>NW_020664444.1:32700172-32808803 GCF_002925995.2 Terrapene triunguis | reverse complement strand
CCACGCCACGCCACGCCACGCCACGCCACGCCACGCCACGCCACGCCACGCCCCTGCTCCTCTGGTCCCAGCCAGGGACTGCCCTACTTAGCCCCTATAGCTCCTTTTATCTGAGCCTGCTGTGCTCTGATTGGCTGCTTCTATGCAGCCTTTCTGGGCAGGCCTGGAGGACCCACCTGCGCTGCTCCTTCCTGGGTCGGGGTGTGGTAGGACTGTAGGGCCTCCAGCAGGGGGCCTCAAAGGGCCAGGTGCACTGCGTCACAAGAACTCACAGCCAATTTGGGGTTTGTGCCTTGGTTTCTAACAGACTGCCCTGAGGTTGGCACTCACCTTCTTGGGCCACTATAGACAGCTTAACACCTATAGGCCCAGCTGATCAGGACTCCATTGTACCTACAGGTGGCAAATGAGAGTCCCTGCCTCAAAGAGCTGACGGTCTAAAGACCAGACATAACACATGGCAGAGACAAACAAGTGGGAAGGGGGTGGGGAGGGTATGGTGGCAACTCATAGGCATTAGCTCTCTTCCATGCTGAATTCCCAGACTGCTGTGACATACACTCCATGGATTAAGCACATGTGATCTCTTAGCTCTCGATTTCACTCTTTTTGTCAGGAAATCTCCAGCAATGGCGATATATCCAGGCCAGAGGCGTTTTTACCATGGTGCCATCTTGACACAGCCTAAGGGGAAGAACTGGAATGTGACTGTTTTGTGCAGAAACCAAAATAACAATGCAGCCCACTGAGTTCTTTAAAACCCTGTGGCTTTGCAAAGAGCTATGGACAGTGGGCCAGCAGATTTGCTGGTCGGAGCCGGGTGAGGCAGGGCATCCATAACCCCAGCGCAGCCAACCAGTTGCGCTGTGTAAAGCTGCTTTGCAAAGCAGACAGAGTTTATCGGTCAATCTGGTGCTGTCTTTATTGTATTAGGGTTTGTATTTTGGAGTTAGTGTTGCCCAAGGCTAGAAATACAAGTTAGGAAGTCCTGGGTTTTACGTAAAGATCATGGGGCAGACCTTGCTGTCAGTTACACCTGCCTAAATCTGAGTAACTCTACTGACTCCATTGGAGTTACTCTACACCGGGCAACTCCAGTCAAGTCCATTGAGTGACTCGAGATCTACCCTGGGCTAACAGCTGGCAGAATCTGGCCCAGACGTGTTGCTTGTAGTGGCTGTCATCCAGGAGAATCCAGGGGGAAAGGGTGCCTGCCAATCAATTATTATTATGCCACCTAAGGGATCTGATGGCATCAGGATCCTATTGAGTTAGGAGCCGTATAAACAGAGAGGTAGACACAGTCTCTTGTCCAGACAGCCTTACAATCTCTCTCTCTCCTTCCTGCAGCCATACATCAGGGCTGGGAGCAGACTTACAAACTGCCTAAGCTCTCTGGGGCAGCGACTGCCTTTCTTGTCCTGTGTCTGTACAGCACCTAGCACAACGGTCCCCTGGGCCATTCCTGGGGCTCATAGATGCTACAAAATAATAACCCAGGAAAAAATGCTGGGGCTTGGCAATTCCCTGTTTGGGTCAGGGGGGATCATCCTGCCAGATGGCAGCCCAGAGAGGCGTGGCCCAAGGGACCCCCATTCTCAGCGTTTTGCTGGCTCAGCTGGCCAGAAGCTGCCTCAGGTTGCCAGAGTCTGATGAGGGCTGCAAAAACCAGGACCAGCCAGCTGTTTCTATAGAAGTGACCGGGATGCCAGGCAGGCTCGGAGAACAGAGACTTTCCTGGCTGCCAGGGAGGTGGAATTACCCTGACGTGTCATGGACAGAAAAGCAAGGGGCATCTTTTTCCAGACAACATGATGAGGGTCAGCTTAGGCAGGTGCCATATAATCCTTCCCACTGGAATCTGGTCAGGCTGCTGGGGTGAACACTCATTCTCTGATGGAGGATGTCCCGGGATGTTTTACACAGTCTAACTCTCCCACCAGAGTGGGGGGATTTGCCTTTGCCAGCGGTTTGTATTTTATCCCCAGGAGCTGAGTAAAATCCTGGGCGTGAGAGAGACGAGCACGGAATCTCAAGAAGAATCCCTAGG
Organism: Terrapene triunguis; assembly: GCF_002925995.2. Taxonomy (NCBI): domain Eukaryota; kingdom Metazoa; phylum Chordata; order Testudines; family Emydidae; genus Terrapene; species Terrapene triunguis. The sequence goes on along the minus strand of NW_020664444.1, from coordinate 32,806,753 downwards.
TAACCGGCCACAGTTACCTCGTGCTCTGAACAACCGGGCTCTCCTGCTTCCAAGAGCACATTCCTTTATTCCTGTACCAGGTGTCACCGTGCTTCTGATTTGCCCTGGTCCACAGCCAAACAGCACAGTGACTCACCCCATTCATCACCATCTCGCCACGTTTCTTAAGTTGTCCATCTCCTTTCAGATCTCAGCACGTTCCTTGGTATCCTAGCAACCAGCAGAAACTTTCCGAGGAGAGCTCAGACCAGACCGATGCTCCCATAAGCCAATCACATGCCCATGGCCATGACTTATTAACTTTGAGCCTATCAGGGTGTGTTATTGTGGATCCCTAGGACGACTGGTCCTGGGAACTAACCTCACTGTATCGAGGCCGCCTCAGTGCTCACAGCTGCTGGTCTCCCAAGGCTAGAGACTGAACGAAAAATGAGCTTCTCCGTTACGTTCGCGGAACTGGTGAACATTGCGATTGGCACGCCTGAGCTCGGCAACGTCAACTTCAATGCCCTGCATGTCCTGCTGCACGGCCTGTTGGAGCACCTCCAGCTCCAAAATGTCAAGAAGGAAATCTCCCAGGAGGAGAGGGATTTTCTCCAGCCTCCCCCTAGCTTTACAGCGGAAGGCCAGGTCCAGGAGCAGGTCTCCCTGGAGAGGAAATCCAGCTCGCTCTTTCACCAGCTTCAGGAGAGGCTGACGAGGATCGAAAGTCAGCTGCTCCATCTGAATAATCCCCCTACCACAGCAGAGCTGCTGTCTCGGAGCCAGTCCCTCAACAAGCCCGCTGAGGAAATGTGGCAAATGATGCAGTTGAAGAAGAAGATGGAAATGAATGAGGAAGGAATGACTAAGGTGAGACAGCCCTGCTTTGGGAAAGCTCCTGTTTCCCTTCCCTGCGGTCTGTCAGGGCCAGATCCTCACTGGGTGTAAATCGTACTGCCTACAGCTCCTGCCACTGACATACGCAGGGCAGTGTCCTGCCAAAGCCAGCTAGAAGGGGTGTCTGGTCCACAGGAGCCCAGAGAGTGCAGTTGGGAATCATTAGGCCATGGACTCTATAGGGAAATGTCTCCTAGGAATCTGATCAGCACTAATGCAGGTTTATCTGAGCAGGTTACAGCCCAGTTTGGTCCAGTTCATAGAGGAAGGATCAAACTGAGTTGATGAGCACTGGTTTGATGTGGTCTATTTCATAGCATGGAGAGGACTCCCTCATACTGCTGTTAATCCACTCCGGGCAGAAGATGGGACACCCAGAACTGGGTTTCAGTCCCTGCTCCACTGGAATAGGTTCTCGCTATGTCTGTCCCTAGCAATAACTCACTTGGGGGCCCCTCTTGCGTCCCAAGAAGTCCATTTCAGTTTTGCTTTTGACTCCACTGGGAGCAGGCTCAAGTCCTTAGCAGGCCTGTGACCCCTGAGAAAGGTCCCTCCTAGACCTTCGCCACAGCACATTTCAGTATTGATAGGTCATTACTGCGATCCAAGATCCTCTACCCATCGACACACCTTGCCTCTGGTAAGACTCTGCACTGGACAGGGAAATCAGAGGGCCCACTTCTCTGCTGCCCTGCACCTTGTGTTATCATTGAAAGCAGGGCAAGGTGGGTATAAAACGCCACCGAATCAGAATGGTCTCACATCCCCTCTGCACTGATGGGAATGACTGCACAAGGTGCAAGGCAATGGGGAATCAGGCCCCGAGACACATCATCTCCTGGCCTGAGCTAAAGATACACACAGCCATTCTGAAGACATGGGTTCAAGGGCAAGAGTGCGGTGTTAACTTTTCCAGGAAGTGGTGATCCACCCACTGCAGAAGAGCAGTGCATTTGGTCTTGAGTGACAGGCCGAAGAGGAGACTTGAGCATGTAGTTAATTGGCAGCCCCTACGTGCTTTAGGTGACATTACTGATGGCGGAGCTGGAAAAGAACTAGGAGAAAGATGGTTCCTCTGGCACCTCCTCTTTATCCATCACTACTGTGTTATTTCATTATTAAGTACTATCAGTTTGTCCTGTCCTTCACAGATGTAGATGGAGTCAGACCCTGACCCTGGGAGCTTATCTATCACTCTCCAGGCAAGGAGGGACATTCTGCGTTATCTAAAATCTGATCCTTTTTAATTCTGTTCTCTGATGTTAAATCAACGGGCTTAACTCTGGGAGACCTCATTCATGTTAAAAGGCCATATTGTACCTAGAAAACGCGTTGCAATTGCACAGGGAATTTCAGTTTGCTTGGAATGCAGCTTATTTTGTTGTTAAAGTGCAGTTTGTCACCCTGATATGTGACTATGTAAAAACAGCATCATCTTCTAGCCATGACTGCTTAGTGCTTTACCCTCCCCTCCGCCCTGCTCGGCTCTGGGAGGAGTTGGAATCCACACCTCCTCCAGCATCATCAGAATTGCCTGTGAGGACATAATTTACCTGCAAAGTCCTCACTACTGTTGCTACTGATGTGCAGAAGGAAGGAGCCCAGTGTGACTCTCGGAGTCCACGGGGAGGACACAGGACTGGCAGAAAAAAAAATCTTTGTAGTTGTAAACAGAGCCCACGTGATCTGGCAATTGAGACCCCGTGATGTGATTGTCACCGAGCCCCTCTCCAGAGCAGAACTACATGCTAAATTCTTCATTTACTTGCTCAGGAAGGGAGTTTGAAAACACAAGAGTCTAACCCCTTCCCAGTATAGTCAGAGAAAGCCCCTTCACTCAGAGCTCTGCACAGACAGAGAGCAGCACAACTAGCTCAGCTGTTGCTTCCCAGTTAGGATCCTCCATTCCCCATCCTCCCATGGTCCTCTTGGCTTTCCATCCAGGTAGCAAGTGCTGGTGTTCTCTCACTGTCTGGGCAGGCAGTTTACCCCCAACCAGCATTGTTGTTCCAGGAGTGTTGGCCTGAACAGAGTTGTTCAGTCTAGGTCCAGTCCAGTTGCCTGGTTTGGGTGTAGTTGAGGACGTGAAACAAGGGAAAGTTGTGAGTTCTCTAAGCACCATCTCCTTGTCCTGTTCCTGGTCAGATGGAGAGGGGCTTTCCTTGGCTGTCTGCACATGATCTTGTCAGATTAGCAGCCAGGTTAGCAGCGGTGGTGGTGCCAGTGCCTCTGGGCCAGGTTAGCGGGGAAGAGGGTGCCGGTGCCCCCTGAGCCCGGTGAGTTGGGACATTCATCCCACCTACAGCCCTTGATGTAATCCTTGATCTGTCTCTGCAGTTCCCCTTGAGTATCATTCATTTCCCTTTTGGGAAAGGGTGTGTGGGGGTCACCCAGGGATGAATCTGTGCTTTCCCAGAGGAAATGCATAAGAATTGCCCTGTATTCCCCACCAGTCCAATGGCTCATGGGCTGCCATGCCCCTAGCAGGAGGGACAGGCTGGCTGTAATGGGCTGTTCTGAAGTTTCCCCACATGGGTCCCATGTGCTGTTCCAGGGTCATTCTCCTGCCTCCTTTCTCCACCGTGGACAGAGAGTCACTTCAGTCCACTTCTTCTCTGCGTGCAGCAGCATTTCCATGAATCTAACTCAGCTCCGAGGGTTTAGAAACAGCGTGAGCAGGAGCACACAGATGAGTATGACGTGCCCTGAGCGGGGGGCACCGAGCCCTATCACCTGGGAAGGCCACCTTGGCAGAGCACGCACTTCCTCCCCATGACTGAGGTGGTGCTGCTGTGCCAGGTGGGGCAAGAGAAAGGAGTCAAACAATGGGGCAGTAGGAGAACAAATAGCGCAGACCTACACTCCCCCTGCATATGGTACCAAAGGGCCAGCATCGCAGTCTGGGCAGTTGGCAGATGTCCCTTGTATGGGCACATGCCAGACAGCAAATCACTTCAGTAGGTTGTCCCCCTGAAGGAGCACACAGCCAGTACCACCAGCAACCACACATCATGGTGCTAAACATACTGCAAGTCACAACACTAATAATACTCTGCACTTCCATAGCACCTTTCACCTGAGGGCCTTGCTGTGCTTCACAAATGCTAACTGACTACAACTGACAATGCACCTGTGAGGCACATGAAGGCCATGGAGCAAGGACTTTACCCACCATTGAAATGTAACCATCTCTGGGGTGGAATGCGGCAGCTGCTTAACAGCACATAGCAACATCACACAATACTTTAGGACGGACAGGAAATGAGATTCATTTGGGGGAATTTATGGAGGCCAGAATGTAATCGCCATATTTAGTCATCTTGCCTTTTAAGATTATTATCCCAGTGTAAGTCCGTGTTGAATTAGTGGTGTACTGACCTTGCTGGCTGACAAATGTTCAGCTGTGTCTGTCAAGCTCTAGCCAGTTAGAAACCCACTTCCTGGGACTTGAGATTTTGTTTCACTAAATCTCCTGTCAGCTCAATCAGATGTAGCATTCCCATTCACATCTTCTCATCGATTGTTGTGTAGCGATGCAGCTGGGTTCCTTCCCAGAAGTGGCTGCATTTCAGTGGTAGGTGCAGTGATTCACACGTGCACCATACTAGAGTTTGCATATCACTGTAACGGTCTCCTTTAGGGCACTCTAGTCTAGAAACATCTGGTATTATTATGTTTTTAAATAAACATTTTGAGGACAAAATGGAAGCATTTTTGATAGCAGTACTAGGTCATAGAATCATAGAAATGTAGGGCTAGGAGGGAGCTTGAGTGGTCATCTCACCTATCCCCCATGCTAAGGCAAGATCAAGTAAACCTAGCCTATCTCTGACACGTTTGTCGAACCTGTTCTTAAAAACCTTCAGTGACAAGGCAAGGATGCCATGACCTCCCCAGATGACCTGTTGCAGTGCTTAGCTAGCCTCCCTTTGTTAAGTGCTTCTCCCTCCCAAGTTAGGAATATGAGAAAGTTGTTTCTGTGTAAACAAAGAGATTACCCAGCCCTGCTGCCTAGGGATTGGGCCCAGGGATTGGCACAGGTGCACGGGGATTGCTGTTGTGTCAGCTCCTTATTTGGGACAATTTTGCTTGCTGATACACCAACACATGTGCAACCAGCCAGCTGGGCTCGCTGCCCCCCTTCTGTTGGTGTGCCAGCCTGCTCCTGTTGCTTGCCTGTGTGTGGCAGCAGGGGACAAGCAGCATCAGGGCAAAGAAAGTTAGCGAGCTCTTAGGAGGGGTTAATGCAACAGATTCAGTGCTGGCTTGGGGCAGGCGATTGCTCAGATTTCTTATTTAATTTGTTTGAATCAGACCTAGAGGAGAGGGATACATTTCTGGCTTCCCCTTGCCTGGCCAGAGGGGACATTTGGGAGGAAAGCTCTCTGTGTGACCGGCCAACTGTGCGGGGCAATCAGCTGCTGTATGTTGGGGTGGAACTTGCTTGCTTGTAGGCTGTAAATGCATTATGGCACAGGGGCTGCTGTTGCTGGAAGCTACCAGGCACAGTCCGATCTCTTGCTGCTGCTATAATCTGGCTCCTAACATGCGCTGGGCCAGCTGCCCTTGTTACCCGTGAGTGCAGCCAACCTGTAGCTTGATTCAAAGATGCTGAACACCCGCAGTGCCCACAGAGTCAATGGGAGTTACAGTGCAAGGTCAGACCCTGGTAACCTCTGACCCCAGCGGAACCAATGGGGCGTGGACTTGAGAAGTAACTAGCGTGCTCCATGTTTGTCATGTTGTTACCATGGTGATGTCTGGCCCCGCTCCTCCCTGGCAGCCCCTTTGGGACAGGAGGTGATCAAAAATGTTTGTTTGTTTTTTAACCAAAAAATGGGGGTTTAAAGATGACAAAACTCTAAGGTGCCACAAGTACTCCTGTTCTTTTTGCAGATACAGACTAACACGGCTGCTACTCTGAAACCTGCAGAAAAATGTCATTTTTAATCAACAGCTCTTTGTTTTCCAATGAAATTTCAAAAGGAAAAAATTTAAAACCAAAAAAAAAATCAAAATTTTTCTAAATGTTTTGGGTTGAAATGATGAAAATCCCATTTCTCGCTCTCTCCTCTCTCTCTCGTTTTTTTTTTTTTTTTTACTTTTTTCCATTGGAAGGAAGGAAAAAAGAAGGGGGAGGGGCAGGAGAGATTAAAAAAAATAACAGCATGATTTTCCCTTCCACCAATAGCATTAAAACCTTGTTTAAAATGTTCTCATGAAGCATCATTCACAGCCAGCTCTAGCCGTAGTCTCTCGGGGCAGGCTGGCTGTTGTTTGGAAATGTGCTAGCTTGCCTGTTTGAGCAATCACTACTGGCACAGAACTTTGCACCTAGCCTAGGCAGGGCAAATTGAGTTTAATTATTATTTATTTGTATTACCCTAGAACCTAGGAGCCCTTGTGATGGGCTTGGGCCCTAGTGTGCTAGGCGCTGTACAGACACAGAAGAGAAAGACAGTCCCTGCCCCAAAGTACAAGACAAGAAGTAACAAGTAGGGAAGACAGGGGAGCACAAGGAAACAAGAAGACCATAAGGCAATGGTCTCAGCACTGTGACAGCTGGCCGGGGCCAATCCAGGTTCCTCCCAGGATTGACCTGAGCAGGGGGCGTGTTTTAAAACATGGCCTGTTTTTAGTCTGGATGTGGCCTTAAAGGGCCCTGCACAGCCTTCCAACTGCAACTTGCTGGGATGTTGCAAGGGCCAGTGAGGGAGCCCTAGGCCTGTCCCCTGGTGGTGCCATGGGGCATATCCACCCCAAAAGGGCATTCCCCAATTCACAGGACAGCTGGCTGGCTGCAGAGGGGAGCTGCACACTCATATAGGGTGGGGGCAGTCCCCAGCATGCAGGGAGTTCTAGGAGGGATTATGCCTCCCCCCCCCCCCCCATTGTGCTGTGGGGAATCACAATCCCTGGTTCCCAGAGCTCTCCATAGGATGGGACTGCCCTGCATTACACACCCATCCTGGGGGGGAGTGGGGAGGGAGGATTGCCAAGCAGTGTCAGACCTCCTTGTGCGCACACACCTGCCCCCTCCCTAGGGTTGCCAATTTTGGCTGGACATATTCCTGGACGTTTCATCACATGACATAATCTGTAATTAAAGATTAATCTTTAATTCCTGGAGACTCCAGGACAATCCTGGAGGGTTGGCAACCCTACCTCTCCCTGGGCATTCCTGTCAGGGCCTGAGAGACACTGTGTCAAGTGCTAGCTAGGAGCACAAGCCTGGACACGTCAAGATTGGCTCATGCTCAGCAGCTCAGCTTGCGAGTCCCGCTGTGGGGGCTCTGTTAACAGCGAACAATTTCCCAGGCACCCCAGCTGAGCCCAAGTCCGATGTGCTCCGTTGTGTAGGAAGCGCTGGAATGCAGCGGGCAGCGTCTGCCTCTTGGAGAGATGGGCATTCCCCAAAGTTAACTGCCCCTGGGTGCGAGCACTGTGGTGGGCCTGGCACTGGGCCCTCTGGGCCTGGCAGGGCAGCAAAGCATTGGACTCCCGGGGAGCACTCAGTTCCCCCTGCTCCTGATGTTTACATCTACGATGCAGGAGCCACCCAGTCTGCTATGGGGTCTGACAGGTCAGAGTCAGAGCCTTGAATTGCAACTGGAAGTGAAGAGAGTGCCAGGCTCTATGCCACCCTTGCCCTGCAACCAGGGCAGCAGCCCCACGCTCTGCTGAGTGCTTCCTGCTGGGTCAATCCCTTGGGGCTGTCGCTAGCTTGCACAACTTTACACAGCCTCCAGGCTGCTCTAAATTAGGCAGGGGACCAGTCCGATGTCCAGCCAGCCCTGGATTGAGCTGCGCTGCACAGTCCTTGGTCATAGCCGAGGATTGGGGCCAGAGACTCAGCCTTGCCTTTGGATTGCTTGGGCCTGATTCTGATCTAATGGGCACTGGTTTCACACTGGGTTACTCTGGGGGAGTTACTCCTGATTTACACCAGCATGAGAGAAGAATCAGATCCCTGCCTCTAGTCACTGAGGGCTTGTCTGCATGGGAAGTTTTACCAGTGAATCAGTCACAGTTATACCAGTCTGATCCTACATGTGGCTGCTCTTATATGAGCAGCTTTTTCAGTTTTGCTTTAATCCCTTCCCAAGCAACATCCATTGGGTGGTCACAATCCAGGCCCCACATCCCCACTCCTTGCAGGGGGGCTTCGCCCTTTGTGGGCCTCCTTAAGTCTCTCCAGCTGGGGGATCACAAGGAAAGTCATAAACCCCACACACACTCCAGGGGTGGCAAATCTACAGTGCGGCCAACAAACCAGCACCCATACAATGGCTCTGGCTGAGTCTGGGAGGCAGGCTCAGCCTATCTGTGTTACCAGGGAGTCCGCTGTACTCTCCTCGGGGCAGGGTGAAGGTTTCCTGCCTGGCAGTTCCCTCGACAGCTTCAGGAGTCACTCCTAGGGCAATCCCACTCCTTCCCCTCACTGACTGCAGCTTCCTCCCTTTTAAAGGTCTCCTCTCCTCCCTGTCCTGTGTGATTGACAGGGCCAGAGGGATGGAGGAGCCCTGCCCCCAGGACCTCTCTGGCCCCTTCCTCCTCCGCGTGGGGTCTCTGCACCCCCGTCACAGCTCCGTTGTAAAGTATCCAGGATCTGATTCTCCTCTGACCTACAGCAGTTCATACTCCCCGTGATGTACAGGGCTGGATTCTCCCCCATAGAGCCATTTACAGCCATGCCAAGCAGGCGGGACCACATGGAGGGGTCTCGCTTGGTAGCATTTTAGAACCACATTGCACGAGTGTAAATGACGTCACAGAGCCTCAGCAAGGCTCAGCCCTCTCCGCTCTGGCTCCAGCAGGGCGATGGAAGAGAGCGAATCCCTTCTGGAAACTAGATTTGGGGATTGTTTTTAGGCAGAGCCTTCTGCTGGGTGTTCTGTACATGAGAGACTGCCTGCATGGACTGAGTCCTGAGGGACTCCCCAGGGGAGAACAGCCAACAGGCTGCCTCCTCCATATAGTTAATATCACCACTGCCAGAGATGGCTAACACCTCTTAGGGCATGGCACTGCTCTCCTAGGTGTCCTGGCAGAAAATGTAGGGTCTGATTCTCATTTGCACAAAGACCACTTCACACTGCTCTGCCCATGGTAAGGGCCAGTGGGAGGAAACGAATGACTAGAGAGGAAATGGGAACTGGGCTCATAGAGGCTGAACTGAATCAACCTGAGCGATGGCATGGATGCTCGCCTGATCACAGCCCGGTACCCCCAGGATAAAACTGGAAGCCAGATTTCCAGCAGGGAGGCATGGCTATTCCAGCTGTACCTTAGGAGAGATAATAAGCTCATGGTGGCAGGTAAGGAAGCGGACCATTCCCAGAGGCCCCTGAGGGTGTATTCTGCCACAGTTAATCTGTGACCACTCATTAATTTTTGCAGGATGGACAATGTGACCTGGGAGTCTCCCAAGGAGTTTGCCCCAGGTGCCCTTTAACACAGAGGTGTAATCCATGTAAACTACAGATCCCAGCATCCAATGCTGCATCTTTATCCCGGGAGAGGCTACTTGGCTCCAGAGAGAACATTGTTTTCTGGGCCCCTGGAGTCTCCATGGCTGCGCTCTGGGTTAAAGGAGAGGTTGGTTGGCTGTAGTCGACTCGGTCGGCAGCAAGTTGGGTATGGCCCTCTGGCACCAGTATGGGCAGAGTGTGTGCTCCTGCGTCATGCCAGGCTGACTGTCCATGCAGAGCGCTCTTGGCTTGTTTCCAGTCCTGCCCAGTCTGCTTCGAGCTGGTGCTGACTCCTTCATTTCCCTGTCCTCTTCGCTTCCTCAGGCCATGAACACGCTGCAGGATCTGCTCACCAACATCTACTCCCTGCAAAGCACTGTCAGCACCTTCCAGGAAGAGCTGGGGGTCTTGAAGGATAACTTCCAACGAGTACGTACGTCTGCCTGTGGCAAAGGGGTGGCTGGGGGTGCTGCCCCTGGAGAGCTCTCTTGGCAAAGGGGCGCCCTGGTGACTCAGTAGCACTGCACTGGCCTGCAGGGAATCCGGCTTCCCTGCCTGTGCTCCTGCTCGCCATAGAAAAGAAAAAGGGTGGGGGGGGGGGTTGGAGTGAGACCTGGGTGCTCTGAATTGGGGGACACAGAAACAACAAGCCTCCCCCTAGACAAAATTAAGTAGCCATGAAATCCTGAGTCCAAGCACAGCCGAGATCACGGCATGCGTACACTCTTGCTGCAGTGCTGCCGACATCCTTCCAGGGCTGCTCCATGGGGCTCCTTTCACACTTTGGTCCATGCTCTTCCTTGCCGAGCCAAGGCATGAGGCCTGGTCCCCCTTGACAGAGTTGGGTGCTGACATGTAGCCGGAGGCGGCCCCCTGCTGGGGATTATTTTACATGCTTATTGTCTTTCAAAAATTGGGTAGAAACTCATAAATGTTCCTCTCCACGGAAATCTTTAGTAAAAGGCGAAAGATTTATACGATCTGAAGAAAAACCAGAGTAGGCAGTTCCCTTTCCTGCCTAAGACCCTCTACTTTGTTCCCTGCGGGACCCTTCCCTCCAAGGCCCTGTCCCCCAGCTCCCGTCCATCCAACCACTGAAGCCAGGACACAGCGTCCTTGGCCAAGGGCATTCCTGAATTACCCGGAGGGGGCCACTGAGTCTCAGAGAACATTGCCTCACCATCAGAGGAGCTGAGCTGCTAATGTGAGGAGCACAAGACTGGGCTCCCTGCGTGGCTCAGCCCCAGTGCAGCTAGGGTGACCAGACAGCAAATGTGAAAAATCGGGACAGGGGGTGGAGGGGTAATAGGAGCCTATATAAGAAAAAGACCCAAAAATCGGGACTGTGCCTATAAAATCGGGACATCTGGTCACCCTAAGTGCAGCCCTTTTTCAGCCCTCTTGTGCTGTGGTGTGTGCTGTGTGTAACCACAGAGATCAGTGAGCCTCGGCTAGTCCCGGGTACGAGACATGAAGGCTCTCGACTGTGCAGTTAGTCAGGTATTCCCTGGCCACTCCAGAGCCAGGGCACAGGCTGGAGTGTGGAGCTGGCAGGACGCCGCTGGCTGCTCGTTCCCTCTGCACGTCACGCCGATGTGGTTTGTTTAACAGGTCAACATGGATGAAATGAGAGAGCGGCTCGCGCAGCTGGATCAGCAGAGTCAGCTCATCCAAGCCATCCTGGACAGGCTGGTGAGTGGGGAGATTCTGGGAGTCAGAGAGAACCTGGTGGCAAAGGGCTCTGGAGAAGGCCCGCACACTCAGGGAGCGTAGCCAGGAGGAGCCAGGCCAGGCTGCCACAGAGCCTGCTCCAGCCCTACCGTGGGCATTGGCCCCTTCGTTTGGGAACCTCGGGAGATAAGCTTTTCAGAGCCTTGTGCAGGGTACGAGCTGCCCAACTCCCCTGGCCACTCCGCTCAGCCCTGCAAAGCACAGAACTTAGTGATGCTGCATTTTTAGTGCCCTTCACATAGACGCCAGAGCGTGGCCTTTCTGAAGGGTTAATTACGCTGCTAAGTTCCATACCACATAGTGCAGGTGACCAGTCCCACGGCACTATCCGTGCCCAGCTCAAGGGAGCAGCTCATAAACCACCCCGGGCTGCAAAGGCAATCCAAAGCAATCTTTAGGAACAATGGGCCAAATCCTCAGCTGGTGTAAAAGGGTTCCACTGACTTTGGCGGAACGAGGATGATTTACATCAGTGGAGGATCTGGACCCACAAGTTCACCTCCCCTGGTGAAATCCATCTCCATTCCCTAACCAGCCGTGTGGCTGTATTTCTGATAGCATCTGTAACAAACAGCTCCACCAAAGGGCAAGCTAGGTGCAGTGTATAATATACACAGTCCCTGCGGCAGTCTTTACGCCTGGTCAGGGCCGACTCCACGGTTTTGGCCGCCCCAAGCAGCCAAACAAAAAAAAAGCCGCAATCGCGATCTGCGGCGGCAATTCAGCAGGAGGTCCTTCGCTCCGAGCAGGAGTAAGGGTCCGTCTGCCGAATTGACGCCGAATAGCTGGACGTGCCGCCCCACTCTGAAGTGGCCTCCCCAAGCACCTGCTTGGTAGGCTGGTGCCTGGAGCCAGCCCTGCGCCTGGTCAGTCCAGATGGGTAGAGGTCTCCAGCTCAGTAGCCATGTTACCTGTGCGCTCGTTGGATCGGAAGCCGGGCTCTGTGTGGGTGAGCAGCCGACAGCACGGCCAGGCCTCTACACCAAAGGTTGCCCGGTCAACATTCATGCAGCCGCTTCACACCGTCCACTGGCAGTGGGGGAACCGACTTGTCTTCGAGGTGGTTGGACCTGCCAGCACTGGCCTGTGTCCGCTGCTGCGCTGTGCAGCCCGAGAAGAGGGCAGCCTGTAGTATTGGTGCACCCTGCCCATCCAGTGCAGGCAGCTGTAAGTAGGGTGCCCACAGGAAGGGTGACAGGGGCTCCTGCTGCCTTCGCACTCAGTGTGTGAGTGTGCAGAGTGTATCCTGTCCTCGCCGCACCCTCTGCTCCTGAGAATGGCATTGGCCTGGGGCCCTGGCCCCTGATTATCTGCAGTAATGTCCCCTGCTGCTCACAGGGTGTAGCAGCCGTACTCAGTCCATGGCCCGTGAGCCACATGCGCCTTTTCTGGGCCTCGCATTCTGCTCTGAATTTGGCAGCTCGGATAATCTCTCGCTTTGCCTGGGGCTCGGGCAGGGGGAGTTGCATTCGGCACAGCAGCGCACCCTGCACAGCCCAATGCATGGCAGCGGGTGGTGGGCGATCGGCCTGCCGGTTGGGGAGGTGCCGGCTGGGGGAGTGCCTGGAGAACTATGCAAGGGAGGCTGGCTCTAGAGCAGGCTAAGGGTGTCACTGCACAGGGTGTGCCCTGCTGGGTGTGGGTGCAGTGTCCCAGCATGCCTCTCTGGTGTGACCACCCCTTGTGCTTCCCAGCAGTGATGACCCCTACACACACTGTGAAAGAGTCTCAGGTTCCCCTCCCAGTCCTCTCTGATCCCCTTTGCTGAGAACCACCTCCAGCTGCATCCCTGAGCCGTGACATACACGTTGGCCTCTCCCTGCCTGCCTGCTACCAATGGACCGCCCTCAGGCACCTTAGAAGGCCACCAGTTCCTAGGACCGGTCCTCTCTTCAACTTGCAAAATGGAGCTGACAATCTCCTGGGAGCTGGCTGCCTAATGAAATTCCTGGGGCTGGAGATCCCCCGCAGACAGGCTCTATCATGGTACTTCTGCACTTCCAGTCCCAGGTGGAACCTGAACTCCATGGCCATGTGCAAGGGAAAGATACTGCGGGGATGATGCCATTGCTGAATCTGCTGAGAGGTTTGGGTCTGGCAGGAGGCAGGATTGGGTTTGTTCCTGCACGCCCTGTCCCGGATTGCCCATCCCTCGCTCCGATATAAAGTGCAAGGCCATTCCCCTCTGATGTGCAGCTCCTTTTCTCTTCCTCTACATGCAGGACAAGATGCAGGCACAGCTGAATTCTTTCCCCAAGCAGGTGGACATAGTGCAGTGGAGCTCTCTCTTCGATTCACTCACTGACAAGGTAGGTGCAGATTCCCGCCTGCCTGGGGGACCTTATCCCGAACTGAGGGGTCACTCGAGGGAGAGTTGAGCAGAAGCATCTTGGGAGCAATGAGAATTGTGTTCCTGTGTCCATCATGACTCTTTGAATGGGGCAAGCCAGCTCCCTCTGGATTTGCTGTGGGTTATTGTTCATCATTTGATCAGATTTTAAGAGCCTGCAGGGTGAGGCAGGGCTACTGTACTGACTCATGCTGAGATCAAGATCATGTAGGTCTCATCACTGATCAGCTCCAATCCAGGGCACAAGAGGGTTGGTGTCTCAGAGAGGGAAGAAAATGCTGCAAAGTTGAAGCCTCTGAACTCTCAGGGTGTGCTAGGTCACACTAAACTCCTCTGCCATCACACACACTTGCCTTGTAACCCAGCAGTCCATGCCTGCTGCTGGGATTGGCTCACCCCTTCATGACCAATCCTCAGCATCCAGTAATGCCCCCTGGGGATTATTGCAGGGGTTGCTTATAGTCCCCAGCCAATCGCTCTACTCCCTGTGCTACTGGGCCTCTGAAATCTATGGGGGACCTCTAGCAGCCACAGCCCTGCACCCTGGAGTATAGCAACCGGCACCAGCCTGCATCCTCACTCAACACACCCCTGAGCCCGCACACCAACAAGGTTAGCTCAGATACCTGACTGATCTGAGCTCCATAATGCAGGGTGGTGTCATGATTGATGCCATAAAGGGAGGAGTGGGATCAGTGTCTGTATTAGCCAACCCCTACGGTTTAGGAAGGCCGGTGAATGGCTCCGGTGTGGGCACAGTTCTCCTCAAAGGCAGAAGGAGGTAGCTGGACACCGGTTGCTGCTTTGTTCTTCCAATAGGGAGAACCTGGAATCTGTGAACATAACCCAGCTGCCCCGGCCAGTCCCCTGCACCCCCCCACTCTGATCAGCATCCTCTTTCTGAGCTCTCTGCAGGAACCAGCCTGCCATAAAGCCAAAGCGGGGATGTTTTCTTTCAGAGCCCCTCAGACCCAGTGCCCAGCCTCGACTCGAAACGGGAAACGGTCAGGGAGGCCCTTGGCAAGCTGTGCCAGCTGCCGGACAAGCATGAAGCCTTGGGGACCCGTATCAGCCTGCTGGAGAGTGAGCTCAAACAGCAAGCAGATCACCTAGGTGAGGCCCCAGCATCCAGCTTGGCTCCCACCCCTGGGCTGGGCCTGTCTTCCAGGAGAAACCCGGGGCCTTAGAAGGCAGCAGAGGCCCAGACCTGACTGGGTGCAACCAGCTCCTTCCTACTGAGCAGTCAGAGCCACGGTCTGGAGGGACACAAATGAGATTGGACGGCTGGCCAGTACTGCAGAGCCCAGCCTGGCTCTGGGGGAGGGGAGTCGGGGTCTATTTGGGGCCCAGCCCAGCTCTGGGAGAGGGGACCCATGGGGAAGATGTCTATCCGGCAGGGCCCAGCCCAGCTCCAGGGGAGGGGAACTGGGGTTTGTCCTTGCAGGGCCCAGCCCGATTCTGGGGAAGGGGAAGCCGGCTCTCAGGGAGGTGGAGCAGGGGACTATCCTGGCTTGGGGCCTGGGCGCTGTCCTGAATGCAGCATCTTTCTTCCTGCTGGTGATGATGGAAGCAGAGGGAGCCCAGCCCAGGGGGAGCTTGTAGGGCTGGGAGCTGGAAAAAGCATCTTGCCAGGGCTGTCCTTACCTATATGCAAAGTACGCAGCTGCATAGGTACCAGGCAATTTGGGGCACCAAATTTCCTGATGCCCTGCGCACCTGTGTGCTGCTCCAGCTCCTGCTCCGGCCTTTCCCCAGGGCCCCCGCCCCGCCCCTTCCCCGCCCCAGCCCCGGCCCCACTCCCCTGAGCTCTGCAGCAGGGCCGGGGCTGCACTCACCGGCGGTGGGAAGTGCAGCGACCCGGCCCCAGCCGCGTTGCCGGTGAGTGCTGGGGGGTGGCTCCCCCTGCCTCCCAAGTCAGCCCCGCCCCCCCCACGGAGGCCTGGGGTCAGCCCCCCCGTTCCCCTCTCATGGAGGCCTAGGGGCCAGCACCCCCACTCCGCCCCGCAGAGGCCTGCCCCCCCCCATACCCCCGCGGAGGGGGCTGCGGAGGGCCCCAGAATAGCTAGGGATGGCCCTGCATCTTGCCTCCTGAAAAGTAAGGAGATCGGGTCTGGAGTCAGAGATGCAGTAAGTGTGGGAGCTCGGCTTCCCAGATGTCCGGTTTTCAACCAGCATGTCCGGTTGAAAGGGAACCTGTACAGTGTCCGGTCAATACATCTGACCGGACACCAAAAGTCTGGTTACCAGTTACCACGGGTGGCGGAGGGGGGAGGGAAGTGCTGGGTCATCAACCCACATCAGCCCCTACTCAGCCAGGGCCACCTCCTACCTGCATCTCATGGACAGGCAGGCAGCAGGTGCCACGTCAGGCTGCAGCTCCCATCCCAGCCCTGGAGTAGAGGGAGCTCAGCTAGGGGGGAGGGAAGTGGAGAGGATCAAGGTAGGAGGAAGCGGGATGGGGGAGAGAAGTGAGCAATGGGGAGTGGGGAGAAGAGGAGTCGGGGAGCAGAGGCCTTGGGGGCAGGACCGGCTCTAGGCACCAGCGTTCCAAGCATGTGCTTGGGGTGGCACTTTTGAAGGGGCAGCACTTCAGCCTTTTTTTTTCTCTTTTTTTTGTTTTTCCGGCGCCCCCCTTTGTGCGTTTTTTTTTTTTTTTTTGTTGGGGTGGCAAAAAACCTGGAGACGGCCCTGTTTGGGGGAAGAGGAGGGGCAGGGCCTTTGGAAAGAAGGGGGCGGGGGGCGAGGCCTCAGGGGAAAAGGCAGGGTGGGGCAGGTCTAGTTTTCAGAAATTAGAAAGTTGGCAAACCTAGCGGGAAACCCCGACGCCAGGTCTACAGAGCTGAGTTGCCCTTGACGACCTTCCCTAGAGCTGACTTGCCAGCAGGAACACCCTGCCTCGGATGGGGGCTCTCGCAGGGAAGCCTGAGGGCAGGAGGACAGAATGCTAAAGCATTGAGAAGTTCCTTCAGCTACCACTGCTGGCCTCACTAGCACCTACAGCAGAGCTGGGATTGCAGCCTGGGCTGCCATGTCCTCTGGGGCTCACCCCATCCATTCCCATCCCCCTTTATCCCACAGACGGTGACTTCTCTCCAGTAGCTCTGTGAGGCATTGCCTGGTCTTGAGTTAGCTTTAATGATGGGCTCCTACTATGAATCCAGGTCTGAGTAGCCCCCAAAGGCTGCTCTGAATTTCAAGCAAACCTTCCTTCCGTGGTTCCTTTACTGCTTGATCCATTCAGGACCCTGCCCCTATGATGAATCATATACACGCTATAATTGTGGGGCATTCTCTCACCTCAGCTCTAGCACACTGGTGCACCTGGGACTGGCAATATTGGGAGCACTAGTGTAGACAGAGCTCCGGCATCTTCATCCCTGGACGTGCCCAGAGCAGGACTGTGTGAACCAGTGGTAGAACCGCTAGCAGCTGGACTACAAGACCATTGCTGGCAGGGATGGAGCTGCACCTGTAATGTGACAGTGGTGGGGGAATTCCCTAGAGCTCTCTGTGCAGACACAGCTTTGGTGTCTTTCATTTGGTTCCAGCCAAACTTGGGATCTCAGATGACATAGCCGCAGATCTGGAGAGAATGAAAGACGAAATAAGCAGCCTGCAAAGCAAAGAAGACAAGGTGATCTGGGTCCAGGGCTGTGCGTGTTTGTTCCAAGATAGCGCTGTAGCTCAGAGCACATCTTATTTCTCTCATGGTCTCTTGCAATGGCTACAATGAGAGTGGGGAGGGACCAGGAGCAGAATGGGGCATAGATACAGAAATGGGGTGATTGCAATGGTAGTTGTGTTCCCTTGCCTAAATGTGCATGCATGCCAAGTGCCCCGTGTAAGGGCATTCTCTATTGCATGGGCACAGGGTGTGATTTGCTAATGCTCCCATGTTACAGGGTTGCTGCCTCCTGTGCACCCCCTCGTGGCCTGGGATGGCTGTGCAGCTGCCCTCAGTTTCCCCTCTTCAGGGCACTGTATTAAACTTCACACAGGTTTTTTATCCAGTAATGCCCTTCCACTGGGGCCAGTTTATTGACATAAAACTCAAAACAAAACTCAGGCTTTTCTTCTCCCCCTTTTCCCCTGGGGTCTGCTCTGGGCAGCTCTTCCCTGCCTTTGCTGGCCACTCTGGCTAGAGTCAGCTCTCCCTGGCCCTCAGCCTTCTTCAGCCCTTTTGCTCTGGCTTCCAGGCCCAAACCTTTCACCCTGGTCAAGGGTGTCCTGCAGGCGCCTCCTGCTTTCTAATGCCTCTGTCACAGCTTCCTCTCCCTGTTTCTTTTTGTCTTTTGTTTGGTTTTGATGCAGCAGTCATACGAGTCTAGGACCGCCACTTTCTTCATTCTTTTTTTGCTAGGGTGTTTTTTTTATGCCTTTGCACTCAGTCTAGTATCCTATAGAAAACGCAGTAAGGCTTTTGTTGCACTATTCCATTTCCCTGACATTCTCACTAGTCCCTTTGATTTCAAGCCAACTTAATTTTTCATAAAGAAACTTACTTTCCATGGACTATTGCCCACAATACCATAGAATACAATCAACAATTTCTTTGGCTTTGCAACATTACACAGCCCGTCTTTCTGTCTTTTTAATACGTTTAACTTATTATTTAAGGCACAATGACATGTTAACCCTCTAAAAATGACTACTCCACTTTTTCTGGCATGACTGAGGCGCATACAGTAGAATTTCAGCGTTACGAACACCAGAGTCAACCACACACCTCATTTGGAACCGGAAGTACACAATCAGGCAGCGGCAGAGACACACACAAAAAAGCAAAAATGCACAGTATTGTGTTAAACATAAACAACTAAAAGGAAAGCAGCATTTTTCTTCTGCATGGTAAAGTTTCAAAGCTGTATTAAGTCAATGTTCAGTTGTCATCTTTTGAAAGAACAACTGTAATGTTTTGTTCAGAGTTACGAACATTTCAGAGTTATGAACAGCCGCCGTTCCCAAGGTGTTCGTAACTCTGAGGTTCTACTGTAGAATTATCTTCGATTTTTGAGCATACATCAAACTTTCATCCTTTTGTTTCTTTAGTCCATAAGTCTTGCCATTCCTTTGTGAGTACCTTCATGACCACACTCTTGTCTACATAAGGGTATTTTAATATCCACCTCCTCGTTTTTTAGAGCATGCTTTTTGTTGTTTTGTCAGCCATCTCATTTCCTGGTATTCCCATATGCACAGGAATCCATGCTATTGTTACACAGATAGCTAGAGCCCTGCACAGATACAAAATTTGTATCCAGATCCAATCCACAAACATGGTCCGTGGATATCATAGAATCATAGAATATCTGCAGATATAAAGTGGAAATCCTCAGATTTGCCGGGCCTTACAGATAGCACACATTATTTCTGTAGTTAGGAACATTACTTCACTTATTAGGTCATTTAATCTTTCTGAAGTTCCTGTTCTGATTGTCATTATGCCTGACAAGGAATCGGATAAAATTACAACTGCAGCTAGTTACTCAGCTCTTATTCAAGTTAGTGCCAACATTACTCCATTAGTTCAGCTGTCAAAATGGCACATAATTCGATAGCCTTTTAGATGTCTGGGTTCCAAGACTAGGAACACAGAAGATTGTTCCACAGTACCCACGTTGTCATCTTTTGATCTGTCTGTATAGACTTGGCAAAGCTGTCCCCATTTTCCATATGTAAATGCAGAAATGTCATTGGTCATAAAATGTTTGGGTTTTTTTCTTCCCTCATTTTTCTTTTTCATACAATTCCAAATCCACAAATGGGGGAATGATTGTCCAGCTATAATTGGACTTCCCATGACTAAAAAATTTTCATTCTTTCCATTTGTCTTTTGTACATGTCACCTTTACCCAGTTTTTGTCCCTGATAATATGAGGAAGTCTGTGGGATTCCATATTATTTTGTCTACTAAGATCCCAGCAATCCTCATAAATCTGTACTTCTATTTTCATGACTCCTTTTACCTTTGCCCAAAAGGTTAGATCTAATAGTTTCATCCTTAGATTTATAGGTGTTTCTCCAGTGGCTATTGGCAGCGCATACACTGGTGGGATTATCATTACACCACATGCCAAGCAGAGCTTGAGCCTGAGCAGTTCCAAATTTCTAAGAATTGTTTTTGAGGCTGAATCAAAAGCTTGGCATCAGTAGTCTAAAACTGGCATCCCTAAAGCTCTATATATCATCACCAGAACCTTCTTATCTGTACTCCATTGGTTTCCAGCTACACTTTTAAGTAAGTTCATCCAACTTTTACACTTCTGTATGATATTATCTATGGGACCATTCCAGGTTAATTTATTATCAAACACTACTCCTAGGAACATCAACTTTTGAACTATCTGAATTTTTTCACCATACAAAAATAAGTCCCATTCTTCCCAAATTTTCTTCCTGGTTAAAAGCATTCCCCTGGTTTTTGCAAGTGAGAATTTCAATCCCTAATCATTTCCCCACTTGGAAATGCTCTGGAGTTTCTCATTTGTCTTTCTATGGTTACTTTAAGTCTTTTATGCTTAGTCCCTAGAGCACAGTCATCTGCAAAAAGGGATGTACCTATTCCCAACTGCACACTTTCTTGTTCCTCTCTGGCTCTTTATAGAGACCAGCTGTCCTCTACCAGGCCCCATTTGAAAGGCTGTTAATGAGGCACAGGTAGGCTGGACCAATTTCCTCCTAAAGGGTCCCATCCACCCTGTGTCAGCTTTACTCTATGAAATCCAACCACTGGCCCCCAGCGAGGTCTCGTCCTTGCAAGGCTTCATGTTTCACATTTGACCCATCTAGGCGTTTGGGGAATGCCTGATGTTAGAGCATCTGAAAGCCAGGCGTAGGAGGGAAACTGCTTGGCAGCCTTAGCTCTAGAGGGCATGAGGTGGCGATTGCTGTGCTGGGTATCTGAGACAGCGCCGTGCCTTGCTCTCTTCAGGGGAGGGAGTTTCAGAGGGACTTGCTGGCCCAGGTGCAGAAGCTGAAGGAGCAGTACGAGAAGCTGCAGAAAGGCTCGGAGAGGCTGCTGAGCAGCATGGGGGATTTCCAGGTAAGAGCAAACCCACTGCGACCTTCCAGGCACCACCCAAGGAGGGGCTGGGGGAGGGCAGCAGGGCGCAGGGCCCCTTGTGTGTGCCTGACCAGCCTTGCTGGGTGCAGAGCCTCCTGTACCACCATTGTGGAGGCCGGCGCCCACCAGGGCACCAGCAGGGACAGCCTTTGGCCTGCCCCCCATGTGGGGGAAGCAAGGGGGGAAGGCTTCTTGTGCCTTTCTCCTCCTCACACACGCGCACTAGAGCCAGCAACAATCTGGCCCTAACTAGGGAAAATTCTGGGTTTCTGATCCCAGGGGCTTTCCCTCAGGAAAC
Source organism: Terrapene triunguis (assembly GCF_002925995.2). NCBI lineage: Eukaryota > Metazoa > Chordata > Testudines > Emydidae > Terrapene > Terrapene triunguis. Next base: position 32,785,961 of record NW_020664444.1, on the reverse strand, counting down.
TGGCCTCTGGCTGCTTTGGGACCTCACAGGGATGGGGGCGGGGGTTAAATAGTTTGTATGAGGTTTTCCCTTGGGCCCTTCATGACTCGTGGAATGCCACATGTGCTGCATGCACCAGGCATGAAGGGAGAGCTGCCCAGATTTCCCAGAAGGCACTGGGACAAACACAGTTAGGCAGCTTGGTGGGGCTGCAGCACAAACATGGCTGACGCGTGGTCGTGTGGTGAGATAAGCAGTAGTGCAGATGCAGCTCAGGCCGTGCTCCTTGTCACTGTGCCTTGTGGGAACACCACAAACCCTGCTGTGCCAGGGGGTAGGTGGGGCACAAGGTACCCAGGTGGGTGGGGAAATGACATGGCCCAGTTCTTGCCACTCATGGTCACAGACTGTGGGATGATTTGTGACCCTAGCATCCGCCACCCCCCTGTGGCTTGGTTGGCCCTGAAGTTCTGTGCTGACTGTCCCTGCCCAGGACTGACACATACAGGTAGCTTGACACTACAGGAGAAGAATGAGGCAGAGCTGCGGGCCAGTGAGAGACTAAAGAAGCGCAGTCTGTTTAGCTTATCAAAGAGACGGATAAAGAGTGACTTGATCATGGTCTCCAAGAGTCTACATGGGGAGGAGGGTTTCTGATTTAATCCAGCAGACACAGGTAGAGTGAGAGAGACCCAGTGGCTTGAAGCTAAAGCTAGACAAATTTAGACTTTTTTTAAATGAGGGAATTAACTATTGACACAACTTGCCCAGGGACCTGGTGGATTCTCCATCCCTTGAAGCTTAAATCATGATTGGACATCTCTTTGTAAAACAGCTGCTCTCACTCAGCCCCGAGTTCCTGGGCTGGACGCAGGAAGGTGAGGTTCTCTGCCCTGGGTTATACAGATTAGAGGATCGTAGTGGCCCCTTCTGGCCTTAAGGAAGGAAGGAAATGCTAGGAAATGCTTGACTACAACAGTGTGTTTTGCCTGCCCACAGAACCTGCGGGCGATGGTTCAGCAGCTGGACCTGAATAAAGCAGACAAAGCCCTGCTGGAGCAGGAGATGAATGTGGTGAGTCAAGACACGCCGTGGCTTATTCCCTCCTCCCCCATAATATGTTTGGCCTTGCAGTACAGGGTCCAGCTCAGCGCTCAATGGCCCAGGCACAGAACACATTTCTCCCAATGGTGCCCTTGAACTTGCAGGGCCCCGGCCTGGCACTTATCCCACCCCATGCAGGCAGGTCCTGGAGCTTAGGAAAGAGCACAGGAAAGAATCCAGCAAAGGGAATAAATCCTAGCAGCTGCAAGCCCGGTGCCTGGACCTTAAATTCTGACCATGGTGCATAGAGCGGCCCAGCCTTTCCCGGGGGATCTCAGGTAGCCCCGGTCGCTGTTCTCCTTGTGGGCTCACAGGGGGCGCTGCGACCACCTGGTCTCAGAACAGAAGGTGTTCCCTCCGCTACGGCTGAGATGAATTTCTCAGTATTTCTAATTCTCTCTCTCTCGTGCTGTGAATGGAGCTGGGTCCAGGCATTCCTTTGAAGTGTAGCCTAGTCACCTAGGGAGGAGAAGGAGGATAGGTATCTCTGTTGCTTTAGGACCAGGGCCTTGGTGCTAGGCATTTAACCCTTTCTGTTTCTTGCCTGGGTCGGGGACACCACCCATCTCTGACTGAGCCCCAGGGATCTGCCCCTCTTTTCACACTCTGGACCCTAGCCATGCCCTGTCACCACTGCCTGTCTCCTAGGCAGTCCCATCCTCTTCCTCCATGATAGGATGGGAGCTCACAGCACTGTGCAGGGGTTGTGCAGCACCTGGTAGAACTGGGCTCTTAATCCCCCCTAGGTGAGAGAGGTGGGATCCTGCAGTTGGTACCAAATCCAGGTCTCCCATTACATAAATCCTGGCTCCTCACCACCGGTCTGGCCCCTGAGGCCTGAGGAACCTGGACCAGCCTTAAAAGTTCTGGGTCTGGTTCTGTTCAATATCTTCATCAATTATTTAGATAATGGCATACAGATTACACTTATAAGTTTGCGGACAATACCAAGCTGGGAGGGGTTGCAAGTGCTTTGGAGGATAGGATTAAAATTCAAAATGATCTGGAGAAATGGTCTGAAGTAAATAGGATGAAATTCAATAAGGACAAATGCAAAGTACTCCACTTAGGAAGGAACAATCAGTTGCACACATACAAAATGGGAAATGACTGCCTAGGAAGGTGTACTGCGGAAAGGGATCTGGGGGTCATAGTGGACCACAAGCTAAATACGAGTCAACAGTGTAACGCTGTTGCAAAAAAAGCAAACATCATTCTGGGATGTATTAGCAGGAGTATTGTAAGCAAGACACGAGAAGTAATTCTTCCACTCTACTCCACGCTGATTAGGTCTCAACTGGAGTATTGTATCCAGTTCTGGGCACCACATTTAAGGAAAGATGTGGACAAATTGGAGAAAGTCCAGAGAAGAGCAACAAAAATGATTAAAGGTCTAGAAAACATGACCTATGAGGGAAGATTGAAAACATTGGGTTTGTTTAGTCTGGAGAAGAGAAGAGTGAGAGGGGACATGATAACAGTTTTCAAGTACATAAAAGGTTGTTACAAGGAGGAGGGAGAAAAATTGTTCTTCTTAACTTCTGAGGCTAGGACAAGAGGCAATGGGCTTAAATTGCAGTAAGGGCGGTTTAGGTTGGACATTAGGAAAAACTTCCTAACTGTCAGGGTGGTTAAGCACTGGAATAAATTGCCTAGGGAGGTTGTGGAATCTCCATCATTGGGGATTTTTAAGAGCAGGTTGGACAAACACCTGTCAGGGATGGTCTAGATAATACTTAGTCCTGCTGTAAGTGCAGGGAACTGGCCTAGATGACCTCTCAAGGTCCCTTCCAGTCCTATGAGTCTATGAATTCTTCCAGAAACCGCTTCCTTACAGTAACCGCCCCTCAGCTCACACCCCTTACAGTGCCTTTGCCCACATGCTAACCAGCTCTGTCCTTAGTGATGCTGCACATGCAGCCTACACAGAGCTCAGCAGCCTCTGCTCCAGAATTGCAGCCCCCACCCCTTGCACTGAGGGAAAGTCCTAGCTTGTAGGGTATCCTCTTTGTAGGCTGCAACCATGGGGCAGGGGCAGGGGCAGGGGCAGTGGAATCCCAAAACCCACCAGGTCCGAGTCCCTGCATCACAGCCACCTAGGATGGGATGAGCCCTTTAAAATGCTGCCTCTCCACTAGAAAGCAGACAAGAGTGCGCTGGAGGCCATGGTGAACCACGGGGAGCTGCAAAGCGCCACCACTCAACTGAGCGAGATGATGCAGGATCTGTTGCAGAAGATGTCCCTGCAAGACAAGGATTGGCAGAAGGCGCTGGAGAAGCTGTTCAGTGACATGGACTCCAAGGTAGCAGCTTCACCGGGGAGGGAGGGAATGGCCAGCGCATGAAATCACTACACTCCAGAGCAAGTGGGGGGAGGGGCCTAGGGTACAAGCTGCAGTTGAACAGGGTGTAAAGCACCATCAGCCTGATCTTCCTTTCACACCATATAAATAGAAAGACACCGGACTCTGCTGGAGTGAAACTGGAGTGAGACCAGGATCACTCTCCCTATTGCCCCCCTTCCCTGCAGCCAGCTCTCTGGGTAAACAGCATGCTGCATGGGGACAGGCCGACCAGCCCCCCTCTGTGTGAGGGGCAGGGGATCAAGGAAGCATGCAGGCTAGGCCTGGCTCTGTTCCACTCGGGTAAATGCAGTCACTCCCAATGGCAGCAGGATCTGGCCCACAGAGTCCCTTCTATCCCAGGGCTGCTCTGAGCTCTGATGCCCTGGGCCCGGGGCACTAATGTGGCAGGTATCTCCCCACGGAGGGAGTGTGCTGCCCCTGCTTTCGAGTCCTGTGCTGATACCTCACTGGGGGATCCATTCAGCTGACATGGGGATGGAGAGGGAAGGGCACAGGCCTGGGCTCCATTCTCTAATCACTGATGGCTGCACTGTGCACTGATGGGCTTATCTGCCCTGCCACCAGCAGGAAGGGACTTTTCCATCTTTGCTTATTGTCTGTCCCCAAACCCCTATTTGGGGTAGGTGGAAATTGCACTTTTCCTTGTTCAGCTTCAGTCCGGACTGACTGATTAGGCTCAGGACTTTGCTGAGGGTTTTGTTGTGTCCTTCCACTGAAGACCCAAATATCAAAATATTGTCCATGAAAACTACAGCTCCATGTGTGTTCGTTAACAGTTCTGTTGTCTTTCTGTGAAAACATTCAGGTGCACTAGCAATCCCAAAAGATAAACTTCAAATGCAAAATCCCTCAAAGGGTGTGATAAATATACTCAGTTTAGCACTTTCTTTGGCTAAAGGAATTTGCCATAGTCCACTTGAGACATCCAGTTTGGAGAATATTGTAGCTCCTTTCACTCTGGGGGGAAGTCATCCCATGTTGGGAGGATATATTTTTCTCTGACAACTGCTTCATTAAGTCTTTTCAGATCTACACAGATTCGTATCTTTCCATTTTTCTTTGTAACCGGTACCAGCGGGACACACCATACTGTTGGTTCAGACATTTTCTTAATATTCCAATCCACTCCGTTCTCTTTAACTCAGTTTCCACTTTATGAAGTAATGAGATAGAAAGCCTGCCAGTCGTAGGGTTTAGCATTGTCTCTTCAGGTGATTTGTACTGGAGCTCCTTTCAAATTCCAATATCACAAAATATTCCATTGAGTTCTTCCACCTGTCTCACTGGGCCCATCAAGGGTGCCACACTGCAACTGAGAAGGCTGTTGGTCTGTGGTCCTTTGATCACATACATTCTGAATGCACAGCTTTTGTCTTTGTAAGTTGTTTCTGTGGTTAACTGGCCCTTGCAGTTCACAATACCTCCAGGGCTATTCAGAGCTGTGTCAGGTGACTTCAGCTCTGGAAGGGGTTCAAGGTGATTGTAAGTCCCTTCTGAGATGACTGTCAGCTCCTGAGTCAATTTTAAAGTCAATAGTCTTGCCATGAATATTCAGTTTCTCCAGGCAGGTTCTGTATCATCACAAGTGATAGATCCCAGAAGCCATGGCACTTGAGTCAACTCCCTGACTGCTTTTGTGCAGCAAACAGCTGCAAAGTGTCCATATTTTGTGTGTGTATTACACTGTGAGCCTCTGGTTGGACATGCATCATTTCTTGGGATATGACTTTTTCTACACTGTGTGTACGTAGGCTGGAATTTGACCCTCTTGGCCTGGGAGTTCTCTCTCCTTGCGTCAGGGGTTTCATGATAATGACGTTTAACAATCAACTGTGTGTTTATAGCTTCTAAGCTAGTTTCAGGTTTTTCAAGTTGCTCCTGCCTTTGATTCTGCTGTCTGACTAGTTCAGACTGCTTTGTTATCTGTATAGCTGTAGGTAGGGTTAAATCTGTCTTCAACTGTAGCTGCTATGAAAGATTTTATCTGTTAATCCAATAAGGAACCTGTCTCTGATATTTTCATGTTCTGCAATCCCAGAATCACAGTTTTCAGCTAATGCATGCAGAACTCTTATAAAAAAATCAATATATTCCCATGGTTGATGAATTCTCTGGTGAAAATTTGCTCTTTCATAAACCACATTTCTCTGCAGCAAACATAGCCAGAACCCTTTCCTAGTCATCTTTGTGCCTGTCTTCAGTAAACTGAAAGGATTTAAAGATATGCTTTGCCTGCTTCCCCATACTATAAATTAAAGATGATACCTGTGTATCTCCAGTTAACTGGTGGAGCTTTGTAGCAATTTGAAATCTTGCAAAATACTGCTTCCACTGTGAAGATTTGTCAAAACTGAAGTTCTCTGGGGCATTGAAGAGTGGCATGTTGACGATCTCCTGCAACCTTTGTTGCTTTGTTCCTTCTGTTTGTTCCCCTTGGCACTAGCTTACTTCTGACACCATGTCATGTACTTCTTGTACACGGTAGGTTGCAGGGCTGCTACTAGCAGGTCAGGCTTCTGTATCAGATATGGACTGACTACAGAGCTTACATCTCAGAGAGATACACATCAGATGTGTTCACTATGAGATCCTTTAGTGCTCTGCCAGGTATGGCTGAGGTTAGCTTAAATAAGGTCTTTTACAGACAGTGCCATCTAATGGCTGAACAGTATAATACAATTTAGCATTCCATTACAGGGGGAGTAAAGTGCAAACTGACAGAGATGCCTGCTGCTGCTAGCAGGGCTCCTTTCTTGGTCACCTGGCTTCTCTCTCCCCCATCTCTATGCAGTTGGACCACATGGCCCTGGACCCTTTGCGGAAGCAGCTGGAGGAAGTATGGAAGTTCATTAAGAAGTATTTGAGTGAGGGCCCCCGTTTTGATGCTGACAGTGCCGCTGGCTTTAAAAGGTGAGTGGGTGAGAGGCAGGGTCCTGTGGAGGGGACTGGAGTATTGGGCCCTCCCTCTGGCTCTACCTTGGAGAGATCACAAAGGAACAGGTGGGCTGTGCCCCGCCAAGGACTGCGTGGGCAGGCAGCCCAGAGTCGAGGGCTGCACTTTGCTGGATAAAATGGAGCCAAAGGCAGCCACGTTCATATAGATGCAGCCAAGTGAACCACTAGTCCCAGCAAGCAATGCCACATCCTGCTGCTAGCTGCTAAACTCCTTGCATTGGTTTGAGCATTGGCCTGCTAAACCCAGGGTTGTGAGTTCAATCCTTGAGGGGGCCATATAGGGATCTGGGGCAAAAATCTGTCTGGGGATTGGTCCTGCTTTGAGCAGGAGGTTGGACTAGATGACCTCCTAAGGTCCCTTCCAACCTTGATATTCTATGATTCTATGATCATGATAGAGCCCCGATTGCCTGCTGGGAGCTGTAATCTCTTTGGGCACCTCCCTTTAAAGACAAGGGCAGCTGTGGGAGCATTGTATACACAGGGGCTTACAGGCAGGACTTCATCAGCCCTGCCATGACCAATGCTCTGGATTCTAACAGGCTTGTCAGTATCATGTTTGATAGACTCCGGCTTCACACTCAGTCAGTCACAAACCCTTAGTCATGGGAGGTCCTGCTCTCTCCTGAAGCTCAGGAATTAACCTGGCAGCTTGCAAGGTTCTCAGTGAAACTGGAGCAGCTGCTCCACATCCCCTCCAGTTGCCGCCACACACAAGGTCCATGTGTCGAAAGCCAAGAACAGGTTGGCCTCCTCAACACCTGCAGCAAATGCTGTCTCACCTAGACTGTTTGGAGAATGGAGTTAATGTTTCTCTTTCCTCTGTTACTCATGCCCAAGGCAAGAATCACTGACCTGAGCTCCTGGGGCTGATTCATAGAGGGGGCTCTAGAAAGCCAGTCTGGCCAGTGGACAGAGCACTGGGCTGGGACTCAGGTGACCGGGCTCCTGGTCTTGGCTCTGCTCCTGAACTGCTGGGGGACTTTGAATAAGTGACTTCCCTACTTTGGTTCCTCCTTCCCCTTTGTACAGTGTAAGCTCTTCAGGGGAGGGACTGGCTCTCACTGTGCATGTCCAGGGCCCTGATCTCATTTGGGATCTCCAGGTGCTACCGTAATACAAATCAGAATAAATGTGTTTATAAGCTACAGTCAGTGCCACCTGTGAGCTCTGCTGTAGGCTACAGCGTAGCATGAGCACGGCATAAGGCAAGTCGCTGTGTCTGTTTCAGACAGCTCTTTGAACGAGTGAAGTGCATTTCCTGTGACAGACCCGTGGCCATGATGACTGGGCCGTGAGTATCAAGTAATGCCCCATTTCCTGCAGTTCTGGCTGAGCCAAGCAAGCACAGGACGTTTCCACTAGAGGGCACTGTTTGACTTTTTTTCATACCATTACTTTCGTGCAGGCACCTGGTGACAGTCCGAAAAGCAAATCTGCTCTCCCGGCCACGTCCGGCTAGTGCCAACGGTTACGAGTACCTGGCACTTCAGCAGCGAGCAAGGTGAGCAATTCCCCAGGGAGCTGCAGGTCCCCAGCATGGCTAAACCAGCCAGGAGGCTCCTCTCGTGCAGTTGCATCTGACGAGGACGTGCCATGTACCTGGCTGCTCCTGGGCCTGCATGGCGGACTCCTCACATGCTGCCTGTGTACTTCCCAGCCCTCTAATTCGGGTGCCCGGCTCGCCACGTGCCAGCCCCTCTCTCACTCTGAAGACCTGCAATCCCGTTACAGGCTCGTGCTAAGCCACTTGCCTCCTTTCAGCAGTGCCCCATCACTGGGTGCTAGATGCTCTCTGCCCTGCTGGGGTCAGGCACCTGACTCAGCCCTTGTGTCTGGCGAGGCAGGGGCCTGTATTCCAATCCTGTGAGTGACTTGAGCAGGAATGGAACCAGGTTCCCAGTCCCTGCCACAGGGCTCCTGCACTGCCAGTGGATGTCACCTCTGCAAGACACCTGCCACAGGCAGTAGGTTTACGTACCCTTGCTCTTGCACACCCTACCCCAGGGCACTGCTCTGACCTGAGGAGAAACTCCTCACCCACTGGGAACTTAAACCAGATTGTAGAGCTGTCACCTTGCTGGCCTTGCTGCAGGCCTATCACCTGCTGGCGCTGACACCCGTCTACAGCCCGGGGGAACGGACACCAGCACGTCACCCCTGAAGCACCTGGCTTAGCATGAAATTTCTCTCTCTCTTTGTAGCACCAGTTGCTTCTTTCCAGCTCTCTGACTCCTGAGCCAGTCCAAGGGAACTCCAAGTTCCCGGCGGCACAGGCTGGCTAGATCGCAAGATCCATGCAGAGCCCTGCTCATCTGCTTTCCTCTAGGAGACTGGCTGATTCTTGGCTGGTCAAGGTCAGGGTTCTGCAGCAGACTGCCTGCTTTCTCCTTCCCCAGGGAGCAAGCTGTAGAGGGCAATGACGGGCATGAAATGACTAGCCGTGGGCAGCTCTCCTCCCAGCAGTGCTGGCAATGCCAGGCACATGCCGCCTACCCTGTCAAGCGATTGTCCAAAGTGAAGGCTCTTACCACCATGTACCCCTACGGAGACCCCACAGTCCTCACCTACGATAACGTAAGCCAGCCTGTGTTGCCCTGTGTGTTCCCCTCCCACACTAACGTCAGCACAGCACTTCCCTTATACCAATTGGCTTCGGGCCACTTCTCCACTGGAGCATCGGGCCGAGGGCCAGCATGGGGAGATGGGGCCACCAGGAGAACCTGCTGGAGGGGATTGATCTGGCAGGGGGGCAGGGAGGGCAGTGGCTGTGAGTGAGAGGGTTAAGGCAGGCAGTGTTGGGAGGTGGGTGGCAGGGGGGAGAGGAAGAGATTAGCAGCGGGGAGGAAGTCGGGGAGCCCGGTGTGAGGAGAGCAGTGTTCAGGCGAGATCTCCATGCACATTGTGTTCTTCCTTGCAGAGCGAAGTGGATATACTGGGCATCAACGGAGTTCTCTACAAGGGCAGGGTGAGCTCACAGCCGGCAAACCGGAGTGTCTCTCTGGAGAAGGAGTTCTCAGGTTGGTTGGAGGGGCAGCTCCTCTGGCAGAGGGTGTGGGGCAGGGCGAGGGGTGCAGCTCACAGGCTAAACACCGCTGGGGCCACTTGCACTTTTAGAATGGAGATGCGCAGATGACCCCACCCCCGGCATGCAACGCACTAGCTCCAGGCACTCGAGCTACTCAGCCCAAAATGGAGCATTGCATGCTGGGATCTGTAGTCAGCATGGGTGGCCCTGAAGATGAAGGGTGCTGCAATCAGCTCCATTGTATACACGTTCTAAGTGTCCTTAGTGGGTTCCCAGTGCAGCCCCCTGGGCTGGGCAGTTTGGGTGCCACGGGGTAGCTGATGGACATACGCCATGTGCCCAGCCCGATGAGTGAGGCCATGAGGCATAAGCAGAGCCTCGGAAAGCTGCTGTGGGGAGTGCCGTGTGGACAGCAACTCAGCCATTCCCATGGGGGCTTCACATGAATCCCTGGCCCCACCCTGCTCCATACACACAGGGCCAGAGCGCAAGATGGCTGCTCAGGGGTGAGATCTCCTCCTGGTAGCCATGCACCCCCAGTCTTGCTCTGTCCTGGGGATATCCCTGCTGGGCTGGCCTCCCTGCACTCCCTGTACTGCTTGGACACGGCTTTGGCCTCTTGCCACGCTAACCGGTCTCTTTCAATTCCTCACTCTGCAGGAGCAAAGACCCCCCGGCCACCCTCCAAACATGGGATGGAAAGGATGCGCTCTGCCACCTCCTATGGCAGCCACTATGTGTCACCCTATGCATGTGAGTGCTGGGGTCCCTGCAGGGTGGCATTCCGAGGGGCTGGTCAGGGCCTGCCTCTCCTGGCTAGCATTAAGAGTGTCTCCTGGCTCCAGAGCTCTGCTCTGTGAGTGCACAGTGAAATACGTGCCTGTGATGGCAGGGGGAGTGCATCTGGCAGGCTCATGACGTGGGGAACAGCCAGGGTCACACAGCACGACAGTATTCTTGTGTACTAGCCTGCACACAAGCTGTGTAGAGTCAGGGAATGCAGGCGGAGGGAGCCGGGCATGGGCAAGGGGCAGTAGGAAAGACATCACGCGCGGGGGCGTGACACTCCATGGAGATCTGGCAGTGGCTGCAGTGCAGAAGGCTCTCACACCAAGGGAGTGGGGGATTGTGGGGAGGGTTGTGCAGCGGCGCAGGGTTGGCAGGTGCTGGATGAGCAGAGGCAGTAGGGAGGAGACTAAAGTGAGGAGGGGCAGGGTCTGGAGACAGTCTGGAGCAAATCCAGGAGCGGGTCTGCAACTATGCAGGGTCAATCTGAGCTTCAGAGACTTGCAGGCAGCGGAGAGGAGAGCGAGCTGTTAGGCCAGCCAGCCGGCTTGCTGCCCTGGAGCAGCGCAGAGCAGAGCTCCAGCCGCCCTCGGCCAGTGGCCAGCAGACCCTGCTGGGGACATGGCTCTCCCAGGTGGACCTGGTGGCTGCCATCCTTGTCGATGTCAGGGGGTGGGGTTGGCCAACCCAGCATCCATGACGTGCACAGCGAGCGCCTTGCCGTGGTGCCAGGCAGCTCCTGGTGGTGAGAGTGGTGTGGCTGTGCCAGCTGCATGCGAGGCCGCCAGAGGAACCCCGCTGAGGTCAGCGCTGAAGAGGGGGCAGGAACCAGGCCCTGGCTCTAGCTCGCAACAGCCATCACATCACTGTGGGCTCTGGCCCACTCAGCTCATCGTCCCACGGGCAGAGTCAAAGCTGAGTGGGGGGAGGCAGATCCCTGGAGCCTCCACACAACACCCCCTGTGGACCAGCTCCACCCCCTACCCCAGGCTGGAAGAGAACTTGGGGGTGGGCAGGCTTCCCTGTCTCACCCCCTTGAACTCCAGGGGTGGCTATAAAGTCACCGAGCCCATGGGCTGAGTGTGTTTTCTTCCCTCCATGTGTTGCAGCCTCTGTCGTCCGGACGAGGGCCACGTCCGCAGGGAGCAAGTCGCAGCCTGCCCAGGAGCTGCCGTCCTGCATGGTGCGGGTGAAGACCGAGCTCCCCCCAGGGCAGCTGCCAAGCGAGGGGGGGGTGGCCGGCCTGTGAGCCACAAGGGACTGTGGCAGCTCCACAGGCCCCGCCCCCATCCCTTCCTTTACCCACCATTCCTTGTGTAAATACTGTGCTATGTTGCTGCGCAGGATGGCCATCGCCAGGCGTTCCTGCTGCACATGGCCGTTGGACAGCACCGCCAGCAGGCCAGACCCACCGTCTCCCTTACAACCGGGACAACGAGAGGGATTTCTTACTGGGCAGAGCACGCTCCATGCAGCGGGGACTCACCAGCCATCAGCTTCACCAGGAGCTCTATTGGGGGCAGGATGGGGGCTGGGAGGGCTGCCCCTGGCGGCAGGTGTCACCTCGTTATAAACCAGTCGCCCCCCCAGACCAACCAGCTAATCTCTGCATTAACACAGAGTCACAGCCAGGATCCACGAGGCACAGCGGGACCCCTGGGGCAGAGCTGAGCCAACCGCCCTACCAGCAGGATTCCCCAGGCCATGGGAGCTTGTGATGAGGCCCAAAGGCTGCCCTGCTCAGGGGCCTGTGGCTAGCTTGGCTGTTGAATCATTATAATGATCACCTAGGCCCAGGTGTGTTGCATTGAGGTCAGGGGAGCTCTTCTGGGTCTGCAGTGGGAGAGCTCTGGCCCTTACACAGCTGGCTTGCCTCCCTCCATCACCCTTAACTGGGTTCCCAGGAGAATTCTCTCCCTCTGTCCTGCCACCACCGGACCAGCAGGCTCCTGCTACGTTGCCTCCAAGGCCCCATACGGCTCCAACAAACTGGGTCCCTCCACCAAGTGCAGCACTCCTGGCACATGAGGATATGAACCTCCAGTGGGGTACAACACTGCATGGATCACCTCGATCCACGAGGCGCCGAGGCCTGGGGTTCTGAACAAGAGCCCGAGCGTGGCAGCATGTGCAGGCCTCCACCAGACAGCGCCAGCTCTGCTTGCTGTGCCTGGGCCTGTCCGCTCTCCAGATCCAGCAGGGACCCTTTGGTTTGGCCTGCGAACACGCTCCCCCTTTCCCTCCCAGCATTGAGCTTGGAAAGCAGGCGCCCCAGAGCTGCTGGCCACCCTCGCAGCTGTGCATTCACAACAGACGAACTTAAGGAACTCCATAAAGTTTTCACTTTTCTAAGCGGCTTTGGGTGAGATCATTTCTTGCTGGCACCAAGGCGAGAGCCCCACTGCGGGTGGGGAGAGGTTACCGATCACACACTCACTGAGGCCTGGGCGCTGGGCCAGAGGGCATGAGGGATGGCTGGGGACATCTCCTCTTACCATGAGTAGCATCTTGCAGCCTATGCCTGTAGAGCCGTTGGGGCCAACGCTGACCTTGTTTATACCAGAGTAAATCTGGAGTAATCCCCCCAAAGTGACAGGAGTTACACCAGAGTGAGATCAGCGGCCAGCCCTTTGCCTCGAGGTCAGGGGTTCTAATCCAGCCCAAGCATGGCAAGAGAAAAGCTGTTCCCACCTGGCAGCTTTGTGCTAGCCTTGGTCCATCTCGTAGTATGCAGTGTCAGTGTCACGCGAGGCCAAGGACAAGAGAGCTGTGGCAGCAGAGCAGTGAGGCACATTGGTGCTGGCCCTGTTTTGTGGCCTCAGGGGGAGCGTGACAGTCCAATGCTGTGTTCTCCCTACACACTGAGGAAGGCATTTCGCTGGCTGCAGTGGTTTGAAATCACGAGACTCTGTCTCTCTTACCTAGGACTAGTTCTGCCTTTGCTTACACTCATGTACCCCAATTGTCCCCCCATTATGGGTAGGGAAGAAAAGGTGGAGACAGGTGAAGTGACTTGCCCAGGGCTGTAAGGAGGAGTTGGTGGGAGCAGTGGGATTAGAACGCAGGCGATCATGGCTCCCAGGCATCTGCACAGCCCTGCACTTCTGAGAGAACGGCATGCTCTTGCCCACAAGTCAGGCCTGCAGTGTTGGTGCCTGTAGCTGGGGAAAGCTAGCTGGGAAAGACTGAGAGCACCTGAATCTGGTTGTCCCTGAGAGGGAACTGAGAGCTGGGTCCTCCAAAGCAACATAACAGAGCCCCATGGAGCAGAGTCTGTGGCCAGTGTCGCAGTGCATTGGGCTGTGAGAGCTGGTCCTGGAGCAATGCCAGCACCAATGCAGGCACCAGAGCATGCAACCAGTGGCAGCAGCATTGCTGAGGTGCAGAAGCATTGATATTTAATGCTGGGCTCCCTCTGACAGAGCCAAGGCACACGTTGTTCTGGGAACAAGTGTCCTTGTCAAGCAAACACAGAGAGCAGAAGACAACAGGACGGCCATGCAGCACATCCCTGCCAACCACTGGCAGCGTGTCAGGCCTACGCCCGCACAGAGTGGGAATCGCATTTATAAAATTCAGCCTGGCAAGTGGCTCCTGTTGTGCGAAGCGTGGGCACCACCAGTGTCGCTTCTGGCTCAGCCAGAGCCTCTCTCAGGCACTACGGCCTGGTGGTTCAGGCACTGGCCTAGGGGAGCCCTGGGTGTAAGTTCCTGTACTGCCTGGTTCTGAGTGGCCTAGGATAAAAAAAATCTGCTCTGAGTCAGACAGAGCAGGGCCTTGAAGTTGGCTTCCCCCTCCCGCCTTCCTGGACATTTCAACACAATCTCGACCCATTTCACAACAGAGCAAGGGGGTGGGGTTGGCCCAATGAGGTGCCAGGTTTGTATAATTTTTGGTGGTGCCCAGAACGGGTCCAGCAGAGCCGTCCAGTCCATAGGACGGACCGGGGCAACCGCCCCGGCCCCGTGATTTGGAATAGGGGCTGGAAGAGTTGGCACCTTGGAGGAAGGGGTGGAGTGGGGGCGGGAGGGAGCAGGGGCGGGAAGAGGTGGAGCAGAGCGGAGCAGGGCAGACTGGAGCCGGGTCACTTGCTGCTGCAGGCACCAGGCCCCCCCGCTAATCCCCCAGGCCGCCCTGGACCCTACATCCCCCTGAAGTGCGGGGCCCGGGGCGGTTGCCTCGGTCCGTCCTATGGACGGGATGGCTCTGAAAATAGCCCAAACATTAGTGGAGCTGGGCCAACCTACCTGAATACTGGTGGAGCATGGGCACCACAGGCCCATATAACTCACCACCTATGAAGGCACTGGGTCGCAGCGGTTATGGTGAGCACCGCTGACCTGGCTGTTAAAAGTCCCGTCACTGGTGCTGCCCGGCTAAGGCAGGCTAGTTCCTACCTATTCTGACACCGCGCTGCGCCCCAGAAGCAGCCAGCAGCAGGTCCGGCTCCTAGGCGTGGAGGCCCCTGCCCTGATCACCAGCTCTGCACTCCCATTGACCAGTTCCCAGCCAATGGGAGCTGGGCGGGGGGGTTGCCTGTGGGTGAGAGCCACGTGGAGCCACTTGTGTGCCTCTACCTAGGAGCCAGACCTGCTGCTGGCCACTTCCAGGGCGCAGCATGGTCCATGGTGCCAGGACAGTCAGGAAACCTGCCTTAGCACCCCCGCTGCACCACTGACAGGGAGCCATGCATGGTAAGCCCACGACCCAACTCCGTGCCCCAATCCTCTGCCCCAGCCGTGAGCCCCCCACAAACCCGGATTCCCTTCCTGCACCCCAAACCCCTCATCCCCAGCCCCACCCATAGCCTGCACCCCCAGCCCAGAGCCCTGACCCCCTCCCGCACCCCAACTCCTTGCCGCAGCCCAGAGCCCCCTCCCACACCCCAAACCCCTCATCCCCAGCTCTGTTGGGTCACGGGCATCAACAATTTTCTTCAACTGGGTTGCCAGAAAAAAAGTTTGAAAACCATTGCCATAGGGGGCAGAGATGCCCTGGAAGGCCCAGCTAAGTACTTGTACCCTCGCTAATCTAGCCCTCAGCATAGTGACAGTGCACGCATCCCCTCTCCCAGCAGTCCTGCACCCCCATGTTATGTGATGGGGAATCTTTAATATACAGGGGGAAAATTACACCGAAGTGCCTTAAAAAATATTTGTTGCTGCCTAATATGCCAGGCATGTGGGGCAAAGCAGCCCTGCTGCGCTGTCCCATGGTGCCCTGCTGCAGGGCCAGCAGCCTAGCAGAGTAGGGCCCAGCAGCGAGGAGGGGAAGGCCAAGTGACACTGATTTTAGGTGCCTCGTCCCCCCAGTGCCCAACCTGAGACATGGCACGCTGGTTCTCAGAGGCACTAAGCACCTGCTGTTCCCCTTGACTTCAGCTGGGGTTGGGCTTCCCCCACACCCTGGGAAATCAGGCAGCCCAAAAGCAGAGATTGCCCAGAATGAGAAACCCTTAAGCCATATGGGGAGCACAGGGCAGCCTAGGGCCTTGCCTACCGTAGGAAAGCAGGTGCTGATTTCAGTCGAGTTCACTGGAAATGAGGCGTGTGTTTACAGTCAGTCCGAAGTCACCCAAGCAGTCAAATGAAAAGGAATTAGATTAATGTCATGGCCAGGTCATGGGCAGCCAGACCTAGTAGTCAGAGTCCACAGTCACGAGACGGGAGCCAAGACTCAGCTGGCTCAGGCTAGTGGGAGATCAGAACCACAAGTCAAGAGCCAGAGGGTCAGAGGCAGGTGACAAACTGGAGGTCAGGAACCACAATCAGACGCCAGACGTCATGTGGGGCCAGGGTGCCAGGAAGTCAGGCCAGTGGAGCAGGCAGGGGAAGCACAAGGCACACAGTCCAGAGCAGGGTGGAGCCCAGATGCTCAGACAGCTTCCTGGTCTTGCTGCTGGCTTAAGTAGGGCCAGCAGGCCAATCAGCTGCTCTGGGACTCTTCCAATAGGACCTCAGGGGCAGAGTATAAAACTGGGGCTTGGCTTCATGGGTCCTAGGTAAGTGGTTGTCAGCAGGCTGTTAGATGGAGGGTTGAAGCATGGCTGCTCTAACTGACTTAGGTTCAAGACCCAGGAGTCATGACATCAACCCCTCCCCTTGGGGAATCCCCCACCAGGCAACGTTGGTCCAGGTTTCTCAGGGGCACTCCTATGGAAGGCTTGAACCAGGGCAAGAGATGGAGCACTTCTAGCTGGGGGTGCCCTGGTGGAATGTATATGCACCCATCAAGGTAGGTTATCCCATCCTGTGCAGAGTGTTGCATCTTGGTTCTGGCTTTTGTTTGCTCAGACTGTTCTGTCACCTCCTGGACTAATGGATTGCCCTGTGAAGCGGACCAGATTAGATCAAGCAAGTCTTGGTGTATTGTGGCACTGACAACATTAAAAGGTTTTAGGAGACAGGGTGGTTCTTGGCTAGGCTCCTCACCCTCTTGGTAGTATTCCCCCTTTCGAGATAAGGCATCAGCTTTCCCATTCCTGGTTCCCAGGCAATAGGTGATGACAAAAATCAAACCGAGGGAAGAATAATGCCCACCTGAGCTGTTCTGCCTAGATTCCAAGTGCATCCTGCTATCTACACTCCCCTGCAGTCTCTACTGGATAGAAGACAGTGTTGCTGTTTCTCTTTAACAGCTGTTGTGCCATCCCCCAGAGGTGGTAGCATTTCAGTGGTGGGTGAAGCGACTCTGATCTGTAGAGTGCTTTGGGGAGTTTTCAGCCTAAAAGTAGATGGGCATATGGGGGGAGGGCCTTTCACCAGCAGAAGGAAGACAGTAGGCGGCATAGATGGTATTGTTGGTAGGGCTGGTGTTTATTTTAGCAACACACACAAAAAGGGATTGAATTATTAATGAGAGTCCACAACTATTGTGGGAGCAGCATTGTTACAGCCCAGGGAGACACCATGGCAGGGCCCCTTGGAGTGACAGTACCGCCTGGGAGCAGGAGAAGAACCAGGGCCGCTGGGCATGCAACTAGTAAGTGAATCCAGACAGAAGGGGAATCGGAAGATTCTCCCAGCGCTGCCAGCAGGGCAAAGACAGTGCTAGCCCATTGGGGGCCCCAAGAAGAAATATGTTTGTCCCTCCCCACACACATCATATACTAAAAAAGCGAATAGGGGGCCCCCTTGAACTGCTTGGGGCCCTAAGCCATTGCTAAGTCTGCTCATGCCTAGTGCTGGTTCTGCGGCAAGGAGTGGAGGCTGGACTGGAGCTGTGCATCCTGGGCCTAGCTCAGGGAGTGCCCCATGCTGGTTGGGTTCAGCACGGGTAGGAAGCTGGCCCTCCCACTAGCCTGTTTTCTTGCCCTCCTCCATGCCCTGCCACCCAGGGCAGGTGCCTTCTCCGGCTGGAAGCCAGTCCCTTTCACGCTGCTCCTCTGCCTTAGAGACCTCTCGGCTAGCCCTGAGCATGAGAGAAGCCATGGCTTAGGGTTTCACTCTGCTGACTGCTGGCAGCGGGACCAGCATGGGAGGGATGGGCCATTCTAGCGGCCAGCCCTGGGAAGCACTACTGTGCCCTGGGCCATGAGGGCAGAACTCTGGGGTGCTAACTAACCTGGAGACACTGCATGTGAAGTGGTTCCATCCTAGCACATCTGCTGAGCCCGGACACCATCCCTCAGTGGGATGGCTCTATGGGCAGTCCTGCCCAGCCAGTGGGCTATGCCACATCCACTGATACCCAGTGAGATCCACAAAGTGGCTAAAGAGGGGCTTTGGGGGTGCTCAAAGCAGCTGGCATTGACCTGCCAGCTTGCAAATCCGCTGCCAGTGCAGCTGGGCATCTGCTTCCTGCACTACGCAAGCCCCACCTAGCCCTGGCCCATTTTCTGTCACTAAGGGAACTAAAATGGGAGTACACGCGCCTGCTTCCTGAGCCAGCTGCCACACTGCAGAGGGAGCAGGGCTCTAAGGGCATTGGGAGCAGAAGAAAG
The DNA here is from genome assembly GCF_002925995.2 of Terrapene triunguis. NCBI lineage: Eukaryota > Metazoa > Chordata > Testudines > Emydidae > Terrapene > Terrapene triunguis. The sequence continues at coordinate 32,767,801 of NW_020664444.1, read as the reverse complement.
ACAAGGACAGCATGGGAAAAGCTAGCTCCTTCCAAGGGCTGGGCATGGAAGGATGGAGCTCAAAGATGTTGCATGGGCACAAAGCTTCCTCTGCCGGCACTGCCAGCTTGTGCCAGGCATCAGGCATTGAAGGGGGATGTGCCTGTGCTTGCAGTGGCCTCACCCAACACACCAAAGCTAGTCACTCCTGCCGACGTGTCCCAGGATCACGTAGGAAATGCCAGCACGGACCCTCCGTCAATTCCCCATCCCTGCATCCTGCAGGGTGACCTTCCTGGGAGGGCTGCCAGCTGCTCGGGGCGGCAGCAGAGGATGGCGGGACAGATGTGGCCCATGCCACGGACTGACCTTGCATGAGGGGGCAGCATGAGGGACTGTCCCACTCCTGCTGCACATGAACACATCTCCTCCTGACTGCCAGCCCTAGGGCCCACACGGAGCTGACTGCAGGCTCTGCCCTCTGTGCCCATGTGCAGACACACTGTCACCTCCCCACACCAATGCCCTGTGAGCGAAATCTACTGAAATCCCTTCTGAGATCCCCTGCCACATGGGTCCACAGCAGGACAGACCCTACAGCAATGGGCACAGCCAAAGGGCTGGTGCAGAGATCCACCAAAGCAGCCATGCATTGGGCTGCAGGCACAGAACTCCCAAGGGCTGTATGGAGCCTGCAAATGGTCCCATGGGTGATGCTGGGTTGGGCTTCTCCTCATCCCTGCCCCGAGGCCTCTGTCTGGGCTACAGCATCTTCTCCTTTCCAAGCCATTTTCCAGCTCCTCCCATGCACTCGACCCAGGTAACACGGGCAGCCTCTGGGCCAGAGCACCGACCCGAGCCCCCAATCAGCAGTGCCCCTCAGCCAGCTAGAACGGGCTTAAGTTCCTCGAGTCTCTGGCAGGCCAAGAAAGCTGCAGCAGCAATGCATTTTGGGTAGAGAAGTCCTGGTTTCGAGGGCTAACTCCAGGCCATTGTTGGGGGGGAGGGGCATGCTGGGCATGAGGAGCTCTGGTCCTGCCCAGGGAGCTGTGCCAGGCTGGTCTGTGCCACTGGCTGCTCCCCAGAGACCCGTCCTGCTGCCAAGACATGCCTCACGCTGAGCCTGTTGCTCGGGGGAGCACTGAGAAAACCCAGCAGCACGCCCCCCTCTGCTGGGGTGTGTCATAGCCCAGCCATGCTTTTTTGCCCATCAGCCCCCCGACATGCCAGCCCCAGCCCCAGCCCCAGCGGATGTGCTTAGCCCATCCTGGGCTTCCAGCAGCCACAACACCTGGAAGGAACAGTGCACTGGCTACTGCCAGAGCCAGAGTCCAGGTCCTGCTGCCCCCAACCCCGTACCCTGCCTCCCATGTCAGACCCACGGTGTCAGCACTGAGCTGGCCATGCAGAGCCATGTCCCAGTAGTTACCCACCACCCCTGGCTTCCACAGGACAGAGCACTAAGCAGCTCAGATATCTGCATCTCACTCACAATCCCATGGAGTTCATTGTTCCAGCCACTCCAGCTTTCACTCCTGGCCACCAGCCTGTCCTCTCTTCGCCCCACTGACTGCTCCTCTCCAAGGCCTTGGCCAACGTCCTGACTGATCGAGGGACGCCAAATGCCCGTGCTGCTCAGCGCTGGCTGGGCAGAGCCCTCGTACGAGGCACGCAAGCAGCTTTGGCTAATGCTCCGCCTCTGGGCAGAGGATGCTGCCCCTGATGCCTGTGGCAGATCCTGTAGCTTTCCCAGCAGTCACTCAGGCTAAGGAGAGCTTGGGGAGTTCTTAGTGGCATAGCCTCTGGATGGCTCCTCTCTCGCCACCTGTCTGACGTGTATGGAGCCTGTCTGTCTTTGGGCCACACAACTCTGGATTCCTCAGATATGGTTGCAGCAAAGCCCTTGGGAAATGTAGCTTTCAGTTACCTCTGCAGCCTGAGGGCTAGCTGCTTTCCTGCTCCCCCTTGGTGCAATTCCCCACACATAGCACCTCACCCTGGAAGAGAAGTGCCTCTCAGGCCAGAGACCTCCCCCCCATGCAGCCACCTCTGGGGTAGAACGTGGCCACAGTATAACATTACAGCAAGCCCACACAGGCAGTGAGGGGAAAGGGCACTCCAGCCAAGCTGCAGGGGCGTTTTATGGAGGCAGTAGATGTCTCCTCATCCCAACTCTCCTGAGTCTCCCTGTCAGGGGGGAGGGGGGAGAATAAACTCTTGCAGACCCCTGGTAAGGAGTTCAGCAGCCCCCAATTACCTCTGGGGACCCAGGGTTTCCCGGCCTGTCAAGCTTCCCCTCTCAGGTCTTTAGCCAATACAGTTGTGAGGCCAGGGTGAGCGCTGCCCCATGGCCCAGGCCTGGGGGTGGGGAGGAAGGAAGCCCCACTCCCCTCCCCCATCACTGCATCATAAAGCAGAACCCCTTCCCTCATGAGCCCTGTCTGCGTGTGACTGCCTGGCTGGGCATGCGCCAGGAGGCGTCAGGTGAGGTGAGGTCCCTGATTCCGGAAAAGACATTCCCACCTCCCCAGGCCGCTGAAAACGAAGCACAGACACTAGGATTCAAAGCAGAAGAGCGTGTATTGCAAGCGGCCCCTGCGGAATGCCCAGGCCTGGTGCCGCCAAAGAGCGTCCAAAGGGCCTTCCCCCCGCAGGGAGCAAAGAACAGAGGGTGTCAAAGCAAGCCCAGCCTCCGTGGGGCATACGCTGTCATGCAAAGGGCACCAGCCCCCCATCCCGGCGGCATGAGACTGCCCAGTTGCGCCCAGCCAGCCTCACCCACACGTCTCAATGGGAATCTGATCCCCCAGGCTCTGAGAGGGGGTGCAGGTCCTCGCCCTGGGGAAAGCAGAAAGCTGGGGTCATAGAAAACAAGTGGCTATATTCTCCAAAGGAGTCCCCGTTCACCTCCCTCTCGGTACAATACGATCTCAGTGCATGGGTTCAAGGCCCACAGCTGAGCAGATTTTTTTTTCCTTTTTCCTTTAAAAAAACCCATTCGGCGGGGTTGGGGGAGCCGTGTAGGGAGGGGGAGATGTGTATTACCCACAGCCCCATTCTGCCTGCCAGTGGGACCCCTCCAGGTGCTAGGAGGGAGAAGTGGGTCATGAAGAAGGGATTTACCACTCCCACCCAAAAGTCACTCGCATGCAAAAATCCAGCATCCCAGCAGGAAAGATGGGAAGGGGGTCCCCTCATTGAGAGATTCCTATAAAGTCAGGCTCCGGGACGCAGAAGCCAGAGATGGCTCTTGCATTCAGCATGGCCTCCCTGGATCTCTGGGGAGCTCCGGTCAGCTCTAGGACAAGTAAAAACTACTTCAAACCAAACCCATGCAAGGTGGCTATTTGCTCATGTGTCTGTCTGTCTGAATGTGGTTGCCAGTCTCCGAGGCAACAAAGTTCCTCTCTTCCTCGGAAAGGGGAAGGGGAAATGAACGCTGGGGCCATGTGGGCCCTCCCCACATTGTGTTCCCGCTCCCCCACGGCCTCATCTCTCGGCCTCCATGGTCACGTTGGCCTTCTGTTCTGACGTGGCTTGTTGGGAGACTGTGGCGGGCCAGCCCGACGGCTGCGAGGGCGAAGTCCACATGCTCTGCTGCTGCTGGCTGGAGGGGAGAGCCGCAGGCCAGGCTGGGTTGAAGCCCCCAGGCTGGGGGAGCGGTGGGGGTGGGGGAGGAGGGGAGGTCGCCATAGACGCTACAGGGCTGCTGCTGTGGAAGCTCTCGGAGGCCTTGAGGCGGGAGAACATGGTGAGGGCATCGGGGAAGTTGGGGGGCGTGGCGGGCGTGTTGGCTGGAGTGCACATCTGCAGGGGAACAAAGAGACAGAAGCTAGTCAGAGACACAGCCCCTCACCCCCAGGGCCAGAGAGTGCAGTGCACAGCAGTTCTGGGGCAGAGCATGGGCGCAGTGTAACAGCACGGAAACACCTCGCCAGTCATGAGGGCGAGAACTACGTCCAAGGGAGGCTGCAGGGGCAGTTAGGGAGGCTGACTGCAGGATGCCGTTAATGACCCAAGGGCTCAGGGTCTCCTCCAAAAGCCAGCAGCCCAGGACCCACAGCACCACACGGGGCATCAGTACTAACTCAGCGAGAGCACCAGCAGCTGGATTGCCAGCACAGATCCCTGCCACACCTGGGCCTTTCCTGGGTGGTCTCTACCCAAGCACTAGCCAGGTCCAGGCAGGCAGGGCTGGGGGAGAGCTGGCGCAGGCCAAGCAGCTGGAAGATGGCACCAGGGATGGAACATTTATCTATCTTTAAAGGCTCGTCTATGCAGGGAAATTCATCAGCATAATGAGCCCCCGGTAGTTATACCAGGGTAACTCCGGAAGCAGCAGTGCCCCCGGGGAGTGCTGCTAGCAGAATTACAGCAGTACCGGTATGCTGGCACATTCCTCGTGTAGTCCAGCACTGAATATGTGCCTCAGTTTGATGCCCTTGGAAGCAAGGGGCTCGCAGCCCTAGCTAGAGCCGGCCATGGTGCTGCTGGGCAAGCTCTGCTGGTGTCCCTCTACCCCAGTGGCTCTCAAACTTTATTACTGGTAACCCCTTTCACATAGCAAGTCTCTGAGTGCGACCCCCTTTATAAATTAAAAACACTTTTTTATATATTTAACCCATTATAAATGCTGGAGGCAAAGCGGGGTTTGGGGTGGAGGTTGACTGCTCGCGACCCCCCATGTAATAACCTCACGACCCCCTGAGGGGTCCCGACCCCCAGTATGAGAACCCCTGCTCTATCCTAACCACAGCCCCTGCAATTCCAGTCCTGGGCTCCCCCCACACCCAGACACACACAAAGCTCTGCCAAGGTCCCTCAGGCCTGCTTTGCCTCTATTGCTGCCCAGTGGAGTCAGAGGCTCTGCACTCCTCTCCTGCTCTGCCTTCCCAGCAGCGCTGGTCTTCGACAGAACCTGGAGCTGGCTAGGAGCCACCGCAAGGTCAGGCAGGTCCCTGTGGCTTCCCTGTCACTGCGTTTGGGAAGATGTGGCCTCCACACTGCAGGCCTCTGCCTCCCCACAGCCTGCACTGGCAGAGACCGTCCAGGGCACGAGGAGCACTCGCAGAACTCGGGGTCGCTGCATCCCTGACAAACTTGCCGGGAGCTGTCGTCTTCCCTTACCACTGGGGCAAGGGTGCGACTGATTTGTGTTAGCCCAACCTGGGCCAGAGAGGATCCCAGCATCCAACCCCCGGGCATGACAGGCAGCACCCCACCCCGTAACTCCATGGCAAGCTCCAATCAGTAATCGCTATTGCTACCACAACACCTCCCCCTCCAGGGCTTTAACGAAGCCTGCCAAGGTCGAGATAATCGGGGATCACATCACTCAGCAGTCAAATGCATCCACCCCTGGTGCGTAGCCCTGAGCGGCAAAGCAGCACCTCACCACAGTCTGGGACGGGAAGTGAAGAGCGCCGTACCCAATTGAAACTGCAGGGGCTAGATTTGGGGAGGAATTCAGTCCAAACGCTGACATGAACATTCACATTAACACCCAGATGGCAGCTCGCACATGTCTGTGCACAGCTTGTGAGTTGTGCTAGGTGACCTGTACTAAGCATTACACTGTTATTACTCGAGAAAACCGTTTCAGAGCCTTACTCCACAAAGGTGCAGGACAGACATTTTATGTCTCATCCTAAAGCCCCATGCAGGACAGCACCCACTAGCACCGCAGTGCACTCAGCACTGCCAGCAGAGAGCGCCCCCTACTGACCCATCCTGCTTGCTGCAGCACTGCACCCTGTAATGCCCTGGGGTCCGCATTAGGAAGGGAAAGCGCCCCTAGCTCTGCATTGGGGACAGCACTGACTGCGTAAGGAGAGCACCCCCTACTGAGCCCCCATCCCGCTCCCTGCAGCACAGTGCCCGCTAGCACTGCACGGGGGCCAGTGCTGACTCAGAACCCCCCCAATGCAGTGATTACATCACTCGTCATTCTGACCAGTGTCTGGGAGTGGCCAGGTGATGCGCAGCAAGGTGCCCCGCACGCTGCACTCAGGAGGGGCTGAGGCTCTGTTGGGTCCTGGCTCAGGGGCTGCAGTAGAGGCTGGGGCGGGCGATTGCACCGGCAGCCTCTCCCCCTCCTCAGGTGGCCCAGTGCCCATGGCAGCAGCTTCCCCGCAGGTTCGTGCAGGCAGGTAAGTGGCTTGGAGCAGGCGCTCGGCAGGGGTGGGTATTGGAGCCAGCACGTCTGGGTGGCTCCGCCAGGCTGCCAGCTCCTATCAAGGCTGCTCCCTGCAAGAAGCAGTTATTTCAGGCTGCCGACGACTAATCCTCTTTCAAGAGCTCATGTCAAACATCCCAGACAGGAGCTGTACATGGTATCCTTGAGATCCAGCCCCTCCCTGCACCCTCATTCCTCCCGGGGACAGACCCTTCGGGGGTGCCCATGAAGGAATATGAACGGCGAAGCTGCGTTGGGAGGGAGGAAAGGGGAGGGGTAAGTGGGGGTCTCAGCCCCACTGTGGTTTATGACATATGCCAGGGGCCCTTCTGATGCACAGAAAGATCTCTAGGAACTGTCAATACAACCCCATTCCCCCAGTCCAGATGCCCTGGCCCCCTGGCGTATGCTCAGCTCCTGCTGCCCATCATCCAGCTCATAGCAGGATCCCCCTCCCATCTAACCAGCTGGGGACACATCACTCAGTTTAGGAAGGATGGGGGGTGGCCCCCCTGCCTCAGAGCCCCTGCTCTGGGATGGACTGGACTCCAATGCCAGGGCTCCCCCTAACCTGCGAGCTTGTGCCACCCCAGGAATCAGCTGGCCAGGACAGCAGCTCCCCACAGCCAGCCCCTGCCCTGAGCTCACGGTCTGCAGCCCAACTGACTCCAGGATGTCCAGCCCCATGCAAGAGGGCTTTGCTCCCAGCTGGGGATGGGAGGGGGCAGTGAGCTCATCTCCACCCCCTCGGCTGCCAGCGCTGGAGGCTCTTTGCAGCGTGGCTCTTGCTGGGTGCTCGCTCTGCATGCTCACTGCATGCTCCAAATCCCTGATTGCCCCAGAGAACGGCAGAGTCAAATGAGGACACGGCAGTCAGCAAATCCCAGGGACCCATCTGCACAGGCAGATTACGGCTGCCCAGGCACGACAGTTAAAGGGGCAGAGCATAGGGACCCCAGGGACTGCTGGGGGCGAGATTTAACAGGGAAAAGCGTTGGGCAGAGGATAAGGTGGGGGGGGGGGTCCACAGGCTGTCAAGAAGCAAATTGGCAAAGTGCTGGGCAGCCCAGGGGCTGCTGGGCAGCGAGATTTAAAGGTGTGTGTGTGTGTGTGTGTGTGTGTGTGTAAAAGCAGGCATTTGTGAGAGCATACATGTGTGTCTGCACATGTCCGTGTATCTGCTACGTTACAAGTGCAGGGTCCTTCTGTTCTCGCCTGTCCTGCCAGCAGAGCAAAGCCTCAGCTCCCAAGGAGGAGCAGGGTAGGTGCAGAGCAGACTGGTTTGCCGTGGACTCACAGTGGAGCCAACGCCAGGGCCCACAAGGTCCTTTTCTAGGCTCCACATCTCTGAGGGGGTCAGTTCCTTCTCCTGGACTCCATTCAGCACACCTGCCCCAGGGGCGCTGGTGGGGGTAGGGGCTCCCCCGGAACTGAGTGGCCCAACCAAGATGCCAACCTTGTGCTGCTGGGTCATGCAGGACGTGTGGACCCGCTGCTGGGCTGCAGGTTAGGCCCAGGCAGCCAGGAGCCCTGCTCAGCGGGCCAGGGAGCGTTAACCAGCCACTGCCCCCCTGTCTGGGATGCCACTCGCCCGCCCCTCACCTCACTCAGCACATGGTGGCCAAGTGCTGCTGGACCTGTGCGGGGGAGGCAGGGGTGGCCCTGTCAGGGCCAGGGGTTCTGTGGGAGGCTGCAAGAGCCCCGCCCACCTGCAGGCTGCTCTGTTGTTCCTCAATCGGCCTCCAGGCGGTGCCCAAGAGCAGCGCAACCTCCCCTTGCCCTGGAGCCCGCTCACTGGGGCTCGGCTCTGCTGTAGTAACCCAGGAGACAGGCCAGGAGCCGCCACACGAGTCGCTGCCCCCATGCCGTTGGCCCGGGGGAGGAGCTGATGATGCTCAGGGCCTCAGGACTCTCACAGACACCCCCCGCCCCCACACATTCCAGCACCATCTCCAGAGCCAGCCACCCTCTCTGCGCTGCCTGGAGCAGGGCCCACCCGGCAGCAGCTCCCTTGGCTGTCTGGGGGACTGTTTGCACCCAGGAGGTGAAATGGCTGAGCTGGCTTTGCCATCCCAAATCCCCGGCCCTGCCTCTGGGCCGCTCACCTGAACCCTCCTGTGGCGGGGCAGACGGGACAGGTGCCATCAGCAGTGCAAAGAGCAGAGCGATGTGGAGCCTTGACCACCTGGCCCCTTCACACCACGGAGGCTGCAGGAGACATGAGAAGGGTCTCCAGGCCAGAGAGCATCACAGCGGCCTCCATGGAGCTGGCAGCTCCTCCAAGCACTGCTGGGAGCTCCCGTAACATTGCGGTTCTGTGCAGCTTAGTGTCAGGGGTGTGGGATGCACCGTGGGCTCTCCTGGGACCCAAACTTCCCCAGCCAGCAGCAGTAAGGGCCTGGCTGGCCACCGGCAGTGCAGGGCAATGGGATTAGCCCCAGCACCCAGCAGGAGGGGCAGGAAATTGCTACATTCCTGCTCTGCCTGCTCATTGCAGCACAGTAGCTCATGGGACATTCAGGGCCACCACAAACAGCAGTGGGCCACCAACACCTGCCTGTGGCCAGTGCACTGAACTACACTGGACTCCATGGATGCATCACCTCCAGCACCCCCCACAGAAGGACTCTTGGGAGAAAGCTTTCCACTGGGCAGAGCAGGGTTCAGTTTTCTGTCAGGCACCTTCCTGGAGTGGGGGACTTGATGGAGCTAGCCAGCTCATGGCTCTCTAGCTCTCAGGGAGGCTCTCACAGCTGGAGCCCCAGGAGGGGAAGGGAAGGGTGGCCCATTAATGGGGATGAGGGGCCAAAGGGAGTGAGTCTGGTTCAGCTCCAAGCCGCTGGGTGTGGGCCCTGTTCCCGTCGCCTCTCTGCCTGCTTCTCCTGCACTCAGAGCACTAAGGATCAGCCTTCCGGACAAGCCTGGCTTTGCTCTGAGTGCCCCGCTCCCAGCCCCTTCCTCTAAGCCTGCCCCCCATCTCTGCTCCCTCCCACCTGCTACACCTGCCCACCCCTCCCTTCCCTCCTGCTGCAGTCTCTGCTTTGCATTATCCGACAGGTGAAAATTACAGCTTCTTCCTCCTCCCATTTCCGTATAGAGCGCCCCCCGCTGTACAGGGCACACTGCATGCTGCTGCACTCTGGCTTGCAGGCCTCGTTTACCCTCACCCCAAATAAGCCACACTGCATGCACGAGCCTGTGGCCTTTGGCTCCCCCCAAGCGATGTTTCCAGAACACAGTCCACCCCCAGCTTCTCTCTCTTGGCAGGAAGCTTCCTGCCCTCCCGCCTCCCCTGCCCCGTGGCTTTGCTGTGATTTTCTGCCCTCCCTCCCAGAGGGGTGGAACAGAGGCCTGGACATTAGCAACATCAGCCCAGCCGTGCAATGCCAGCGCTGCTGCTGCACCGATTTAGCAGAGGGAAGGGTCGGGGAAGCACTTACCATCTGATGGTGATGGCTGTAGGGGATGTTTGTTTCTTGGAAAAAAGCACTGAGCGCAGTCTGCAAAAGAGGAAGGAAGAGATTTATCATTTGGCTGGGAACGAGACGCTCTCTCCCACCTGGCCCTCTGGAGCACAAGCCTAGGCCTTGGTCTAGCTCCCTCATTCCCAGAGTAGGGCTCTGGGATCGGGGTCCTAGGGCACAGCTCCACTCTCGGCTCAGCATGGGTGGCTCTCGACTGCCAGCGTCCAGCTCTCTGTTGGTGGGTGGGGCTCCCGGAGCAGGCAGGGCAGCAGAGAAGAAGCCCACCTGTGTGTGCGCAAAAGCAAAATAGCCCCTCCGTTTGCCACCAAACTCTGGATCCTGCGTCACTTCCAACCCAACTCATGTGATCAGAACCCTGCAACCACCCTGAAATAGCCCCTTTGGGCACTGGCCTCCATGCCGTGCAAACACAGGAATGGCTCCTTGGTCAGCACATGCCATGGCTCAAGAGAAACCCCCCCCCCCCAGACTGCCACTTCTTCTTAAAAACACATACACAACGCTGCATGTGGAACAGCTCCAAGGGCCCCTGCAGAGCGAACGGTGTTTGCCATTTAGTTTCACAGACAGATGCTACACATATGGACAGACTTCACTCACTGATGAAATGCAGCTACTTCTGGGGTGGAGCCCAGCACTACATTATGCAGCCGTTTGGCACAGGAAGTGTAGAAGAATACCAAATCCAACTGGGGCTTTAGGGAGAATTTAGGTTAGTGGAATGTAATTACCCAAGCTTGAATTAGACAAGGAGACCAGGGCGAGCACTCCTATGCTCATGGAAAGTGCCAGGGAATTTATAATGACCACAAGCAGTTATGTCTCACCTCCAGCAGCACAGCACCCCCTAACACCAGGCTGAGGCACTGGTGTAGAAATCCCCATTTAGCTGACATTCTGAGGAACATCCAAATCATTTGGGAGTTTGAGAGACTCTGGAGAATTAAACAATCAAATAGACCAGAGGGAGTGTTGGATGGAAGGGGCTGGACACTCCTCTCCCACTGTGTAAATTTGGAGTAACCCCAGGTAAGTCAGTGGTTCACACTGTATAAAAACAGAGATGAGAGAAGAATCAGGTCTGTGGTGTTTTACTGTATGTCCCCGGTGCAGTGTCTTTTCATCATATTGTTAACTGATTTCTATAGCAAGTTTTGCCACCCTTGCAGCATTTTACAGAGTCTCAAACAATATCCTTGTAGGAATCAATTTGACCACCCCCCAAAATGCAGCCACTTCTGGGCTAAACCACAGCAGCTGTTAACAGCAATGCTGCAGAATAGTTCGGGGCGGAAGTGAAGAGTGTGCCATGCCCAGTTAGTGCAGAGGTGCCAATGTTTGCAATACTGAGGGCCATGGTGGCATCTGCTTGGCTAGCTGCTTGTGTAAGCCCAGGGTGGGGGGTAACAGGTGTGCCTCTCTCCAGAGGTGATATGGGAGGACAGGATGGGCTCCTACCGGATAACAGACTAATAGTCATATGCTGCTCTCTGGCTCCCCCTATAGGCAAACTGGGAAAGCTGAGGGTCTCTGTACCTGCTGGCAGGTATAGTTTGCCTATACCTCTAGGGGTTCAATAGCATGCCCCAAACTGAGCAGTCTGGCCTTTCCCTACACTCCCGAACTGTGATCTCTTTATTGTGCGATGGCAGGTATGTGAAGGGGGAAGTGAATGTGAACACACCTCGGGTTACCTAATAGGGGAAATGGGCCCAAAGTGGGTAGCCAGGATCAAGCTTTGGGTCCTTGTCTGAGGGTCTGTCTATACTGTAATCACTGGGTGTGATGATAGCCCTGAGCTAGCTTTAATCCCGCTAGTTCAGGTCTTTGTGGCTGTGAAGCTGTGGCAATGTGTCAGTACAGCCTCGTCCCAAGGCTAATTGTGCAGGTTCTAGGTGGGTTTGTACAGCCTATGCTGAGAACACATAGCTGCAATTTCACTGCGCTGGGACCTCACCTAGCTAGATTAAAGCTAGTCTGGGTACGGCTACTCAAACTGTAATTATACCGTGATTACAAGGCAGACATACCTTAAAACAGGGGCTGGGGCCCTGGCAAGAGGAACTGCAGAGGGTAGCTTATCGGTTGAGAGAAGTCACATGAGATGGGGTGGATGGCTGAGGTGGGGCTGGGAGCTCAGGTTTTATGGGAGCTGGCTACCAGCCAGTTGGTTGGTCTAGTAGTCGTTTAGTTGGCTCGTTATATCCCCATAAATGTTAATAAAACTCATAGAGGGGAAGGCAATTATTGCTGAAGGAGACTAGGGAGTTTAAGGGGGTTTTTTGGGTCCCAAACCCTTGAGGGGCATATGGTTTTAGTTAAGGGTAGGCACCCTCCGTTGGCTGAGCTTCTGAGGCCCTACACTCAGCTTGCTGGCATTTGGCTGTTTGGATGTAAAGTGATAATTTTTAAATGCTAAATCTGATCAATTGCAAAATTTCAGGCAACATTCTAGACCTCAATGGGCAGAACCCTGTTGATTTGGGGGGAAAGTGGAAAACTGGGAGGGGGAAAATAGGGGACATATGGAGCCCCTGGCATCTGGTTGGCAGATCCCTCAGCTGTAATCAGGTCCGAAATTGTCAGAGGATCAAAGAACTGGTGGATGGAGCCATTAAAACCTTCTAGAAGAACAATAACCCATCTCACCTCTGCCCTTCCTCCCAAGGACTTTAAAATTCTGACACCCAGAAAGGAAATAAGAATGGGGGGTGGGAAGAATGGAATGCACAAAGAGCCTCTGGCATGGGGGAAAGGGTCAGTGGGGAGGGGCCCCCAGAGCCCCTGGTGGGGGGAGGGGCCCCCAAAGCCCCCAGTAGAGCTAAAAGCATTCATCAGTTAACAATGGCTCTTTGCGCTCCCTGCTGAGCTGCCTCCCAGCAGCAGGATGAGTGCTCAGCCAACGGGGGAGCTGGAGGGCAAAGAGAGCTAAGGAGGCTTCGTTCACAGCCTGCCCAAAGTCTGCTCCAGGCTGGGGGCGGGAGGAGAGGACACCAGCTGCCTGCCCCTCCCTTCTGTCCAGGGGGATGAAAGATCCTTTGGAGCCGGAGAGAAAAAGAAAACAGCCCCTGGCGTGGGGAGATTGGAGGGCCCAGAGCTCTTGGCATGTGGCCAAGGGGGCAATAGAGGGCCACAGTGGCCCTGGCATGAGGGAGGAGGTGGGGGTCTGTAGCAAGTCCCTGCAATACTTGGGAGGTGGGAGGATGGCCCACAGGGAGCCCCTGATGTGTGCAAGGAGCTCGGACACAGAAGCTAGGAAGGGTGAGACTCCCTGGTTTTAGTTAATTTAAACAGGACTCCAGGCACTGTTTGATCCTGGTGCCCACTGCTACTAAAGGCACCTGGCAGAGTTACTAGTCTTCCTGCCTTTCACCAGAGAGGCCCAATAATTGCTCGTTAGCTGTGTTCCCCAGCAACAGAACGGGCAGTAGATTAGTTCAGCAGTTGGAGGACAAGCACGGGCTGCAGTTTCAGAGTCTGGGGGAGAAGGGCAGCAGGATATGGCCACTGGGCAGGACTGCGGTTTGCCCTACCTTACAGCAACAAAGGAATGTAAGTGGGTGAAGTGGATGGTCCAGACATGAATCTAGTCAGGACACAGAAGTGCGTGCACACACGCAAAATGAAGCAACTAATCCTCTTCTCGTTCACTCTGGTTTCACCCTGGTGCAGCCCCACTGACTTCAGTGGTGTCTCTCCTTTTCCTCCTCTCCTCCCCCCAATTTACAGCAGCAGAAAGGAATCGAACCCTAGGAATTATTGCAAGGTCTTATATTTCACAAACAGCCCCATGTGTGCTCTGTAAATATCTCAGCAAAACCCTTTTCAGGTCCTTCCACTGGCTGGGTGGAGTTACTGTTCCTGGCCCCTCGATAACAGCCTGGCCCATGGGGAGAGTCACCCACCAAGAGCGGCTCCTGAACGTGCCCCTCCCTGAGCTCTGGAAAGCCACCAGTCTAATCCAAGGATAGAACGCCTCCACCAGGAGGAGGGGCACTGGGAACAGCCAATCCCCTGGTGGCACACACCCTATCCCACCCCCTAAACTGTGGCAACAAAGTTGACATCATTGCAACAGCAGCAAACTTCAAAAAAAAAAAAAAAAAAGAAAAAGAAAAAGAAAAGGCACAGAGAAAAATCTGCCCTGGTTTTCGTATTCAAATGGGAGAGAATTTAGGGCTAGTGAAAGAGCCAGTGACGGAATCCTCAAAATACCCCCAACTCCCAGGAGCCACCCCAATCCCCAGAGACAGAAAAATGTTCCTTCAAAATTAATGGTTTCCTTCTCAGGCCTTTGTTAATGTGTTACAGGCTGTGATCCTCTTACACGGATACAATCTAACAGTTTCCCAACCTCTGGCCCCACAAGCGTGTGTTGTCTTCGGTGATGTTTCCGTCCCCACTGATATGAGACACCTACTGGGAGCTCCTGGCCTGCTGGATCTGACAGGGCTGTATAGAGACTTGCAGGACATTGAGAGCATCATGTAAGATGGCTGGGGCCCATGCAGTGTTCTGACACCATGGCAGTGCATCACAACACAGTAATGTTTGCATTGCACAAGGATGTCAACATGTGGGTTTGAAGGTGCTTCATCTACCAACAGTTACCAATTGACAGGCAGGGCCAGGTTCTACTCTCAGGTACATTGGGATGAATCTGGAACAATTCAATAGACTTGAGTGAGTCTCCTCCTGAAGTACACCGCTATGATTGAGCGGATGGGATCCCTGAAATCTCGGCTTTGCTGGCAACAGATTTAGCTTCACTCATTGGGAAATGCTGGATAAATCCCTTCTGGAGACCAGCCTCTGATCAGGCCAAAGTCAACACACATTTTACAGAGTAAATTACCAACCATCCCCAGCTCCAGTGAATCAAGAGCACCCAGCCCCTTGGTTTGTCTGTCAGCTTTTCCCTGAGCCTGCGTGGGTTACTGGGTACCAGGGCTCTTATGGGACCAGAATTCTCGTCTGATGTGAATGCACAGATTGGGAAATTCCCAAATAGCCCAGAGAGGCTGGGTGGCAAAATGACAGGAGCCCAGAAATTCACTACTAACCCTTACAATGCCAAGAACAAGTGAAGCTCACCCCAAAGGAACTAAAGATAAGTGTGCTTGTCCTCAGAGACAAATGCCTCCTACAGCTCCCCCAAATGCTGATCCCTGCTCCCTCCCATCAAGATTACCTTCCAGTTCCCCTGCCCTAGAGCACCCCAACTTGGCCTCTCCACCCACTGCTGGTTCCCTCCTGTGCTGTGCCTCCCAACCCTGCAGAAGGAAATGCCCCCTCATTAGTACAATGTGCATTAACCACAGGGCCCAGAAACCTAGTCATGGAGCAGGACCACCATTGTGCTAGGCACTGTACAAACACAGACAGCCCTTGCCCCCAGAGAGTTTGCATTGTATGTTCATGTGATCCTGTGCAACCCGCCTCCCAGTAGCTGGAAATACTTCTCAACCTCCAGATCCACTCCCTCCAGCCCTTAAGTGAGCACAGCCCAGGTGTCACATGCTTGGAAACAGCACAGTGTTCAAAGGTTAAAGCATTACCTTGCTGCGTGGAGCAGTCCGGAAGGGCTGTAAATGGGGCAGATTATATGTATTTAAGGGCTTTGTCTAGATGGGGAAATTTACCAGCATAACTCTACTAGTGTAATGATACCACTCTAGTTAAACCAGTATAACCCCAGAAGGATATCCTTATTCTGATATCAGAGTGTCCACACAAGAGGTGATACTGGTGTAACTAAACTGGTAGAATTATACTAGTAGAGTTATGCTGGTAAATTTCTCCTCTAGACAAGCCCAAAGATGCAGCAGGAACAGCCAACTCCTGTTGCTTTGTCACCAGACCCTCCAGCTCATTTCAGCTTCGTTGTCAGGCAATTTATTACCTTGAAATGTTAAACGGGAATGGACCATCCTGCCCAAAGAGAGTGGGAGCATCAGCTGCCAGTGAAACACTGGTGGCTGGGCCGCGCTCTCTGTCCCTGGGCCATGGTGTGATGCAGGAGTGGCACGGTAATAATGCTCTCGGCGCACAGCTCATGGGATCATTGGTTACGGAGTTCTGAGTAACAGGAGCAATGTGGTCCCCCAAGTGAAAGAGATTGTTTGCATCAATAACCTCAGAGTGTGATTCTGCCACCTTCACACTAAGCAATCCCTTGCTGCAGCAGTAATGCTTCTGAAACCAAGGAGACCACTCAGTGGACCAACTCCTCAGCAGGTGTAAATTAGCACAGCTCCACTGAACTCCACGGAGTCATACACGCCGAGGAGCTGGTCCAGCCTGGAGAAGGGCACCCATGAAAGGGGGTGGAGTAACAATACTCTCCAAATGCAGATCATGGGCTCAGACTAAGAGGGGTTTGGAGTACCCAGAAGACAATACTCCTAGAGCAGAGCTCTGAGAAGGGGGCATGCTCAGCAACCATTTTGCAAAGGGAACTATCTGACCATTTTGCACCAAAAGTGACTGGTAACTTGTCCCATTGGGTTGTTTACAGCTGAGCTTCCTCTGAGTCATGCGAGTGCCAAACCAGCACGGGAGACCCGCGGCCAGCACACTGCTGTTTCCACTTGTGCAACTTGCCAAATAGTAGCAAATTTCTGGAAAATGTAATTGAAACAATAACTTTCTGTCGCAAGTTCCTACTCCTGGTGCTTCACCTGTAAAAGGTGGTAGGGTCTGATCCTTCTCTCACACCTGTCTTACAATGTCCAGTAGGGCTGCTCTTGATTTACCCTGGTGAACAGAATCAAGGTCATACTACATATGTAAATGTGTCCAATATTTTCTTTTGCAAAATATGCAGGTAGGCTTGCCTTGTGGGTGCCTCTCTCAGTATGCATAAACAGTGCACAGAGAGAGAGTGAGATATTCATCTGTTTGGATTTGCGCACACACACACACACACACACACACACACAGTCTGATTTTGACCAGCAGCCTCTGATTTTGCACCCAGAAAACCTGTGACTACAGTATGTAGCTGTCTGAACTACCTGATCAAACCAGCAGCGCAGGAAGTCAAATGCTATAAATTGCATCCAGAATTGTTTCTTTTACAGATCAGGGCTGTAGTGCATATAGAACAAGGGATGCCCCAGCCATGCAAATGTGTGTAATAGAAACCTTTTGCTCTCTACACGGACTCAAATCTCCTTCTGTGTCACAGAACAGACACGCTAATTACAACAGTGCCATTAGTGACAAAACCATCACACTGAGCTGCAAAGAGCTGCTGGTGCCGCATGGAAAACATTTTGTTTGGACACAGCCCTCCCTGCTACATCCCCTGAGCATGCACACACTCCCATTCTTTACCACCAGGGAGCTTCGCAGGACTACTGCACCCGCACAGTCCGCCTGCATGTTCCCCACCTGAAGCTGCAATCCTGCATGTGACATCACAGTCACTTCCCCAGCAATCACTGCTGATGTCACAGAGGATCCTGACTCCAGGCCAGAGGAATAAGCAGCTAGAGCCAATGAAGTTTTAACCAGCAAAATCTCTTCTCCTGGTGCTGCCTTAGGAATCAAACCCCAGGGGACAGGAACACAGGAAAGGCCAGACTGGGGCTCTTCAACCCATAGCCACTAAGGGGTGTCATTCTGCCTGCAGGGAACGGGGAGGTGTTGGGGGAGTGCACATAAGGTCAGTTATTGCTATGCTCCCACCAAGTACAGGTGAGCACGGAAAGACTGCCCCGGCAGTGCCAGAGCTCGCCCCAATACTGCTACCCTTTAAAAGCAAATCCACTCCTGAGCAGCGCCCACAAAGGGGTGGGTGGCCCCTGCAGATCTGCTACAGTCAGCCCGGGGGAACCCTGACCATCTGGGAGCAATGAAAAACAGTCCCACTTTAATAACACAGGCAGAAGACAAGCACACCCCATACACAGACATACACCCCTGCTATATAGTACTCACATGCATGGACAGCTGTCTATACAAACACACACTAGACATATATACACTCCTACACACGTGTCTAATACACACAGAGCTGTACACATATACCCCATCCACGTACACACACACAATTCACACCAACACTAAAACAGCGCCGGGAGTGACAGTACTGATTGAGTCTCCTTTCCCAAGAAGGGTTAGAGACAGAAAAGCCACCCCTGGCCTAGGGAGGCTGACCAGTGTGGGCCTGACAAACAGCAATACCATGACAGCATGGAGCATTCCCCATCAGTGGGTGTGCTGAGCACACGCACACAGCACACACATGTATGTCTGTCAGGGCAGCACAGAGATGCTGGCACAGGCGGTCGTATCCCAAACAACTCCCAGTCCCACCACCCACTCCCTGAACGGTGGCAGTACCCCCAACCATGGTGCTTTCCATTCCGCCAGACCCTGGGGCACCCGCAGTGGTTGGCGGCAGCTGAGGCCAGTTGGACGTGCCCGGGATTAGCCTCCTAATGGGCAGGATGGGTGCACATGGCACTGGGGCCACCGAGGCACCCCGCTCCCCACAATCACTCCATCGCAGCCTGCTCAGGGCGGCTGTGAGCGCCCTGGGGACTTGCTCTGGACACAGCAACCAGGCGGGCAGATCAGATGGTTAGGCTCACTCCCTGGGCACAAGGCTTGTCCCGGACTGACCCCCCAGCTCAGCACTAGGGCTCAGCACTGGGGCTCCTCCCCCCAGCGGCACTGCCCAGGCCCTGGAGCCCCACGCCCGGGAGCTCCTGCCTCCACCGCCCCCTCAGGCTCGAGCCCCCGGCCCGCCCGAGGTGCAGGCTGGGGCGCCAGAGGCACCGATCGGGGCTGGCCGGGCTGAGCTCCCCCGCGGCGCGGGCTGTAGCAGAGCGCCAGGAAGCCCCTCCTGCCCCGCGGCCCCACCCGCGCCCTCCGGCTCCGCGGGGTCTGCTCGCCAGTTGCCCCAAGGCCGCTCCAGCCCTTCCGCGGAGCCCCAGGCTGCAGGGCCAGGGCACCCGTGACCTCGCCGGTGCTGCAAATGGGCTGCGATCGCGGGGCCCCCGACAGGACGCCCCCCCCGCCCAGCTCTGCCGCGCCCCGGGGGCTCACCTCGAACTGCCAGTGCGCCGCCTGCAGCAGCTGCTTCGCCTGGTCGGCGGCGCAGCCCGCGGTCAGCACGAACTGGTTGATCATGACCTGGTGCTTCAGCTCGTCCATGTTCACCGACATGCCGCCGCCGCCGCCGCTCGCTGCCTGCAGTGCCCTGGGGTCCCTGGGTCTGCGCCGCTCACAGCGCAGCCACCATTACAGAGCCGGCTCCTGCTAATACAAATATTTACTGGAGGCAGGGGACTGACTCACCCAGCCTGGCCTCCCTGACGGCACAGCCAGGGCGGGGCTGGGCGGGCAGGCTGGGAGCTGTAGTCCAGAGGCTGGGCTGGCTAGCTGCGGTGCCAGGCGGGTGGGGTAACAGCTGGCATTGGACCAGCCTCTCTTGGTGAGAGAGACAAGCTTTGGAGGTACCCACCCGTGCACACAGGCAGGCTTGCAGAGGAAGTCCCCCTCTGCGCGCCACAGAGCAATATGGGTTATTTGCAGGACTTCAACTCCATGCACCGCTGCCACCGGCTGATGGGCTAGCCAGGCCTAGGCAAGGGTATCGTAGGCTGTGTCAAGGCCGCAGTTGTTCACGTTGGCTAAGGAGGTGGGGATAGCCCCACCGCTGGTATCCAGGCCATAGCAGCGTTGCTTCCTAGCATATCTCCTTTGCCTGGTCCAGTTTTAAAAGCAGAAAGCACCGCAGGGCTGCTCTGTGGGCTCCCCTCCACGCCGGGGGGGGGCTTCACCCTGCACACACTCGTAGCTGGGAAATACGACATCACATGGAGTGTGTGAAGCTGTGCCTGGGAGCCAGGGCAGTAGCGTAGCAGCCCTGTCTGCTGTGCCAGCTGCTCTCAGACCCAACGGCAGCGCTCACATTCCCAGGGCAGGAAATCGGCTGACTCTGGCCAGCAAAGCCAGCGTTATGCATAACCGGGCAAAGCAACTGCTTCAGACCTGGAACAGCTCCAGGGGCCCCCTATTAATTATAGTATGTGTTGTGTGAGCAGGGCCCCCCAAAATATTCCTGCTTAAGGCCCTCAATGGGCTAGTACCAGCACTGCCAAGCAGTCAGTCCCCACCCTGCACCAGGCTGAGCAGCCAGCAGACACCCCGTTTCGAGGTAGGTAAGATACTCAGCACTACGTTTCCCAGGAGCCCTTGGTTTGTTTGCATAGTTTTGCAGGCGGGGCTGACGTGTGCTGAGTGACGTGTCAGGACAGCCAGTCATCGGCCAGGCTGTGTTAGTACCTGACCATATAAGGTAAACAAATCTGGCGGCCCCAATGAGAACGCGAGGGAGGTGGGCGCGGGGCTGGGCTGGGAGCAGCCAGGGCTGTAGTGAGGCTGGCTTTGCTGCGCCTGGGCCCATTGCCAGCATGGCAATAGCATGGGAGGGAGGCCCGCAGTGTTTACAATCAGCCGCATGCAGCTTCCTGTTTGTGTGCAGGGAGGTTCAGGCTGCAGCCAATGCACTAGCACAAAGGGACTCCAGGCACCAGGATCTGGCTTAAGTCATATTGTGTGTAAACCGTTGTCTGAAACTAGGCCAAAGCTGGGTGAACGCCAAGGTACGGTGGGTTCCATGCCATACACCCTATGGGAAGGCCCTGTCATACAGCCCATGCCCAAGTGCTGCCCAGCTAAGGGCTGATTAGCCCAGAGCCGAGGATGTGAAAGGGAACAGATCCGTGCTCCCCATACACACTGAGAACGGCAGTGACAGGTTCCAGGATACTGTGTTATCTGCATCCAAGCAGGAAGCATCACAGGCTGGAGATTGTCACCTCTGATCCGACTTCCACATTGATAATGAGACTCACAAGGACGTTTTATAGGTGCCTGGATTCTAGCCGGCTGCAGGACAGGACTGGGGAGTATACACTTTAGCTTTCCCCAGGTTCTACTGCCACATGAAAATCTGCAGGGGCAATCAATATGTTGTTCTGGTTAAACCAGGGTAATGTTTAACCAGGGAAAGCTACAGCAGTGAATTAATTATTATGAGCAGCTGCATTGTCCATTAGGAGGATCGTGGATGTGTTCTCAATGTACATTGTCATTTATGGTGCTCGTACACACAGTAATGATCTGTATGCTACATTCACCAGGGGTCAGGAATCCAACTCCTCAGATAAACAGATTTGAGTTCAGTAGGGCAGTTCTCTGGCCTGTGTTATACACAAGGCCAGACTAGTTGATCACAATGGTCTCCCAGTGGCCTTGGAACCTATTGTCCAAATTGAAATGTCTCTGAGCTTTGGGAAGACAAATCCTTATCCAGATTCCAATTCTTCAAGTGAACTCCAGGTGCATAATAGGACAAACTGAACCCCAGCTCCCCAAACATGATGTTCTGTATCAAAGCATTTGGGCCAGAGACTGTCTTTCTGTTGTGTTGTGTGCATTTCTGGGCACACGACTGGCACCAAACTAGTAACTGTAGAAAGAACGGAAGCTGCTCAAGGCTGAACTAACATCCCCTCCCTGCGGTCCTGCATCCCCGGACTTCAGCATCTGTGATATAGTTCCAAACTGTGTCCCTTGCTCCCATCACTACCCAAGCAGAGCTAAAGCGCTTTGGGACAGGGACTGTCTGTAGTGGGGTGGCCCCTTACTGAGGACTCCCTCCTTGGCAGAGGTGTTTCTGCAGGCTCCCCACCTCTGTTTGTTTCCTCTCTTCGGGGCCCTTTAAGAACTCACAGAGACTTTTTCTGATTACTTAACAATACCCCTGCCTGCAGCTAGTTTAATATCAGAACCAGTTCACAACAACCCAGAGTCCCCAACTGAAGTCCATACATAGCACTGGCATTTTTTCTCAGTCCCAGGGCTTTTCTTTCAACTCTGAGCTCCTGGCCAGTCCTCCCAGCACTCCCTCCCTGGGGCTCTGACATCCAGTCCCAAACACAGTCAGGGGTCCCCTTGCCCGCTGCCTCCTGCTCACTGGGCTTTACCCTCCAAGCTCCTGCTACCAGAGTCTTCTCTCATTTTTTGGTTCTCTTTATAGGGAAGTGCCTGATTCCCCTCAGGTGGGGCTCATTCCAAAGCCAGGGTTGGCTTAGCCCCAGGTCTCCAGCCCAGCAGGGCAAGCCATCCGGTTACAATGGCTCTCTCTCATATTTGCACAGCACCTAGCACAACAGGGTCCTGGCCCATGACTCGGGCTCCTAGGTGTGACCACAGCACAAATGATAAATAATAATAAATACTACTAATAAATAAAAAGTAATGCAAGATAGTGAATTGCGCAGCCTGCAGGCCCATTCTCACGTCTCTAGCTTTGCTGAACCATGTTCCCATTCCATTTACATAGTTGTCAAGTTGTAAAACAAGAGCCCATAGTGGCTGAATGCTCTGGAAAGTGGCCGGGGGCTCCTGGTGACATGAAAGGCTCCTTTGAGAACCCAGCATTACCATAGCAGAAGAAAGCACGCAGCCAGGCAGGCACTGCTGGGCTACTCGGCACTATCAGCGAGGGAGACAAGGAAATAATGGCGTTGCTAAGTACCAGGGAATGATAAGCAGGCATGGACATTCAGTGTGAAGGGCTGGGAGATAATAAAGCAAAGGGAAAATGGCAAGTGGAGCTGAAAGGGAAAAAAAACATTCCCAAGTCCACAATGCTCCCTGTGCTTAGCAATGAGCACGCAGGCCCCCAGCAATGGCTGATTAGTTCTGGCCTCCTTGCTGTGTTTTGTGGTGGGTGCAGAGCACTAGTCTAGGAGCCATCTGAGCACATCGCTCTCTAACTCCTCCATCCCTTGGCTGCATTTTGGGTGCAGTCGCATATACGTCAGGGCCAGAAGGGTTCATGGAAAGCGCTCTAGCAGGTCCCATATCTAACCTGTGTGATTTGCAGTGCTTTCCATTGCTTTTATACAAACATGCCACAGTATTGTCCATTACTAGTACTAGGGTGCGCTGCAGTCACGGTGCAAAGCAGGGCAGGCCTTACACCTACTTGATCCCATTGGTCTACATTTACACTGGGGGGTGACCATACAATAACAGCAGTGCACTGTATGGGACAGTTACCATCCGGGCCCATCACAGAGTTTGGAGAAGTGTGCCGTGTTCCAGCATGCGACTAGTGCTTTTATAAGGTCAAGCCAGCCCCCACAGAACAGCCCAGAGGGCTCTTTAGCCGACAAGGTGTAAACACGGCAGGGAAAACAAATTTCCCCCAAAAGCTGGTTTAATTAAAGAAAAATAGATATTTTTAGAAACTACCTTTGTTTGGTTTTTTAGAGGGGGGAGGCTTTGGGCCCTAAGCCAACAGAGGAGTGTTCAAAGCCCTTGGGAGCAGGGTGGTGTTTATAGAGGCAGAGGTCGCAGTCCCGACTCCTCGATCACAAATAAATTGCCTTGAATCTCCAGGACGAGTATTTGTTATTCTAGGAGTAGGTAGTGAACGGTAGCTTTTACAGCTGGAACACAAGTGGCAGTGAGGGGGAAACAGCTGCCTAGCAGGAAAGACAAATCAGATTGTTTTAGTGGGTAATAAAATCCTAAAGCACTGGACTTTGGATGAGCCACTCTGTTGTTCTAGGGTCTGCAGGCAAACACATTTCCTTATTCAAACAAGCACACCTCCCTCATAGCCCAGGAGGCAGCTGAAGGGCAATTCTTTTTAGCTGGAGAAATACTTTAGCAGTGTTAATAAAGACTGAGGGCCTGATCTACCTCTTACTCCACTTTATCCTGGTGAAATTCCATACGCCTCACCGAAGTCACTCCTGATTCACAGCAGGTAGACTTCACTGGAGTTACACCAGTTAACTGCCTAGATGTCACTGGAGTTGTCCTGATTTACATCACTTAACTCCATAAACTTAATTGGGGTCACTCCTGATTCACATTGGGGTAAGTGAAGTCAGATTTCAGAACTCAGTTTAGGCCAAATTTTACATGCCAGGTGTGATCTGGTCAGAGAATGGGGTAAGTGGAAAATGGTCACGGGCACTGTTTGGTGTTCTGTGAGTGTGCAAATGAGGGCTCACTCACCTGTCCAGCTGCAGCTCCTTTCAGCAGAGAGACTGAGGGGGCTTTGCTGCTATTGTTACTCAAGCTAGCTGTGATCTGGCTAGATCACAGCTAGCTTGGGAATGTCTACATGGGCACAATAACCCCTTCCAGTTGCAGCGTATTCAGTTCCTTAGGGAGGCAGCATGGCCTAGCACAGTGGTTTTCAACTTTTATTCATTGGCGGACCCTTACAAAAATTCAAATGGAGGTGTGACCCCCTTTGGAAATCTTAGATGTAGTCTGTGGACCCCCACAAGTTGAAAACCACTGGCTGAGTATATAGAGCACTGGACTGGGATTCAGGAGTTCAGGTTCCAGTCTCAGCTCTTCTGATCAGCGACCGTGGGCACATCACGTTCCCTCTCTCCGCCTCAGAGAAATGTGAATAATGACGCTGGCCCCTTCGTAAAGTGCTTTGAAATCCCCTGAGGATAAGAGCTGGGCATTGTTTTTTGTGCCAGACTCGTCCCTGCAGCAATGACAGCCTGCTTGCTTACTTCAGTCAAACTACAACCCAAGCTTCAGATTCATGGGACAGGAGCAGGCTATTGCTGCATGAGGTGCACATCCTGCCTCTGCTCTATGAAGAAAGGACCCTTTGCCCCAGTTCACCTGGCCAGCACTGAAGGTTCCTTCCTAGCCTCCGTGACCGTGCTGCCCACAAAAGCAGAAGACCTGATTGCTCTCCTCTTGCCATGCACAGCTGCTGGGGTGCTACTGGTCACAAGCACTCCCCTTTCTTTCCCAACAGCTAAAGCCAGCCCCCATTCAGCATTCCCAGGGTGGCGGGATCTGGCTCAGATCTCTATGTGACCATGTGTTGTGCTGCTGTTCTGACCTCGAATTGTTCCTGCTGCTTTCAACATGCCACTCGCTGTAATATCCTGGCTTTCTGTGTGTGACAGCCCCTGGACCACAGAGGATAAAGGACCTGCTACTGCTGTCAGCTGAGGATGGTGCCCTTTAGCTCAAGCAATTCTGGGTCTATGGGTTTTGTAGCAGAAGGGCAACATCCAATCCTAGCTCCTGCATGTGATTAATGGAGCAATTCTCTGTTGCCTCTAGCACAGTGGTCCCCAACTTTTTTTGTCTGGCGGGCGCTAGACGACGAGCCATGGAGGACCGTGGCGGTGGACGAGCATCCGCCGAAATGCCACCGACAAGCAGCAGCATCCAGAGGCGTCGCCGCTGAAATGCCGCCGAAATTCGGCGGCATTTCGGCGGATGCTCGTCCGCCGGCCAATACGCGGGCACCGCGTTGGGGACCCCTGCTCTAGCACATGGATTCTGTACAGCAGGGCCCATATGCAGATATTCTATAACCCAGGCCCCTGGCCTCCAAGATGAGAAATAAACCCTCAGGAGAGGGCTTACCTGGGGAGGCTCCCAGTCAGCAGTGCAGAAGGGGTGCTAAGGCCAATGGGAGTGCAGAGCCAGTGCTTGGGGCGGGGGCAGTGCGTGGAGCCCCTCCTTTAATTTTTTATTAATTGAGTCCTGTATCAGCCACTCCATTATCTTGCCCAGGATCAATAACAGGCCTGTAATTACTCAAGTTGTCCCATTTACCCTTTTTAAATATTAGCACAATACTAGCTTTCTTCCAGTTTTCTGGAATTTCCCCAATGATCCAAGACTTATTGAAAATCAACATTATCGGTCCGGCAAGGCCCTCACCCAACTCTTTTAAAACTCTTGGATGCAAGTTCTGCTTTTTAACATCCTCCTGAGATACTAGTGGGATGGAAAGAATGTTATCATATGATATAACAAATCACCTGTTCTTTTCCCAAATACAGAACAGAAATATTCATTGAATACTTCTGCCTTTTATGCATTTGTAACCCTTCTGCCCATCTAAGTTGGCAGCAACAAGGGCCGGGTTCTGTATCTAGGGGTTCCGTTTCAATAACACAATGCAAAACCGGCTCGAGCCCCCACCCAGTGACCTGGGACAATTACATACCACCCCCCTGGGTACCTCTAAGAGGCAATACTTCCCCTCTCGCAAGCACGGAGTCTGAGTGTAGCAGAAAATG
The DNA here is from genome assembly GCF_002925995.2 of Terrapene triunguis. Classification (NCBI taxonomy): domain Eukaryota; kingdom Metazoa; phylum Chordata; order Testudines; family Emydidae; genus Terrapene; species Terrapene triunguis. Next base: position 32,742,050 of record NW_020664444.1, on the reverse strand, counting down.
TTTAATGACATGAGGTAAACGACATCAGCATAAAATTGGGAAAACACCACAAACAGGATTCATAACACAAACCATGAGCAAAACCCACCCCAGCAAATTGGGCTGTGTCCATTTCCCTTTGGTTCTTGAATCCCGCAACCCAAAAATCACCCAGAGTCCCCAAAGTCCAACACCCCCAAAGTCTCTTGGGTCCAGCAACCACCCAAAGTCCCAAAAGTCCAACAACCCCCAAAGTCTCTGTCCCTGATCCGTGCAGCCCCAGAGTAAAAGGGGGGAGCACGCAGGGTGTTAAGGGGCACCTTACGTGATCCGAGGCTGGCCAGCCGTCTGTCTCTCCGTGGGGGTTCCACCACAGCCTTTACCACAAGCCAGTCCACTTTCCTGCCATCCCACGAACTGCTCCGCTCTACAAGCCACTCCGCTCCGCTCACCGACCTGTGAGCCGTTCCAGCCGTCCCCGCAAACAGCTCCGCTCGCCGTTCCTTGGGCCACTCCAACCGGCCCCGCAAGTCTCCACACCGCTCGCTGCTCCTCCAGTCGTCCCCACAAATTGCTCCGTCAGCTGCTGAGCAATATAGCTTCAGGCTCCCCCACCAGTTAACACAGCACTCAGTGATCTCAGCTCTTAATAACATCAGCTCTTTTGTGATTTCAGCTCTTAGCAATTTCAGTATAGTAGGGGAGCCCCAGTGCTGGTGCACCATTGGCTCAAAGTGAATTCAGCTCAGCAGCCTGTAACTAGACTCCTACGGGAATCAAAGTTAGCTCTGACATTCAACAGTGGAGAGAGGAGGCAGTGCAATTGGTGTTTTGGACCCTCAGAGGGGGCCCATACCATCAGGTACAAATACCTGTCCCCATCCTCTCTCAATTCACTGGGTTTTGTAACCCATGCCCCTTGACAAGCAAATGCTACTTAGGTAATGGTGACGGATTCACTCAGTCCTTCTGTCATACAACAGTTCCACTGGCCTTGATTCACAGAATCAGGGTAACAAAACTTTATTCTTCCTGCCCCAATAACAGAGAAACTGGGGATCCCACACCAGCCAAAGTAACCACTTTTGGTTGCTGTGGGCTCATGCTAGGCGTGTGGGTGTGCCTATGCAAACGAGATCCGCCCCTGGAGTTCTTTTCCACACTCGCCATAATTCACCACCAGATGTCAGGGTAGAGCTCATCCTGACTCTGCTTACACATTATTATTGATAATTCTACCATCTCCACCTAGTAATGGACCAATACCATTGTTAGGATCCTTTTTGTCCCTAATATACTTAAAAAACTCCTTCTTATTGTCTGTAACTCTGCTGGCCACAGGTTTGTCCTTGTGTCCCTTTGTCTCCCTTATCTATTTTCTACAATTCCTAGCTTCTGATTTATATTCATTATTATGAACTTCATCTTTCTTCCATTTGTTTTATATATATACTTTTATAACTGCCTTACTTCTCCTCTAAATCAGGTCAGTTTTTGAACCAATATGGACTTCTTCCTCAATTGGAGGATTGTGAGGGTTTTTTTGGGGCATCTAGTGAGGTGTTCTTAAACAATTCCCAATTATCATTCACATTTTTCTGATTACATTCTTCCTTGCAGCTGATTTGGCTCAGAATTGTTTTAATCTTTGTGAACTTGGCCCTTTTAAAGCATCAACTATATATATCACTGGTTAGGACTTTATTCTGTTCACACATTATAAATGGGATCAAGTCATGATCACTTGTACTTAAGTTAGCATTAATTTTTAGTTCTGTAATCAGTTCTTCTTTATTTCTCAAAAGGAGGGCTACTATAGAATTCCCCCATGTGGGATGCAACACTTTGAGTTAGGAAATTGTCATCTATAAAGTTTAGAAATTCCAATGTCTTTCTGTCCCCTAGTGTGATTTGACAATCTATAGCAGACACCAGCTACTACTCCATCTTGTGCTGTATCTGGTAGGACATTGACCCATAAGCATTCAAGATCATTTTCTTGTGAGTTATCCGAGACCTGGAAACAGGTAATGACATTTTTGACAGAGTGTCATTCACGGGCGGCAGGTTTCATAGGCTGGGGGAGGCTGTGCCTCTCCAAACAGCCTAGCATGGCCCCGCCGATGCTCCGTCCCCAGGCCCTCTCCGGCAGTTTCCGGCACTTTGCCCTGGCCCAGGCTGGCAGGGGCTGGCCAGCCTGCTTCCCACCCGGCACTTGGACCATGATGCCCGGACACCCGGCACACCGAGGCTGGGGGCAACTTCCCAGTATACCGGGGCTGAGGGTGCTGTCACCACGCTGCCTGGCCTCCTGGCACACCAGGGCTGGGGATGCTGTGGCCACGTCACCCAGCTGCCTGGCCACCCAGCACACCAGGGCTGGGGGCACTGCCACTCGGCACTGTGGGGCTGGCTGCCCAGCACACCAGGGCTGGGGGCTCTGCAACCATGTTGTCCAGCCATGTGGCGCATTGAGGCTGGGGGCGCTGCTGCCCGGTGCTCCAGGGGTGGGGACGCTGCAACCGCACCGACCGACCGCCCGGGCTGGGGCCAGGGGCTGCAGTGGGGTGCTCTGGGCTCCTGTGGGGGAGGGGTGGCAGAAGAGGAGGGGAAGGGGCGGGGTATCGGGCACAAGGGGCAGGGCCGGGGGCTAGCCTCCCCCAAGGGCTGGGTCACTGGCCACCCATGGTGTCATTCCCTCTTCCGTTTTGCCCCCTCGATCCATCTTATTATGATCATTGATTTGTAACATTTGAATTATGGGAATCATCCCACTAGGTTTCAGTAATAGCAACTACATGAAATTTATGCTAATCAATGAGCAATTCCAGTTCCTCTTGTTTGTCTCCTGTGTCCAGTGCTCTGTCCACTAGACCTCACTGCCTCCCAAATATGTGAGGTAGCTCTGAACTTCTGCTCTTAAGGTCTAACAACTTCTTTCTTCTTAAGAGAATCCAGACAAAAGTGCACAAAGGGGAAGAGAGAGACAACGAGCAAGAGCCAGGGAAATGCAGCTTCAGTCTCTGACACTCCCAGCTCAGTTGCTGAACTATTACGGACTCAGCAAACGGCTCAGCAAGCCCCTTGCTTTGCTCCTGACACTGATTAGATTGCTCTTATGTCCCTCTGGGCCCATCTGTGGGTTGTAGTTTTTTTCTACTGAGATCAGGCTGCTTTTGGCTTCTCACACTGCCCAGTGATGGTCACAGCAAGTGATGCACTCTGCGTAGATTTCTTCTGGCTGGCTACTTCCTTCCCAGCTAAGTAGCTGCTCATGACCCAGCCATGGAGACTAGGATGTCATCTGCTTCCTCATCCTGGTCTGGCCTGGACCATTTACAATCCTCCCCCATACCTCCACATACACACCCACTTATTCATTTTCAACCACATACAGACATCCCACTCGCACACAGTATCTGCATCCAAAAACACTCTCTCCCACACTCTCTGATCCACCCTCCCTTACAGCCAAACACCTAGCAGCCCCAGGGCTCTTGCCTCTTCTCTATTGTTCATTCATGCAGTAGCATGTGGACAAAGGTGTCGTCAGTGAGGAGAGGGGCAGGTTGGCCCTACAGCCAAGAAAGTGACAGGCCCACTGGGCAAGTACCTGGTGGGCCAGTCTGATATCATCAGAGGCTGCAGTGACAAATGGACGCTGCAGAGAAGAAGGCTCTTGCACCAGCAATGGTGAGACTAGGGCTGTGCCTACACTTAAAATGCTATAGCAGCACAGCTGCACTTCTGCATCGGCCCTGCAGCATAGGCAGTACCTACAGCAACGGGAGGGGTTCTCTCCTTGCTGTTGTTAATTCACCTCCCTGAGAGGTGGTAGGTAGGTCGACAGAAGAATTCTTCCACCATTCTAGCACTGTTTACACCAGGGCGAGCACTTGGCTGGTATAGCTATACCGGTATCCTATATGCTAGCTATACCTTGCTGTATATTATACTGGTATAACCGTACGGACCCACTTGCTGGCACAGCTCCGTAGGGCCAAACCCAGGGCCTCTGTTCTTGAGCGCCATCTACTGACACCCGATCTATTAGCTAGCTAGCTGTCTACGTAGGCACAGCCATAGAGCGGTGGAATGCTTGGGAAGTAGAGAGGTGAGGGCTCCGAGAATGGCTGGCTGATGTGGGAAGGGGAGGGGGAGCAGAGGATGTATGTGTGGGTGGGGTAGAGGTGAGAAGGCAGCAGCACAGCTGGTGCTCAGGGAGGCGTTGATGGGATGTTTTGCCCAACTTACCAGCAGGTCACGGAAGCAGATGAAAAGCAGCTAAGGGGAAAGCCAAGCCAGGCCTTCCTCTAGTGACGAGGGCATGCCCTTCGTCTCCACTCCCTGCTCTGGGACTGCACACACACCAGGAGCACAAAGTTCAGCCCTGGGACTTCCCCTGCACTCACAGCTCAGCCACTGGCACAGGGAGCCAGAAACCTTGACTCTTGTGCCGTCCCCTCAGTAAGAGTGTTAATGCTGCACTTTCCTTTGCCCTGCCACATGCCTCAGATCCTGCCTCTTGCCTTAGCAACCCCCCCACAACACCTGTCCTCCCGATCATCCGCCTGGCCCTCAATCTCCCCATCACTCAGCTCCCCCCCAACTCTTCTGCTTACATGGCTTGTGAATGGATCAAACCAGTTTCCCTTGTCTTTCTCCCCCATCAGCTTTCCCCGTGGTCAGAGCCTGCCTCCCTGGCTTTCACAGGTCCCTGTTTCCAGTCCCATCACTGCATGAAGCATGAATGTCCCATTCAGTTACATCACATGAAGGCAAACAACTAAATAGTGACACATTTTATAAGCGCTCGTATTCAAATGCTAGAAGCCGAAATACTCAGATGGGTGAACTTGAGTGCCTGGTATTAAATTTGGATATGGATATAAGAGGCATCACAGAAACTTGGTGGAATGATGATAATGAATAGGCCATGGTAATACTAGGGTACAAAAGATATAGGAATGACAGAATAGGTCGCACTGGTGGGGGAGTGACACTATAATGTGAAAGAAAGCATAGAGTCAAATAAATTAAAAATCTTAAATAAATCAAACTATACCATAGTATCGCTATGGATAGAAATTCCATGCTTGAATAATAAGAGTATAGTAGTAGGAAAATGCTACCAACCACCTGACCAGGATGGTGACAATGACTGTGAAATGCTCATGGAAATTAGACAGGCTAGAAAACAAAAAGCCCAATAATAATGCGGGATTTCAACTATCCTCATATTGACTGGGAAATGTCGCCTCAGGACAGGATACAGAGCTAAAATTTCTAGACACCATTAATGGCTGCTTCTTGGAGCAGCTTGTCCTGGAACCCACAAGGGCAGAGGCAATTCTTGATTTAGTCCTAAGTGACGCACAGGATCTGGTCCAAGAGGTGAATATAGCTGAACCGTGCAGTAATAGTGACCATAATGTAATTAATGTTAACATCTTAATTCCAAAGAAACCCAGCACAGTAGCATTTAATTTCAAAGAGGGGAACTACAGAGAAATGAGGAAGCTAGTTAAATGGATATTAAAAGGAACACTCACACGAATGAAATGCCTGCAAACTGCATGGAAACTTTTTTAAAGTACCATGACAGAGGCTCAAACTAAATGTATACCCCAAGAAGCTTTCTAACAATGGGTGGGCCATTGGTGCCCAAATCGTGGTCCCACCCTCTGCACTGCCCCTTCTCCCCTGCCCTGCCCCTTCCCTCAAGGCCCCACCCTGCCCCTTTTCCCCAAGCTCCTACCCCTTCTCCCCAACACCCCACCCAGTCCCTTCTCTCTGAGCCCCTACCCTCACACTACCCCTTCCCCTGAGGCTACACCCCCACACTGCCCCTTCTCCCCAAGCTCCTGCCCTTATGCTGCCTCTTCCCCAGAAGCCCTGCTTCCACACAGCCTCTTCCCCCCAAAACCCCGCCCCCCCCAGTCGTTCATCCTTAGGGCCGATAAAAAGTGGACGGGCATAGCCCTGCCTCTTTTAAAAGTGCGAAGGGCATGGTGCTCGGCAGGGCCGGCTCCAGGCACCAGCTGAGCAAGCTGGTGCTTGGGGCGGCAGATTGTTCGAGACGGCATTCTGCCCAATCCTAGGGCGGCATGGCCGCTTTTTTTTTTGTTCCACTCCAGCCGCCCTTTATGGGGTGGCAGCGCGGAGGACCGGAGCGCTCTGCAGGGCAGTCCTCTTCCTTCCCTCCCCGCCGACTGGAGCAGAGCCCTCAGGGCAGGCGGAAAGAGGCGGCGCAGCAGGAGGGGCCGTGTGGCTGCGCCCCTGCTGTAGCCCTGGCCGCCCCCTTCTCTCTCTCTCCCGCCCGCTCCCTCTCCCTTCCCCCCCCCCCGCCGGTCCCCCCGCACCGGCGCTTCGCCTGCGCCGCAGGTTTTTTGGTTTTTTTTTTGTGCTTGGGGTGGCCAAAAAGCCAGAGCCGGCCCTGGTGCTTGGCTCTTCCTGTTCTGGCACCCCTGCTCTGGACCCCTTCCTATGGAGGGCCATCTCCTCTGCTGAGGTAAATCACCGTAGCTCATTGAGTTTATAGACCTACAGTGATTGACACCAGCTGGGGAGCTGGGCTGGCCCGTTGATGAGAAGTCTGAACTGGCGAATCTCTGGTCCCTTTGAAGGTTAGCTGCATCTCTGGTAACACGGCCCAGGTGAATGTATCTAAACAAATATGTGTTTGGGAGGCGCGAGGTACTTCTGACCTTCTCACATGTCCTGCTGGTGCAGCCCTCACATAGGGCCAGATCCTGGGAGGTGCTGAGCATCCTCCTCTTCCTGTGAATATGGGAGCTGCACTCAGCCCTTTGCAGGATCAGGACCAGAGATGGGTGCTGTGATGTGAGTCCCCAGGCTGGAAAGAGGCTGTCTCCACAGGTTTCCGGCAGGAGACAATTGCAGATCAAAGTGCACAATGGGGACCCACCCTGGGCGGATCACTGAGAACTTTGTATGAGGGGAGGCAGTAAAAGTCATGTGACGCACCTGTTCCTTGGGTGGGTGTTTTAGTTAGCATGAACACGGAGCATCGTATTTCCATTCAAGTCACAGCGAGGGTCCCTGGAGACTACGTGCCACAGCATAGTCCGAGGCCAAGCCCACCACGATCCAAGCTAGACACTGCACCCTAATCAGCTGCCTGGATTGTGATGGCGCCTCTCGGGGGCCAGTCATCTCCGCAGGCCCCGCAGCAGAGAAGTAGCATTTCCAGCAACATCCATCACCTGTCAGCAGTCAGAGCTGGAATCGTCCTTGAGCCCCCTCCTTCCATTCCCGGGCTGGGACAGGACTGCTCCCTATTGCATATCTGCCAGTGCTTCACTGGTCTGGTGTCAACTGTCCCGAGTGAGGGGCTCTCAGGCCATTTGTGGGAGACGATTCCACAGCCCAAGCCATCTCCTGTCCAGGGCATGTCCCCTTCAACCTCACCCATTCCTCCCATGACATCCCTGGGTCTGCACTGAGTACCTGACGGGTCCCCCTTGATCCAGGCAAAGCTAGTGGGCACAGAGAGTGCCAGGCCTCTTTGAGGGAATGGCCCCATGCCTGTGGGATCCTGGCAGCTAGCACCCTGCCCGTGGTTGAGCACTGCCGGGCAAGACCAATCCCTTACTCTGGCAGCTAGGTCTACCTGTCTCTGTAATGCCCCCAGCCTGCAGATCATGTCATAAGAACATAAGAACGGCCATACTGGGTCAGACCAAAGGTCCATCTAGCCCAGTATCCTGTCTTCCGACAGTGGCCAATGCCAGGTGCCCCAGAGGAATGAACAGAACAGGTAATCATCAAAAAGCAACAAAGAGTCCTATGGCACCTTATAGACTAACAGACGTATTGGAGCATACGCTTTCGTGGGTGAATACCCACTTCATCAGACACATGTAGTGGACTCTTTGTCGCTTTTTACAGATCCAGACTAACACGGCTACCCCTCTGATAGGTAATCATCAAGTGATCCATCCCCTGTTGCCCATTCCCAGCTTCTGGCAAACAGAGGCTAGGGACACCGTCCCTGCCCATCCTGGCTAATAGTCATTGATGGACCTATGCTCTATAAACTTATCCAGTTCTTTTTTGAACCCTGTTATAGTCTTGGCCTTCACAACATTGTCTGGCAAAGAGTTCCATAGATTGACTGTGTGTTGTGTGAAAAAATACTTCCTTTTATTTGTTTTAAACTAGGGCTGTCAAGCGATTAAAAAAAATAATCACAATTAATTGCACGATTACAAAAATTAATCACGATTAATTGCACTGTTAAACAATAATAGAATACCATTTATTTAAATATTTTTGGATGTTTTCTACATTTTCAAATATATTGATTTCAGTTACAACACAGAATACAAAGTGTACAGTGCTCACTTTATATTTATTTTTGATTACAAGTATTTGCACTGTAAAAAAACAAAAGAAATAGTATTTTTCAATTCAACTAATACAAGTACTGTAATGCAATCTCTTTATCATGAAAGTTGAACTTACACATGTAGACTTATGTACAAAAAAACCTGCATTCAAAAATAAAACAATGTAAAATTTTAGAGCCTGCAAGTCCACTTAGTCCTACTTCTTGTTCAGCCAATCGCTCAGACAAGTTCTTACCCACGAAAGCTTATGCTCCCAATACTTCTGTTAGTCTTAAAGGTGCCACAGGACCCTCTGTTGCTTTTTTCAGACAAACAAGTTTGTTTACATTTGCAGGATATAATGCTGCCCGCTTCTTGTTTGATATGATATGAAAATGTAGAAAAACATCCAAAATATTTAATACATTTCAATTGGTATTCTATTATTTAACAGTGCAATTAAAACTGTGATTAATCACAATTAATTTTTTGAGTTAATCATGTGAGTTAACTGTGAGTTAATCGACAGCCCTATTTTAAATCTGCTGCCTATTAATTTCATTTGGTGACCCCTAGTTCTTGGATTATGAGGAGTAAATAATACTTCCTTATTTACTTTCTCTACACCAGTCATGATTTTATAGACTTCAATCATATACCCCTTAGTCATCTCTTTTCCAAGCTGAAAAGTCCCAGTCTTATTAATCTCTCCTCATATGGAAGCCGTTCCATACCACAAATAATTTTTGTTGCCCTTTTCTGAACCTTTTCCAAGTCCAATATATCTTTTTTGAGATGGGGCGACCACATGTGCACGCAGTATTCAAGATGTGGGCATACCCTGGATTTATATAGAAGCAATATGATATTTTCTGTCTTATTTCCTATCCCTTTCTTAATAATTCCCAACATTGTCTTTGCTTTTTGGACTGCTGCTGCACATTGAGTGGATGTTTTCAGGGAACTATCCACAATGACTCTAAGATCTCTTTCTTGAGTGGTAACAGCTAATTTAGACCCCATCATTTTATATGTAGCATGCCCTAGGATGCTCTGCCTGGGGGCGCCCTGTCACCCTCCCCCACCGTGCTGGGGGTGGTCTGGTTATGCTACGGGGATCCCAGTGCGGGGAGGCTCCGTCGCCCTGTCCAGCCATGCTGGTGGGCCCTATCAGAGATCCCCATCGCCCTGCCGGTCCGGGGTGGGCCGCGGCCCACGGCTCCTCCAGCTGACCCCGCTGCAGCAAGCTCGATCTTCCCAGGCTGGTCTGGTCTGCCGGACAGGAGGCAGCGCCCTCTGCTGGCGGCTGTGCGCGTTACAGCTCTCACACTCCCGGAAGAGTCCATTGGGTGAAGGGGCACGCACAACCCCTACTCGCACCTCCAACTGCGCTGTTGGTACGGCCCGGCCGAGCCGTCGGGCTGTGGTGTGGCGGACCGGGCGCGGTGGCTGCTGGGAGTTGTAGTCCCAGGGGGCGGGAGCTGTCTTGCGCGACGGGGCGGACGGACTCGCTTTCCCGTGCTGCCCCGCGACTGGCTGTGGTGGTGCGAGTCGCTGGGTCCGGGGCGCTCGCTGGCCGCTCTCGCCGCTGCTGGGTCCCCGGCCGGTCCGGTCCGGTCCCGCCATGGGCTCCCTGCTGAGCCGGCGCATCGCGGGCGTGGAGGACATCGACATCCAGGCCAACTCGGCCTATCGCTACCCGCCCAAGTCCGGTAAGGGCGGTTCGGCCCGGGGGAGCCCCCCCCCAGCGCCTCGACCCCCCGCCCTCCCTCCATCCCCCCGGGCCTCGACCCCCCGCCCTGTCCCCGCATCAACCTCCTGTCAGCCCCCCAGCGCTCCCCCCGGGCCTCGGCCCCCTCCGTTCCTCCCAGCGCCCCTGAGCATCGCGCTCTCCCCTGGGCCCTGGCCCCCCTTGGCGGTGCTCAGGTTTGGGGCTTGGCTCCCGATTCTGCCCCCAGGAGGTTGCTTTCACCCTGCACCCGTTCCCCGGGGCCTTGGGAAGGTTGGAGGTTAAAGGCCACTGTGTGATGCAGTTGTGTAGGTGTGATCAGCGCAGTCCCAAGGTACACTGACCAGTTAACGCCCATCCGGCACACACCCCCTTGTGTTATTGACCGTGAAGTTATTACTTCAGACAGAGCTTGCTGGGCCTCACCTGTGCAGTTTGATTGCTGCTATCACTGCTTAGGTGGCACGCAGCCGGCCAGGTCCCTCTTTTGGGGCCCCTGTCCTAGCCCAAGGGTGCAGAGTTTGGGTTGCACACATGATGGGAGAATTTACATCATGGGAAGATTTTTTTTCACCATGGCACTTATAGAGACCTTTGCTTATCAAACACTTAAAAATGATGGGCCTGTAATGCCTGCCAGGAGTCCTTTGGGTTGTGTTATATAGTACAGGAGAGGGGAGCTCCCTGGGAAAAGAATGGGTGTGGATCTGCAAGTGGAGTTTTAAGAGCACTTCATGGGCTTTTGGGGCTTAGCCCTGCTCTTCTAAAACTCAGAGCATTTGACTTCTTTACACCATAAGGGCTGTTCTCTATTTCCCCATCTCTGCATTTAACTTCCTTCTTGTATGGTGTAAACAATACAGGGTGTGTGGTGCTCAACAAAAATTACTGGGTGGGATAATGGTCTCTGTCAGGGAAATGCTTCCTTCCGGCCAGTATCTGACCTCAGGGTTAAAGACACAGAAAGCAACACCTTGCAGTAAGAGGACAGCATCTCCTCAGACTAAATACTTCCTGCTGTCACTGCATGGATTGGAGACAGCCCCTTGCACCATCAGAACTTAACAAGAAACGCATGCCTCCACAGAGCAGGGAGAAACCCTGATTCTTACTGAATCAATAAATCTGTAACTTCCAGGCTGTCCGGCCCCAAAAGTCCTACGGAAAGGACTTTTTCGCCTGACGGTATAAATGTATTGCTTAAATAAAAAGGTTCTGTTTGATTTTTTTTCCCTTTCACTCTTCCCTGGGACCTGTATGGCTGCAAAGGCTCCCAGCCTGCCACTTCTGTTTTGCTCCATCCATCATTTTCCTTTCTTCCTTTCTCCTATGAATGGGAGGCTTGTTCAGTGTCATTAATTCTGCTTACGGAGGGATTTTTGTCTATAGTCCATGGGACAAGGTCATTTGATTCTTCTGATTGGTGAATTCCTCAAACTGGGAGGTCCAGAGACCCCAGAATGTGACTACCAAGCTCCAGCCTGAAGGTTGCACAAATCTGAACTGAAGATGCGATTGCCTGTCACTAGTTAAAGAGAGTTGGGAGTGTTCCCTCTAATTTTTCCCACACATGGTCTGGACTGGGTTGGGGCTGGGGAGAGGTGCCCCTCCCCCGGCTGTGGCAGGTTAGGGCTGGGGGAGGGGTGCCCCAGCTGTGGCAGGTCTGGGGCTGGGTTTGGACTGGGGGAGAGGCACCTCTCCCCCGGCCGTGGCAGGTCCTGGCCTGGCGGGTTCCCTGAGTGCCTGTGCAGTGCTTAATAGGCACAGCTTACAGGGAATTTAGGTTGGGACATCCAGTCCTGAATCCCCACAGCCTTCAAGACTCTAGGTTCCCCTAAAAGTTGCTCCTGAGTATTGGTTTGCAAGGGACGATAGGAACCAGACTGATGTGTTAACTTATCTGTTAACGTGAAACATTTTTATCAGGCCTTCTAGCTGCTCTCCTAGCGATGACAAACACACACAAACATCTGTGTTGCCAATGCCATGTGACTCTTTATCCTTTGTGTCTCTTACCCTCCCCAGGATAATTAACTGGCATCCAAAGAAATCAGGGGCATCTGTTGCCATGGGACTGTAGAGATGTGGTTAAATTATACTTAAAGGTGAAGCTTTCTGTGGGGGCAGAAGTGTTTGTGTTCCACCATTTAAAAGGTGGCTGTCAAAGAGCTCTGTGTCTCTGGCATCTTTTCCCAAGGGCTTCTTAAACAGATGCCCTTGTGCTTGTTCTGGAGAGAGACTGCGGTGATCAACAAACCTGAGGCACTGTTCCCTGGTATATGTCAGCAGTGGTCAAACCAGTGTATCAATAGTCTTTAAATGGCCTGATGAGAGGGAAAGGAAGGGGGATGTTGGTGGTCTTGGGGTGATTTGAAATGTATAGGGGAACCAGCCTACTAACTGAAAAAGCAAGAGACTTATGGTGCTGCTTTGTGTAATTGGGATGTAAGGCCGGTTATCACAGTGGGTTCTAGATGTAGGCTCCTGACAGCTGTAATTTGTCAGTCCTCCTGGCATTTAGATTACTGTGATGTTTCTTCAGAGGGAATGATGAACTAATTCATCTTATTTGAAGAGGCTCAGAGTATGTATGGACAGAAGACATTGTTTGTGAGACATTTCTCAGTAGTTGCAGCAGTTTGATTATAGGGATGTTCATTGACTGGTCCCCAGGCAGTTCTCTATTTCCCACAGTGGGTACAGAACTCCTGACCCTGAATTTCCAGAGATGGACAGCCACCTTCAGCATTGAGTTCTGTGGGGATAGGCCTGCTTCCTAAAGGCATGCACAATCCTGACCCTGCCTAAAAAGGCTTGAAACTCAGGCCTGGTCTACACTACATGGTTAGTAAGTTGCCTTGCGTCGACCTAGCTGTGAAAGCGTCTTCACTTAACTTTGTCTCCTCATGACAGACCTCTCTACGCCGATTTAGTAATGCCACCTCCTTGAGCGGCATAGAGCCATGGTCGATGTCATTAGGTTGACGCGGTGTCAGTGTAGACACTGCATTGCTTATGTCAACTATTACTGGGTTTCAGGATCTGTCCCACATTGATAGTACAATTGACACAAGTGCTCCTGGGGAGGACACGCACCGCCGACACAAGAAGCCAAGTGTGCGCACACAAACGATTTAATAACTGCGGTGGCTGTATGATTTTGGCACCATCCCATCTTGTCCCAGAGTACATCTACAGAAAGGGATACTTCTCTATGGTTATGCAAGTGTTGGTGGATCATGGGGGATGCTTCGCCAACATCAACATGGTCTGGTCCAGGAATGCGCGTGATCCTCGCATCTTTAGGAATGCAGGACTGTTCAGAAAGCTGCAAGCAGGGACTTTCTTTCCCAACCAGCGGATTACCATTGGTGATATTGAAATGCTAATAATGATCCTGGTGGATCCAGCCTACCCCTTACTCCCCTGGCTCATGGAGCTGTATACCGGCCACCTGGACAGCACCAAGGGAGAGATTCATTGGCTCAGCAAGTGCAGAATCCCAGTTGAATGTGCTTTTGGTAGATTGAAGGGATGCTAACGTTGTTTACTCACCAGATTGGATCTCTGTGAGAAAAATATCCCAATGGTTATAGCTGCCTGCTGTGTCTTGAATAGTATCTGTCAAGCAAAGGGGAAAAGTTGCTGCCAGGATGGAGATGAAGCAGCTGTCCACTGAGTTTGAGCAGCCAGATGGAAGGGTTATTAGAAGAGCTCAGTGCAGAGCTGTACAGCTCAGGGAGACCTTGTGGCTCACTGTTAAAACGCTCTTTCAGTAATGCATAGTGGTGTACTGTGCTCTACCTGGCTCTGCTGTTTTAGGGGACTGTTAGGAGTTGTGTGCTGCTTGGTGTACATCTGTGAATATAACACTGCCAATGCACCTATTAATTTGGTGGTGCTTGCTGTACATTTATGATTATTATGCTGTCACTGATCCTATGAGTTGTGTCATGCTGACTAACAAGTAAGTGGATGCTTTCAGTTCTGGTAGGCATTCTGCAGCACATCTTGGGAATTAATAAACATGAATTATTTTCTGAACAATAGAATTTAATTGAGTAACAAAACCCATGTGCAAAAAAATTTTTTTGTGTGTGCAATTTAAAAGCAAATACATAAAAATCTTAATACATGAATGGAACTTAACAAGGAGAAAGAACGTTCATGTCCATTTTGGCTACACATACAGCAACCGTGGCTTTCATAGGTCAGGGTATGTGACACTACTAGCCTGTGTGCTGCAATGGTGCCTGGCAATGTTATCACCCACTGGTGTGGGAAAGTGTCCTACTGCGGAGGAAGAAATAAGACTGTCATCCCTAGAAACCTTTGGGAGAGGACTGCAAAGTACCTCCAGGAATGTTTCATTGAGCTCTCTCAGGAGCATTCAGGGGACATCCCTGTGCACACAAACTGCTCTGTATGGCCCCCTTTCTCAAACTGTACAGGGCAATGAAAAGCAGAGAACTCCTCTACCTCTCCTAGTATAAGTAAATTAATGCAAAGTCGATAGCTGCTACATTAGGGGTGCCATCAGTATATCATTATAATGGGACATACATTTACACGGTTACCTGATGTTCCTTCCCCCGCATCAGGCTCGCCTGTGCTCAATGCCATGACTGACTGAACTGCAGTAGAGTCTCAAACGGATACTGGCTTGAGGTATAGCTGGAGCCCCTGGATGCATGTAGCAGGCATAGTCGGCTGGGCAATTGCACACAATAGTAGATGACTGCTAGGTGTGCTTGCCAAGCTGTCCAATCGGGAATAGGCATTTCAAAAAATTGCGGGGTTTTAAAGATCAGCTGCTGGAGGACTGTTAAGGTCGACATAGGTAATGCAGTGTCTACACTTTCACTGCATCGATCTCAGTATGTCGACCCTGGCTCTACACCTCTCAGGGAGGTGGTGCTACTGCATTGCTGTAATGGAGCACTTACATCGGTGGGAGACAAATTTAAGTGTAGAGACACATGCACAGCGAGGTTAATACAAGGTGGTATACATCGACCTAACTTTGTAGTGTAGACCAGGCCTTAGAGTAACCTTACTTCTGGACTAGGTAAACTCCAACCCTCTGACTTCTTTGGAGGAGAAATTAAAATGATTGAATTGGATCAATCTGGAGTGAATGTACAAACTCCATCCTCAGTGGTGGTTTACTGCTTAGAACAAAGGACTGACAAAAGACAGTGCTGGGTTGAAAAGCCAGGTAGAGCTACCAGTAGACCAAGCATAATCCCAAAACGCGTGTATTCTGGGCTGTCCAGCAGAGATGGAAAATCTAGAGGCTGGAGCATTTATGGAAAAGCTGCTGCCCTAGTGTTATATAAATATTAAAGGTTGATCCCTTTGAGAAAAGAAATAATTCACCAGGAACCAAGATAGCCGCCTCCTGGTTTGGAGACAAAAAGTTATGAATACAGCAAAAAATAAATCCACAGCAGGGGTCCGCAGATAGCGTCTACTTCTTCTGCGCCACCTAAGCAGCGCAAAGGGAGCAAAATAGGGCAGAAAATCTGTCCCTAAACTGTTGATTTGTGACCCTTGACTTTTGGGACTAACATGTTTGGCCCTCAGGCTGAAAGGCTACCAGACGACCAGGCCTGAGAACTGAAAATGAAATAGACCAGAAACAAATGCAGGTGACTAGTTTTGATTTCATGGTCTAGGCTGGGAGAAATACAAAAGTTAAACTGTGCAAAGCAATTATATGTTAATTATTTGTGGATCACGATGTGGTAGTTAAAACTTGTTTTTAATAAGATTTTTAACTTGATGCTGTCCCTTTGCATCTACCTCTGTTACTGATAGAGATATTAAAAGGAATCTTTGTATTTTCTTTAGTTTTGCTGTGTGTCCATGCACACACATGCCTGACCAGTCTCCTGAGTACATATACTGTGGTTTTGGCTGTCTTTCAGAACATCTCAGCTGACATTTTTATCCACAAACTCTATCCTATTTTAATTGCTAATTCGTCTCCAAGTGTCTCCTGTTGCACATCAGGTTCTCTGCCACCTGTGATTTGAGCTCCTACAGGCTCACTGTGAGTGTGCATGACATGCTGCTGCAACAGCTCAAATCGAGAGAACCAGTCTCTGGATCATTTGCAAAGACGCAAGTTTTCAACTAGGGACAAAATCCTTTAGGCCAAAAATGGCTTTAAAGAAGGCTCCCAGAAAGGACACTGTTAGAAATAATGAAATAATGCAGTTTTTAAATAAGAAAGATGACAACCTTCATGTTGAAAGGAACATGACAGCTTGCCAGGTCATGCAGAGTGACAGGACCTTGGTGGGCTATCACTGGATATGAGGGCTGTGATGAATGCTTGGTTTTCATGTATGCCCTTCTGATGTGCCTATGCTATGATAGCTATGCAGGAGAGTTAGCAGAGCACTGGTGCTGCGTCCAACTTGTCCCATATTCTTTGTCTCTTTTTGTATTTCTGATGGATCATGTTGGAGGATGGTTACCAGTGAAGTGTTGCCAGGCCTTTTACCAGCTATCTTTGTAGAGGAGATGCTTATACACCATTCTCTGAAAACACCGTCTGCACTCCCAAGAGAGTTGAGTCAGTTTTTTGGCTGGCCGCATTGTCCCTCATAGGGAGGTGGGGAGACAAGACAGGCACTGATACAGCTAGGATCTTGCCTGTTGAGGGATTTGTAGAGGAAGAGAAGGACTTCTTGCTAGTCCCGCAGTCATTCTACGGTTGCTGGACATGCAAAAGTAGATTAAAGCTGTCGCTCCAGGAGCAGAGCACCATATTAGCTATTCTCACTCCTCAGCTGCCTTCTCCATGTGCTAGCAGAAGACCTGGAGCTCTGCCTTGGTGCTGTGAGCTCCCAGCCTAGCAGGGTGAAGTGAGTTAGGATTCCGTCTAAGCCGGGGTGGGCAAACTATGGCCCGTGGGCCATATCCGTCCCTTCAGATGTTTTAATCCGGCCCTTGAGCTCCTGCCGGTGAGTGGGGTTGGGGGCTTGCACTGCTCCGGTGCTCCAGCCGGGGAGTGGGGTCGGAGGCTTGTCCCGCTCCGCGCATGCCGTGGTTCCACAAGGCTCCTGGAAGCAGCGGCATGTCCTCCCTCTGGCTCCTACATGTAGAGGCAACCAGGGGGCTCAGCGCGCTGCCCTCTCCCCAAGCACCGCCCCCACAGCTCCCTTTGTCTGGGAACCAAGGCCAATGGGAGCTGCAAGGGTGGCGTCTGCGGACGGGGCAGCGTGCAGAGCTGCCCGGCTGTGCCTCTGCGTAGGAGCCAGAGGGGGGACGTGCCGCTGCTTCTGGGAGCTGCTTGAGGTAAGCGCCATGCGGAGCCTGCACCCCGCACCCCAACCCCCTGCCCCAGCCCTGATCCCCCTCCCACCTTCCTAACCCCTTGGTCCCAACCCGGAGCACCCTTCTACACCCCAACCCTGCATTCCCAGCCCCACCTCAGAGCCCGCACCCCCAGCTGGAGCCCTCACCTCTCCCCCGCGCCCCAACCCCCTGTCCCAGCCGAGAGCCCACCACTCCACTCTGAACTCCTAATTTCTGGCCCTACCCCCAAGCCAGCACCCCCAGCTGGAGTCCTCACACCCTCTCGCAACCAAACCCCCAATTTCGTGAGCATTTGTGGCTTGCCATACAATTTCCATACCCAGATGTGGCCCTCGGGCCAAAAAGTTTTTGCCCACCCTTCTAAGCACTCCTTCACTAGAGCAAAACCCGTGATCTCCTTTCATTCCTTTTTACTAGTACCTTTTAGCCTCATTCATCTGCTGGGTGGAGACTGAGCTGTCTCTACTGATGGCCAACTAGCTTGAGGGGCAAGCCAGAAATGGGCACACATGCCAGCTGGTCTGGCAAATTTTTGTGTGGGGAAGGGGAAGTGGTGCCCATACAAAATGGGCCACAAATAGGCAATCACAGGGGAACAACTGAGTCCCCTCCTGCAGCTCTGGCTGGATCAGCAGCATAACACGCAGGTCCTTGGTGCAGTCTTCATGCTTGATGTTCCTCCTCCCATAGCGCTGCATAATGGAGTTGACTCCATTACTTAGAGTCTATTACTTAGCAAATGTTAGTAGCTGCTTGTTGGTATTTTGTTTGAATGGCCAAAAAAAGTGATTAGTTCCCTTTATTTTATTACTGCTACTATAAACTAACAACACTGAGAGGCCTCAATTAGAACTGAGGTTCCATTCGGGCTACACATACTCAAATGAGACAGAAACCTTACTTTGAAGAGCTTGTAATATAAATAAACAAGACAGACAAAGGTGGGAGAGAGGAAACATTAGCCCATTTTGCACCTGGTTTCCCATGTACAGAAGCTGTTGGAGAGCTGTGCAAGCTTCCATTGGTTTCTGGAATTTATTATTATTTGTAACCATCATAGGACCTAATCACATCAGCCATACCATCAGGGACTCGTTCACCTGCACATCTACCAATGTGATATATGCCATCATGTGCCAGCAATGCCCCTCTGCCATGTACATTGGCCAAACCGGACAGTCACTATGCAAAAGAATAAATGGACACAAATCAGACATCAAGAATTATAACATTCAAAAACCACTCGGAGAACACTTCAACCTCCCTGGACACTCAATTACAGACCTAAAAGTCGCAATTCTTCAACCAAAAAAACTTCAGAAACAGACTCCAATGAGAAACTGCAGAACTGGAATTAATTTGCAAACTGGACACCATTAAATTAGGCTTGACTAAAGACTGGGAGTGGATGGGTCATTACACGAACTAAAAACAATTTCCCCCTACTGTTACTCACACCTTCTTGTCAACTGTTTGAAATGGACCATCCTGATTATCACTACAAAAGTTTTTTTTTCTCCTGCTGATAATAGCCCACCTTAATTGATTAGTCTTGTTAGAGTTGGTATGGCAACCCCCATCTTTTCATGTTCTCTGTATATATGTATCTTCCTACTGTATTTTCTACTCCATGCATCTGATTAAGTGGGTTTTAGCCCACGAAAGCTTATGCCCAAATAAATTTGTTAGTCTCTAAGGTGCCACAAGTACTCCTCTTCTTTTTTCAAAAAGGGCAGTAACTCATACAAATGTAGTTTTAACTTTGACCAAAATGGCCAGAAAGCTTCTAAATCCAATTAATGCAACTTGGTGCTCAAATTGTACTGTTTTGGAAAGTTCAGGAAATATTTAGCCCCAGGTGATATGCATTTTCCTGTATTTTTCTGCCTTCGGTTAAACAAAGTTTGTAGTCCTATGACAGTATGAACTTGTTTGTACCATGTAATACATCAAAGTACTTGTCATTATTTGTAAAATGGACTGATTGGAGAGAAGTTTTTCTGTCTATTTTTATGCAGTTAGGCAGATCAGGCCTACCCCCTTATTATAACATACTTTTGATATCTGCTTTAAAGCTCCTGTGGTACAACTGTAAATTATCTTCTTGCTATCACTGAATACAACAGTACGTGTAAACGGCGTCTAAGTCTCATTAGTGTTGTATAAGGGCTGTAGAATGTCTTGAACATACCTTGTGAATAACGAAGTATAACCACGTACTCTTATGTAATTCCTACATATAACGATGAGCTAGTGAAAGTCTAATGCAACACCCCTTCAAGCTATATTTACTCACAAAAATAGTCACAGTAATTTGCAGATAGTTGATACATTTCTACTCCCCCTCAGAATCTGTGTCTGATGAGTTCGTTAGTCTGTTGCTACACTTGTCACTGTCCCAGCTGCATGCGTTGGAGCACACCAAATCTTCCCTGCAACATTTGCGTCTCCTTGTTGCACTGGTACACTCTCAGCCACATTACACAAAGGTGAGGATGGTTTCTGGGGCAGGCGGCAGCACCATCGTGTTCGGAACAAGATGTCCCGTGGTGTCTATCACCCATCTGTTGCAGATGGGACATGTGAAGATACTGAACTGTTGCATGATTCCATATGACTGACTGATGATTTGCATTTTTCAGGTGCTCTCTGAAGGAGGCCATTTTTGGTGGCAGTTTCTCATGTGTTTTGTTCTTCTTAGCAAAAACCTCATTGCACATGTTATCCAGAGATGCTTGCCTCTTCCTTTGGCCGTTTTGTGTGGAGCAAGGCAGGTGCCTCACTCATTCCCACAAGAAACACAATAGGTGCAGTTGCCTGACTGGAGTGGGGGGCGGGGAGGGGAGGGGAGGTTCCTGTTTGTGGGTAGCTAAGCAGAGACGGGTACCTCCCTGCAGCCTGAATTTACTTACCTATCTCAGAGAGAGGGAAAAGGCTTAGCACACATCCCTCTCCTTGGCATCTCCAATTGATAAGCTTCGTTGGCTCCCTGCCTAGTGAGCTGGCTTTTGTGAATTGCCTTCTAAGGCGTTGCTCTCTCACCATTCGTTGTGTATATGGAGACAAGGCCCCTAACTCAGGCTTTGTGGATTGCAGTATTGCTCCTGATTTTTTTTTCTAGGTTCCTTGAAAGTTGGGCATTGCAATACCTAAGTCCTTTTGTGGCTCTGGGCCAAAGTGTCTAATGGGAATCCATCCTAGTTAGCAAACTCTGTTAGAAACCAGAGGGGTATGGAGGCATGCTTTCACTGTACTATTCTGGTTCCACCATTAAAAGTGTCACCATAGTGTCAAGATTGCCTAGACTTCTCCCAAATACTGATTTAACTCACTTGGATTCTGTCCTGGAGCATCACTTGCTTCTCTCCAAACCCTGTATGCAGTACCCTGTTGTTTGCCTCCTTAGCTTCCTCCTCTGATCAAGCTGCTGAGCTCTAGTTTCCAGCTACTGGGCCAAAGGGTTGAGCATAATCCTTTAGCACAGCTGGCAATTGTTAAGCAAGACTTGGCCAGCAGCAAAGAGCGAGAGATGCTGGTCACTCACAAGACGATAATGTGATGGGCAGAGATGCTAGAATGAAAGTTGAGTTCTAGCTCCTGCTTTTTGTAATAAACATTCCTCTATTGAAGCAAATACTGTATACAAGGAGTATGACAGACTGCTGCTATCGCTAGTAGGCGTTTTGTTTTTGTAAGCAGAGGCCTCTAACACTTACAATTTGACACACATTGACTTCAGTAGGACTATTCATGTTGAATTTATTCCTACTTGGTCCTTCATTGAAGGAATGCATGAGTATAGGGTGGGGGGGGGAAATGTTAAATATTTAACAAAGACTTCTTTTCTCCCAAGCATGTTGGGCAATTGAGTTAAATAGCTGTTAACAAAAAGAAACAAAGATTTAATTAGTATGAATAAAAATAGTTTCCCATGTCTGTGAGGTTTCACTTGTGTGTACTGTGGTTTTGTGGTAACCCTATCAGTTCTCTAATGCTCTGTAGAATATTCTGGGGTAAACAAGACCTGAATTTCTAATGTAAAAAGTAACCAGAAAACAACTAAAACAACCACCCGCCCAACTTTCATGCTGCCATTATACATTCTGAAGAAACAAATTAAAAAGAAAAAGACGTGATTTTTTTTTTCTTTGCAGGTCACCTTTAACTCAGTCACAAAATACGTGTGCACTATTTTTATTCTGTCTGTGAGAAGTCAGAGATTTACTTTAAAAAAAAATTTTATTATGGGCACGTGGAAGGGTGAATTTTATATGTCACCAAAATAAACGAGCATTTTATATTCCTCTTGTTAAAGGGTGAAACCTTAATGTTTGCATCATGAAACATATAGGATGCGTAGCAGTTCTGAGTTCCCCACCCTGAATGTTTGGAATTTCTGACTCTAAAGTTGAAGTCAAGCATGCTAAAGTTGCAATAGCACTAGGTAAGGCGTTTGGGTCTTTAAAAATATATTTAAAACAAAAATCAAGCCCAAAATCTGAATTTTGCTTAAAAAAAAAATGGTAGGGGGGAATGGGTGAGCACACAGTGAAGTTCAATGAATAGCAAAGTTTCTTTAAATGTAGTGTAAACCTTCCAGGACAGTATTAGAAGCCTATCACTTTGTGCTAAACACATGGAAGCCAGAAAATGAAACTGACTAATTTAGTATGTGTCCAGAGGAAAATGCAAAGAAGCGAACACAGCATGAGCAGGGAAAACTCAATTGGATTTTTTTTTCTCTTCAAATTCTCCTTGTTCTAAGAATCTGAGGTGCTAGTTAAACAGGGTAAGGACTTTATAAAGAGTTCTGTGTTCTCTTTATTTTGGGCAAGCTTCAAAAGTCAGCTGTGACTGTGGTTGAGCAGCTTGTCATTGGTAGTAGAGGTTTAAATTTAGGCCATGTCTATGCTACAGAGTTAAGTTGACTTAAGTTACATTGATGATCATAAATTGCTTTAATTACATTACTTGTGCACATTCACACAACACTCCTTGTGTCGGTGGAGCATGTCCCCAGTTTTTGCTCTCGCACTGACAGAGAGAGCAGTGCACCTTGGGGCAGCTACCCCAGTGTGCAACTCACCACCTTCTGTCACAAGGAGTTCTGGGAATGGATCACGGTGCATCATAGGCAGGGCCGGCTCCAGGCACCAGCTCAGCAAGCAGGTGCTTGGGGTGGCGAATGGAGGGGGGCAGCATGTCCGACTCTTCGGCGGCAATTCGGCGGCGGGTCCCTCAGTCCCTCTTGGAGCGAAGGACCTGCCACCGAAGAATGAAGTGGCGGTGGTAGAGCTGCCGCCGAAGTGCCGCAGATCGCGATCGCGGCTTTTTTTCCCCTTTTTTTGCTGCTTGGGGCGGCAAAAACCCTGGAGTCGGCCCTGATCATGGGGCAGGCTTACCACTCCATGATGCAGGTTTCTCTGTCTCATTGTTCCATGGGCGGCTGACTAAATTTCGTGCCATTTTTCAACTGCCTCTGTGAACTGTGTGCCCGCCATCTCTGCCTGAAAGCATGGATCCTGCACTGCTCTCCAGTGTTGTGCTGAGCGTTATGAACACAGCGCGGCTGATCCTGCAGTATTTCATGAGCTGTGAATCTGAACAAGAATCTGTGCTGCCTGCCCTGCTGTGTGCCATGGAAAGAAACAATTCAAGGCTGATGTTGGCATTCATGGAACAGCTGCACCCGGTGGACTGTCACTATTGGACTCAGGAAACAAGCACTGAGTGGTGGGATCGTACTGTGATGTGGGTATGGGATGAGGAGCAGTGGCTGCAGAACTTTCGGATGCGCAAAGCCACTTTCCTTGAACTCTGTGCGGAGCTCACCCCTGCCCTGCAGCGCAAGGATACCAATATGAGAGCTGCCCTCACAGTGGAAAAGCACGTGGCGATCGCTGTGTGGAAGCTGGCAACTCCAGACTTCTACCGGTCACTCACAAGTCAGTTTGGAGTTGGGAAGTATCCACCATGGGGGTTGTGGTGATGCAAGTGTGCAGGGCCATTAATTGCTTCCTGCTGCAAAGGACTGTGATGCTGAGCAATGTGCAGGAAACAGTGCATGGTTTTGCTGCAATGGGATTCCCTAATTGCAGTGGGGTGATAGATGGAAGCCATATCCCAATTTTGGCCCCAGAGCACCTTGCAATGGAGTGCATCAACAGAAAGGGCTACTTCTCTATGGTATTGCTGGCGTTGGAGGATCACCAGGATCATTTCACTGACATCAACGTGGGGTGGTCAAGGAGGGTGCATGGCCCACGCATCTTCAGAAACACTGGCCTGTATAGAAAGCTACATGCAGGGACTTTCTTTCCAGACCAGAAGATTCCAATGGGGGATGTTGAAATGCCAATCGTGATCTTGGGAGATCCAGCCTACCCCTTACCTAAGTTTCCTCTAAGCCGCACGGCCACGCAGCAGGCTATCAAGGGCTGAACAGATGTGCAGCCACACGGGCCTGGACTGGAGAGGAGAGAGGCGCCTCTCCACCGGCCCCAGAGGTGCCATGGCTAGGGAGAGGCACCTTTTTCCCTGGTCCCGGAGCTGCCGTGGTGCGAGAGGGCTGGGCAGAGTCCTCTCTCCTCGCCACAGCCCCGGGGTAGCCTGCACCCCAAACCCCTCATCCCCGGCCCCACCTCAGAGCCCACACCCTCAACACTCTGCCCCAACCCTGAGCTCCCTCCCATACCCTGAACCCTGCATCCCTAGCCCCACCCTAGAGCCCGCACCCCCAGCCGGAGCCCTCACCCGCCACCCGCACCCCAACCCTCTGCCCCAGCCCTGAGCCCCCTCCCACACTCCGAACCCCTGCCCCTCCCCACATCACCTCCATATTGGTGCACATAACAAAATTCATTCCGCACATGGATGTAATTAATTAGAGGGAACATTGCCCATTACCCCCATGGCTCATAAAGCCTTACACCGGAATCCTGGACAGCAGCAAGGAGCTCTTCAACGACAGTTCTTCCCAAGTAATTCTGTAGGATAGACCAGGGCTAAGAGTGTCACAGGTGGAACAGATAGTTTAGCATATGTAGTTAGCACATATTCTAAGGGACCAATAAAGATGAAGACGCCCGTTAACACCCCTGTAGTCATAGGACAAAAACTGGGGTTAATGGCTTACAGGTGGTTGTAATAAGCCATAAATCCCGTGTCTTTATTAAGACCATGATTATTAGTGTCTAGCAAAGTTATGAATTTAAGCTCCCAGGCTCATCTTTTGAAAGTGTTGAGCGGGTTTCCTTTGCGGATGAGGCCTGATAGGTCAAACATAGAGTGATCGCTTTGTAAAAAGTGTTTGTGACAGTGTACCCCATAAGGCTTTATGGGGGGGTGTGCTTATAAATGTATGTATGACATAACTGGAATATGTTTTGTGCTGCCTGTGCCATGTAACATCTCTCGGTAAAGGTTATGGTCTACTATATCTGTTCATCCTATTTGTACACATATATCATTTTCTACTTGAGGTTAAGAATATGGGCTGTATACTTGCTTGGTTTCTAAGTAAGCTTTGTGAGGCATTTGGTCAGCTTCTTTAGGAAGGAATTCGCAAGGCTAAGTACCTGATCAGGAAGCACTTGGGGTACAATGCATCTTGGAATGCTCCAATCCACATAAGAAGTCTTCCTGGAGACATACAAGATACCATGTGGACAATGGCTTTGGCCTGTAAAGACTGAATCATGCAGGGACATGTGACTTGCCCTGATGACTCCAGAACTCCATCTTGGAGCTGGACTTTGCATAGGAGTGAGGAGGGGGGGTCTCCACCCACAAGAGAAAGTCTATTTAAACCTGTGGGAGACCCCTCCATTTTGTCTTCAGCTGGCTAAAGAAGGAGCCTCTCCACCCCCCCAGGATACTTGAAGGAAACTGGAACAAAGGACAGTAACTACAGGGGGTGTAAGTGATTGCTGGACCCAGGCTAAAAGGAAATTAGCCTGTAAAAGGGAGCATTCTGGAACTGGTGAGGATCTTATCTGTATTTAGTTTGATTAGACATAGATTTGCGCATTTTCTTTTATTTTGCTTGGTAACTCTACTTTGTTCTGTCTGTTACTGCTTGGAACCACTTAAATCCTACTTTCTGTATTTAGTAAAATCACTTTTTACTTATTAATTAACTCAGAGTATGTATTAATACCTGGGGGAGCAAACAGCTGTGCATCTCTCTCTATCAGTGTTATAGAGGGCGAACAGTTTATGAGTTTACCCTGCATAAGCTTTATACAGGGTAAAACGGATTCATTTGGGTTTAGACCCCATTGGGAGTTGGGCATCTGAGTGCTAAAGACAAGCACACTTCTGTGAGCTGTTTTCAGGTAAACCTGCAGCTTTGGGGCAAGTAATTCAGACCCTGGGTCTGGGTTGGAGCAGACGGGAGTGTCTGGCTCAGCAAGACAGGGTGCTGGAGTCCTGAGCTGGCAGGGAAAACAGGGGCAGGGGTAGTCTTTGCACATCAGGTGGCAGCTCCCAAGGGGGTTTCTGTGATCCAACCGGTCACAGTGTTCACCTCCTTATATTTTCCTGACTATTGCACACTGTATTATGAATCTGTCACCACAGGTAACTGCCAGCTTTGACTTGTTAGGTAACCATCTAGCACTAATTTAGTATATTTCCCCAAGTCTTTACCAGTACCCCCAAGGGCTTCTGATGCTGTTCTGGCTCTTTTCCTCTTAGTTCCTATAAACCCCTTGCCCTATGCTCTCTAGGATTTGCACAGTGCTGTGTTTCTTGCTTGGAATGCCTGCCTTTCAATGAGCACTTTACGTGCCTGTGCACTCATACATCTACTAGTTGCCCTAGGGGAGGAGTGGAGGAATAGTGTTTGGGGTCACATAATGGCTGTCCTCTGGACCATGCACCTTTGGCTCAAGGCAGACCCTTACTACTTTAAGGCAGAAGGGCCATCCGCAGAGCAAGAATTCACATTTTGACTTGGAAGTCCTCCCCAGCTTTGGATGGCATATACAGCCTGCCATCAGTATGGCAAGCTTTATTTATAGACTTTTCCGTAGCACTGAGTGCCTCACACATTCATTATCCTTCCAACACCCATCTGAGGTAGGGCTGTGATATTGTCAGATATCTTGCAAGCTAAATGAGGTCAGGCCTGGGCAGTACTTGTGAATGAGAGGCTTCTAGGGCAGTGGTTCTCAGCCTTTTTTTGTTTGCAGACCCCTAAAAAATGTTGAATGAAAACAGGGCCGGCTCTACCATTATTGCCACCCGGACTGTGCCGCCCCAAGAATGGACGGAGTGCCGCCCCTTAGCATGTGCCGCCCAGGGAGGTGCCTGGAGCCCTTAGCAGGTGCCTGGAGCCAGCCCTGAATGGAGATGCGGACCCCTGTGGAAATCTTAGACATAGTCTGCAGACCTCCAGCGGCCCAATGACCACAGCTTGAAAACCACTGTTCTATGGTAACAACAAACTTTCATGGACCCCTTAGACCAGGGGTCTCAAACTCAATTTACCTTAGGGCCAGTGCCAGTCCTCAAATCCTCCAATAATGTCACTCATGCCGCCCAGAACCCGCCCCCCAAACTCTGCCCCCCACCTGCCTAAGGCTCTGGGAGGGAGTTTGAGTGGGAGAGGAGGTCTGTGGTAGGGGATTGGGGTGCAGGCTCTGGGAGGGAGTTTGGATGCAGAAGGGGTGAGAGGTTGGGCTCTGGGAGGGAGTTTGGGTGGGGGAGGGGGTCTGGGGTGCAGACTGGGAAGGAGTTTGAGTGCTGGGTGCAGGCTCTGGGCTGGGGCAGAGGGTGGGGGTGCAGGAGGAGGGGGTGGGGTTGCTGGCTCTGGGAGGGAGGAGGGGGGATGGGTGCAGACTCTGGGAGGGAGGTTGGGGGTGTGTGGGAAGGGGGAGGGGGTGCAGGCTCTGGAAGGGAGTTTGGGGGCGGGAGGGAGTATGTGGGGAGGGGATGGGGATGCAGGCTCTGGGAGGGGGCCAGGGGGTGTGGTGCTTACCTGGGGCTCCAAGGCGGGGCGTGCTGGGGGGACTCCGCCCCCGCAGCTTCCCATTGGCTGCAGGGGCGCTTGGGGTGGGGGCAGCATGTGGAGAGACAGCCCTGCCCCGCCCTGGGGCAGCAGGGAGGGGCCAGCAGCCACGTGGAGCGAGCACGCAGGAAGCCGCTCAGCTCAGCTCCGCTGCCGGTGGTGGCCAGGCCCCCAGGTCATTTTAAATTGCCCGGGGGATGCACGGGGGAGGGGGAGTGCCCGGGGGCGGGACCAAGGGAGAGACCCGGTCCCAAAATTTCTGGAGCCCTGCGGCCCACATTGGGGAGGTTCTCAGGCCGCAGATGGTCCGCGGGCCGGGACTTTGAGACCCCTGCCTTAGAAATAGTCTGCAGACCCTCAGAGGTCTGGGGACCACAGATTGAGAACCACTGCCTTAGGTAAAATCGTGGGTGCTCCGGGATGTAATATAGTGGAGGAGAGATTCTTGACTGAGTACCGAACAGATGCTCTAGCTTACAATTAGAGGGTAGCTGTGTTGCTAGGTGGGCCATCTTCTGGATGAGAACAAAACCAGAGATCTAATCAGTAATCAGATTACAGTCGGCCAGTTCTGTTCCACCTTCCTAAAATCCCTCCTGCAGTTCCAGTTGGCTATGATATTCTGCCTCACTTCTCATCCGGAACTGCTACGTAGCGTAGCATTGCTGTGCTCTTTTGAACAGCTGCTGGGGCTGCATTTCAGTGGTGGGCAAAGTGATCCATGTGGGGATAGTGCCTGCTCCTGCAAACCTTACTCACATGAGTAGGTCTATGCAAGGTTGGTTCATGGTTGTATAAAGCACTTTGAGTTCTTGTGGGAGAAAAGGCACCATGGATGCTCTGATGAGGCTACTAAAGGATACAACCTCCTTTGAATATATGGGGATTTGTGTACAGTAATGTTAATGTGAACTGCACATAAATCCAGGTTCATTGAGATGAGCTATAACCCTGTTAACACGTCCCATTCATAGAATACCAAACCAGAGTAGAGCAAGCCATCTGACACTGAGCCAGGATAATCAGCCACTGCAATTCTGAGATTTCTTGCAGAGGAATTTTCCTTGGAGTTAATCAGATCAAATGCATCAAAACATCCTCCTGCATGACCTACATAAAATGTAAAATTGATTCCTAAATCCTGCTTTCACAAACCACAGCATAAGCATAAATATCACAATGCATCCTTGGCTGGGTGGCTATATTGAGCAGAAAATCTGGCTTGGATTTGTAACCGGAATAGCTTTTCCTTTTGCTCCTAGTTGCCTGGGGGTCTGTGGTTTGGGATACCTCAATACTGCCATGCTGCTGCTGTGGACTTGGTACCAGCTAGATTCTGGACCTAGGCGAAGCTTGTGATTGGTGTATCCAGGGAGCAGGCTTGTTTTTAAAATACAAACATCTGGAGGTCTGTGAGCTTGTTAGCTGAGCTCAGCAGTGGGGAGCTCATCATTAAAGTGGTACCAGCTGTGAAGGGTAAAAAAAAAAAAAAAAAAGCCTTTCTCGGAGCCAAAAGGAACAAATATAATTGAAAAAGCAGAAACCTTTCATGAAACCCCTCTTGTTTTTAGAGAGCAACTCACCAGTTCTGCTAGCCAGATGGATGGAGAATCCCGCCCATCGAATTCCTCTCCTTCCTCTCCATAACCTTCCAGATGCAGTCATTCTAGGTAGTGCTCTTTTGAGGGGCCCAAAATTCCTGTATATTGCACCGAGCCAAGACAGTAAAGCTATATTCGGCCCATTTCCTTTCTCATTGTGGGCATGGAAAAGCCCCATTTCAAAACTGCAGGAAGATTGCTCGGATGGGTCTTAATAGGTCTGTGCCACCTCTCACTTCTCTGTGCTGTGAACATGTGACAGCTGCATTTGAGAGCCGCAGTTGCCCAAAGTGGCTAGCTCTTTTCTGGAAGTGACTAGATTGAGTGTGGCATTGTGAGTAATTCAGTTACTGCTGGAGGGGGGAGTTTCAATGACCTTGCACCCAGCTTCGTCTCACACCGTTTGCTGCCTCAGTGCATCCCCTTGAAATGGAATTAGATGAATCTGTGGTGAGGGAAAGTTGTGTTCAGTCTTGGGGTTTATCTCTTACAGATGTCTGTGTTTTTTACAGTTATAGCCGTCTGTGTTTAATCAAGGCATGCATCTGTGTGGGTTACCTCTAGCACCCTATCTGTAAAGACTTAATGTGTTTTCACCGTAGGAGCATGGGGAGGGGAGGAGAACTAAGCATTGCTTGAGTGTCACTCCTCTGGCTGTATGTGGAACTACATTCAGGGGATCTGAAAGGAAATGTGTCTGTTCCTCATTGGCTAGGCAGATGGCAGACCTTGAAAATGAGGCTGGAACGTGGGAGAATTCCCAGAATTCAGCAGTGTTGTGAAGAATCTGCCCCTTTCCTTCCTTGGGGGAGAAACTTACGATAGGGTTAACAACTCTGTAATACATTGATTCCAAGGCCATGAGGCCCCACTGTGATCCTCTCATCTGCCCGCCTGTATGACACAGGCCAGAGAATGTCCCTGATATAAGTCCCATTTGAAGTAGGGCATATTTTTATGAAAAACGTCCAGTGACTTGTTTTCTGTAGGGTTCTGGTTGCTGCTTCTTGCCCAGTGCTGTTGGCGCTGACTCCGCATGCTGCAGCGTTGCCAGGAGCTGTCTAATGCGGCACTGTGATTTATGGCTGTTGCCTTAAAAAAAAGTCTTGTTTGTGTCTTATGCTCCCACACTCAACCACCTTCCCCCCAACTAAATGCTGCACATTTCTGCCATGCTCCAGGAATTAATCTCACATTATTATTTTTCTCTTTCCAGGAAACTACTTTGCAAGTCACTTTTTCATGGGAGGTGAGAAGTTTGATACCCCACATCCCGAGGGTTACCTCTTTGGGGAGAACATGGATTTAAACTTCCTGGGGAACAGACCCGTTCAGGCAAGTTCACATGTGCTGTTAATGTCACATCTGTATGTGTCTGTCAGTAGGAAACCCAGCTTTGATACTTACCCAGGAGGAGATTGAGCATTGTCTTGGAGCTGGTGCACAGTACTAGGGGATCAGGATGTTCCATTTCTGGCTCTGCCAGTGACTTGCTGTGTGATCTTGGGCAGTGGTATATTTGTGAGTGGGCATCTGGTATAAAGCCCCCATCAGCATGGAGGATGCCATTTTGAGAACAAAATGGCATCCTCCATGTGGCAAAAGTGCCATCCTGCCACAATCCAGCCCCACTGCAGCACAGGTTTTGGGCAAATCACATAGCCTGTCTCTGCTTCTGTTTTCCAATTTGCAATATGGGGATAATGCCTACCTCTCAGGTGTCTGACAAGACTGTAAAGAGGTCTGAGATCCTGGCATGGACAGCAATATGGAATTGCAGAATGCTCTGTTTGGAGAGAGATTTTTTCATCTCATGATTGCTTTGGTATGAACAGGAAGTAACAGTGCTGCATGGTTCAGTTTGTCACGGGTGACAGCTCCTGACTCTCAACTTTGGCATTTTATACAAGCTTCCAAGCCTTATGAACAGCCTTGATATGAATAGCCTAATTGCCATTAGTTCTTTTACCCTTTAATGCAGACTGCTGAGCTGAGTAGTTCTGACCTGATGTCAGCACTGAGGATGAGAGACACTGATTCCCGTATAGTTACCTTGGAGTCACTTGTAAACCTGTTGCACTGCAATAACCTCCTGGATTCTCCTGCAGGGAGGTTTTAGACCTGGGAATAAATTCAGTGCAGGCTTTCAGCCAACTCCCTGCTGCCAAAGACCCTGTCCAAGACCTTTTTCTTTTCCCCTTTGTGTGCACCTCTGAGGCTATTGGTTCTGACTGGGAGAGAAAGTAAATTGGTCTCTCTTGAATAATGACAGTAGTCTTGGTCCTGGATTTCCCCATGGGTCTTTTCCTCAGACTTCCCCCTTTTGAGCAGGAGAAGAGCTCAGGTGGCCAAACCTAGGCTGTAGTACTTAGGAACGTGTTACATTCCTTCTTATCAAACTAAGGATGGAGATTTATTTTAGACTAAACAAATACCAAACTTTCCAGGAGGGGAGTAGAAAGCACAAGCATGAAGAGGTGCCGCCTCCTGCCTGTGGCAGACAATTTAACAGTAGATGTGCATGAGCTGCGAGGTATTTAAGAGATGGATGTCTGGTTGTGGTGAAAAGTGCTGCATTGGGACAGCATGGGCAGCTTCAGGACAGGCTCTGCACTGTGTCCTGCCAGTGTGCATACACTCTGCTGTGGGAACTGCTGCTGAGCTGGAGAGGACTGATTAGTCTCTCTGGCCTATTCAGCTTGAGTCTCTCTACTGAGCCTGCCAGCGGGATTGCTGGTTAGTGCCAGCTGTGGATGGTTGCAGCCCAGTGTTGACATAAGCATGATCTCGGACAGTGTGGATGTTTCTTGTATTAGATAGGTTGCTTCTTGTTTAAAGTGTTAATTCTCAAGCTGGTATATTAACAAAGCAACTCCTTGCCTCTCATTCTAGTTTCCCTATGTCACACCAGCCCCACATGAGCCTGTGAAGACGCTGAGAAGTTTGGTGAATATCCGCAAAGATTCTCTACGTCTTGTGAGGTACCTTTACTGACCAAACTGTTTGTTGCGTTGAAGGCAAAGGGTGGATCATACCTACATTTGATGGCCTTCTCTTCAGAGCACTAAGTGACAAGTCCTTATTCCAGTGACGCTCCCAAGGGAGGTCAGAATATTCAGGGTTCACATGTGATTAGTGCTGTCCAGGGCTTTTCAGATAACTCCCATTAGTTATTTCCCTAGAGTCGGGTAATCAGCATTTCCAACCAGCACTGGGGAGGCATCTTTCTCCAGAGGCCGAGTAGAGCAAACGCTGCCGTGTAGGAAGCTGTGACACTTGGGTCTCACTCAGGAACACTAAAACAAATGGAAAATATTAGTCATGTCACTAAACCTGCAGACAGATTTCTTTCTGAACTTTTGTGTTTGCAAAGCTAGAAGT
The DNA here is from genome assembly GCF_002925995.2 of Terrapene triunguis. Lineage (NCBI taxonomy): Eukaryota > Metazoa > Chordata > Testudines > Emydidae > Terrapene > Terrapene triunguis. The sequence goes on along the minus strand of NW_020664444.1, from coordinate 32,709,668 downwards.
TGTTTTTGGTGCAAGGCCCAGGCAAGGAGGACTGATTAGTTTTGAATAAAACTCTGCCTCAGATTTTTCTTGCTGGCTAAGACACAGTGTAGTCCCCACTTGATCCACACGCTTTTAGGTGACTGTATCCCACACTTGTAGGGAAATAGATCATCCAGCCTAACGGGTCTATATCTCACTGCTCTGCACCTAAATCGAATGCAGCGATAGCTAGAGTTTGGTCTGTGGATTAAACGTAGCTGTGGAGTGTCTTAACAATCAGCCTGCGGCTGTACTTGTTTAATACAGGTGTAGTGCCTTGGGGTAGATCTAGGTCCCAGCATACAGTCTGAGCAGCCTGGCAGCTGCATGGAGCATTTCATACAGCCCCTGGAGTCTCTGTGCAGTTTATCATTTTATGGAAATTTATGCATTCCTGGCAAGTTGCCAATTTCAGGTCATGGATGGGCAAGGTTTGGGTGCCTTGGTATAAACTGTATGGCAGTGTAGTTGTAGCTGCTGGGAGCTTAAATTTATTACTTTGCTAGACACTAACAACCATGGACTGCACAGACACCAGATTTATGGCTTATTACAACAATCTGTAACCTACTAACCCCCTCTTTTTGTACTATGACCACCTTGAATGGTCATAAGAACATAAGATATATGCTAACTACTTATGCTAAACACTCTGTTCCACCTTGCATTTTGCTGTGACACTAGGAGTACCTTTTCCAGCCCTGAAGAAGAGCTCTGTGTGGTTTGAAAGTTTGTCTCTCACCACCAGGAGTTGGTCCAATAAAAGAATTTGCCTCACCCACCTTGTCTGTCTTGGTAGAAAAGGGATTAGATTAGCCAGAACGGCACTTGAAACTGATCAACCTTGTTTTTCTTTGAAAACTCTGATTTGTCTTTTTTAATGGTCAAAAACTCAAAGTGATGGTCTCAGAATGAGCTGGACAGGTGGAGAAGGAAGACGCGCCTGCTCAGATAGTGGGCCTTGATAAACGTCCACGTTCTGAAGATCTCTGGGCTCTTCCAGCCAAAGGGTATGTCTGTTTCCATTGAAATAACACCTTAGTTTCTGCTTCCTCTGAAGCCAGGACTCGCTCTGTAAACAGTGTCTTAGTCCTCTAGGAAGCATACGTTAGCAACGCACCAGCTCTCAGATATGCAGTCTTACATCTGTGGAAAGGGCCTGCTGCTAGTACAGGAATTTGTAAGTGCTAATCTTAGCTCTGTCATTGGCCTGCTGATGGACAAGTCATCTCCCTGCTTTGTGACTTAGTTTCCCTATTTGTCAAGTGGGGAGAATGAGATTGAGGGGGAGTTGAGGCTGCATTGCTGTTTGTAAGGTGCTTAGTGGTGCCACAGCGATGAACCCACGTAGATGCAGGTGGTAGCACTATCTGCTTTCAAGAGTTGGCCTCTCACATGGCAGCCAGTCTTACTGGTCCTGGGTCAGCTCCAGAGCACGGTCAGCGCTGCGTTGTTTAATTTTCTATTGAGATCAGTATGTTTAGGAGTTCTAGTGACCCAGATACTTAAGGAATTTTAACACTTAAGGGTTAGCAGTCTTTTTCACAAGGGAACAGTCTCAGTTTGCATTGTGCTGCCTGTCCTGAGTGGAAGTTCGACCCCTCTCTCTAGGAACATGCAAAAGCCCCTCCCTGACCTCTCCAGCAAGGGTTTCTTTGTGATTGCAAACACGGAAAAACAGCCAGTTCATAGTTCTCTGGAGATTCTCCTCTTCTCTCCCTCCTGTCCCTGTAAAATGAGGCTGAATTTGGCTCACTTTTTGATGGAAGGTGAGATCTGACTGTAAAATTCCCACCAGCTCTTTGGCTTTCCCTGGCTCTGGATTGTTAGCCGGAGTCTCACCTGTCTAGAGGGCGAGGTGATTCTTCTAGATTGCAGTTCAGAGCTTTGGTGGAGGGTGTGAGGAAACTTCCACTCTGGCTCCCGGCCATGCTGTGACTGGTGAGCAAAGTTCAGAGTGTTGCCAATCCTGAAGTATTTATGGTGGTCACCTGAAGAAATTCCACACTCATGAATGTTCCCGCCTGAACCTCTGTGTCTTTGAGAACTTTTGCGAATTCCTGATTTCCTGCCAGGACCAGACTGTGTTAACTTCAGAAGGGGCAGGGGTGGACTCTCCTGTTGAATGTAACCGAGTCAGATGGCCTCACTTCCCTCCTGCCCTGCCACTTCATAAGCTGACTGTGAGTTCCTGGTAGGAACTCTGCCAGCTGCTGAGTCCCCACAGGAGACAGAACAGCTGCAAGCACATTGTCACCATGCAAAGTCCTGGGAGTCAAATGGCTGAGGAAGTTTTCTCCTCTTGGTGCTGTGAATAAGTTTGAAAGTAAGTCAGGAAGCCAGCGTAGGTCAGCAGCTTCTAACCTGGATGGCATCTCCAGTTCTTGGAGGGAGATTCAGAGTCCTGAGGTGCATTATGTGTGTGGAAAGAGGCCATCTCGTGGTGGGATCTTGTTGCCCTCTGCCGCTGCTGCTTTCTTTGGACTTATCATAGAACTGGAAGGGACCTTGAGAGGTCATCTAGTCCAGTCCTCTGCACTCAAGGCAGAACTAAATATTATCTCTAGACCATCCCTGACAGGTGTTTGTCCAACCTGCTCTTAAAAATCCCCAATGATGGAGATTCCACAACCTCCCTAGGCAATTTATTTCAGTGCTTAACCACTCTGACAGGAAGTTTTTCCTAATGTCCAACCTAAACCGCCCTTGCTGCAATTTAAGACCATTGCTTCTTGTCCTATCCTCAGAGGTTAAGAAGAACAATTTTCCTCCCTCCTCCTTGTAACAATCTTTTATGTACTTGAAAACTATTATGTCCCCTCTCAATCTTCTCTTCTTCAGACTAAACAAACCCAATTTTTTAAATCTTCCCTCATAGGTCATGTTTTCTAGACCTTTAATCATTTTTGTTGCTCTTCTCTGGACTTTCTCCAATTTGTCCATATCTTGCCTGAGTTGTGGGGGCAAAGGGAGGCTGCATGGGAATGCTGGAAGAGGCAGGCAGTATACCGCTTGGGAGTCTGCCCAGAGCGATTTACCTGGCACTTGCTAGCAGCGAATAGTTGCTTGTTTGTAATTGAGGCCTGCACCTTTGGGCTGGTCTACACTGGGGGGGGGATCGATCCAAGATACGCAACTTCAGCTACGCGAATAGCGTAGCTGAAGTCGAAGTATCTTGGATCGAATTACCTGGGGTCCACACGGCGCGGGATCGACGGCCGCGGCTCCCCCGTCGACTACGCTACCGCCGCTTGCTCTGGTGGAGTTCTGGAGTCGACAGTGAGCGCGTTCGGGGATCGATATATCGCGTCTTAACGAGACACGATATATCGATCCCGGATAAATCGATTGCTACCCGCCGATATGGCGGGTAGTGAAGACGTACCCTTTGTCGCATCACCCTACTTCTGTAACTCGGCTCCTGCTTCGTGGCCAGCTCATGCTGAGAACCGACAGGCCAAGGGATAGAAAGTAAAACTCCTGCTGTCCCCAAGAGAGAACTTCAAGGAAGAGAGACAAGCAGAGGAACCCATGTTGCAGTGGGTGCGGCTCGGATCAAAGCAGCCCTGGAATGTGTAGGTGCTCAGCAGAAAATCAACTGCCTATGCATCTCTCATTGACAGCACTGGGAGCTGCAGGGCTATTTCACCCCTGTGTGACTTCATTTAACTTGGCCACACAGTCCTGTTCTCCCCTTCCTTCGTCACACATAGCATTTGCTTCTCTCACTTGTATCACTTCTGGAATCAGGTGGTAAGCTCCTTGGGGCAGGGATCAGAAGGGACCATTAGATCATCTAGATATCACAGGCCATATTACATTGCACCCAGTTCCCCTGTGTTGAGCCCAATAGCTTGTTTTTGACTAAAGCATCTTCCAAAAAGGCAACCAGTCTGGATTTGAGGACATCAAGAGATGGATAACCCACTACTTCCTTTGGTCATTTGTTCCAATGGTTAATTACCCTCACTAGAGGAAAGATAGTTCAGTGGTTAGGGCACTGGCTAAGGATGTGGGGGACTCGGCTTCAATTACCTGCTCTGTGATGGTCTCCCTGTGTGGCCTGGGGCAAGCCTCTCAGTGCGACAATTTCCCATCTGTAAAATGGGGATGATGTTTCTCCCCGCCTCAAGAGGTTTTGTGAAACACATTGAGATCTGCTGATAAAAGAAGCTCTATAAGAAATAGACTTTATTATTGTTGTTAATACTGATAAATATTTGTGCCTTATTTCCAGTTTGAAATTGTCTGGCTTCAGCTTCCAGTCATTGGTTCTTGTTCCGCCTTTCTCTGCTAGATTAGAGAGCCCTTTAGTACTCAATATTTTCTCCCTGTGAAGATACCTGTTCACTGTAATCAAGGCACCTCTCAATCTTTCTTATAAGCTAAACAGATTGAGCTTTTTAAGTCCCTTACTCTAGGGCACTTTCTTCAGCCTTTGAATCATTTTTGTGGCTCTTTTCTGCACCCTCTCCTATTTTCTCAACATCCTTTTTAAAATGTGGACCCCAGAACTGGATGTAGTATTCTAGTATCAGTCCTGCCAATGCCATGAAAACGCTCTCCACTCCTTGCTACTCCCCGTTTATCCATCCAAGGAAAATATTAGCCCTTTTTGCCACAGCATTGCACTAGGAGCTCATGTTCAGTTGCTTGTCCACTATAATCCCTAAATGCTGTTCATAATCACAGGTTTCCAGGATACAGTCCCCCTTCTGTAGGTCTGGCCTACATTCCTTGTTCCCAGGCATGTAACTTTTGCATTTGGCTGGATGAACATGTTTTGTTTGAATGGGCACAGTTTAATGAGCAATCCAAATGGCTCTGTGTGACTGCCTTGTCCTCCATCATTATTTCGCATTATATCAATCTTTGTGTCATCTGCAAGTTTATCATCAATAGATTTATATTTACTTCCAGAAATTTGATTAAAATTGTTGGCTAATATATGCCGGCTAGCATGCGTGCACACGTGTGTGTGTACACACACTAACATATATTATCTGCAACATATAAATATATTGGTATGCCTTGTGCACCATTAACATTAAGCACAAATATTGCAACAGTGATCTAGCCTAAACTGGTCTATACCGTGCCTCCGCCAGTGATATTCCTGGCCAATGCCTGCCTGGCTGCCTATGTGAAATGAGGTCTAGGTTTTGGTACATTTCCCACTGGAGAGGTGTCCCCATCACCATCCCCTTCCCCCTCAAAATTGGTACTGATTTCCCTCCCCCCATGTCAGTGGTGGGTGGTGGCGGCATGGAGACAGACCTCTCCTGAGCCTATAGGGGGGGTTCTTCGAGCTCAGGGGCAGGCACACTGGCATGGGATGGTGCAGGGAAGCTTGCACTGCTGCTGTCTGTGTTGTACCTGTCTAGAGCAGTGGTTTTCAACTGGTGGTCTGCAGCCCCCTGGAGGTCCACAGACTGTCTAAGATTTCTAAAGTGGTCCGCACCTCCATTTGAAATTCTGTAGGGATCTGCAAGTGGGAAAAGGTTGAAAACTGCTGGTCTAGAGATTTCTGCTTCCTTCAGTCTCCCAGGCTGTCGGTCTGCTTGAAATTCCAAAGTTACACTCACGCTCGCTCGGAGAGGTTGCTGATCTGGCTATGTCTTGCCAAGCTTACAGCCTTGAGCTTTGCCGTGAATTTATTCTCTTGAATGGCACTGGTAACCACACTTAAATCAGGTCTTTATCTATTTGCATAATCGTGCAAACGCAACCTGGTCACGTTCTTCTTTGGCTGCCTTATGTAGGTCACAGCAGCCACGGTTTCAGAATGGCAGCTATTTCTTGCTTTTGTCCTTTTTAATCTAGCAAGTTGGAAAAGCTCTGGTGAAGAAGCCAGTTCCTGTTTTGACCTAGGTGAACCCTGGAGAAAGGTCTGTCATCTCCTGCTTGATTTGTGTGGAATATTCCAGATAGCTGTGCACTAAGGAAATAAAAATAAGGCTGTAACCATTCCCTGCATTGCTTGTTTAATTTGACTATTTTTAATCTTTGTTTGGCAGCTTTTATATTAAATCATTGATGCTTTAAAACCTCATACCTTTTAAATGCCCGCTTAAGGTGGAATTTATGTTGGTGTTGTCCGGAGGAAGCAGCAGTTATTGATCTCACTGAATGAGGTCTAAATGGGTTCCCTTGGAGACATCCTGCTAAAGTTACATCTAGCTACATCTACTGTGTATTCCGGATAGCCTCATAGAGTGCTCTATATGGCCATTTGGGAGAGAAGATCTACAGGTGCTCTAGAGCCAGAAGGATTCTAGGCAAAAGCCCCTTTGTTATCCAGACCTCCCTGAATGGTTTGTCCACCTAATTTAACCAGCTGAGCCTCAGATGTGCTACTGGCAGGGCCAGCTCTAGGCACCAGCAAAACAAGCTGGTGCTTGGGGTGGCACATTTTTAGGGGCGGCATGGCCGGCGCCAGAATGCCGCCCCTAAAAATGTGCCCCGGCCGCCCTAGCTCACCTCCGCTGCTGCTGCCGCTCACGCGCCATGGCGCGTGAAACAGCTGATTCGCACGCCGCTACTCGCCCTCCCTCCCAGGCTCGGGAGCAGCGGCCAAAATTGTTTTTGCTTTGGCCGGCAAAAATCCTAGAGCCGGCCCTGGCTACTGGTAGAATGTTAGAGGCTGGGCTTGGGCAGGAAGCTCAGTATCATTATAGGCATTTAAAAGGCAATCTGTTTAAAACTGATCCACAGAAATAACTTCTACAAGCACATAAATAACTAAGGCCTGGTCTACACTAGACTTTTATGTCGAATTTAGCGCCGTTATATCGAATTAACCCTGCACCCGTCCACACCACGAAGCTATTTAGTTCGACATAGAGCTCTCTTTAAATTGATTTCTGTAATCCTCCCCAACGAGGGGAGTAGCGCTAAATTCGACATGGCCATGTCGATTTAGGGTAGGTGTGGATGGAAATCGACGCTAATAGCTCCGGGAGCTATCCCACAGTGCACCACTCTGTTGATGCTCTGGACAGCAGTCTGAGCTCGGATGCTCTGACCAGCCACACCCCGGGAAAATTTGAATTCCTTTTCCTGTCTGGGCAGTTTGAATCGCAGTTTCTGTTTTGACACCGTGGCGAGCTCAGCAGCAGTGGCAACGATGCAGAGCTCTCCAGCAGAGATGGCCGTGCAATCTAATAGAAAGAGGGCCCCAGCATGGACGGATCGGGAAGTCTTGGATCTCATCGCTGTGTGGGGAGATGAGTCCGTGCTTTCCGAGCTGCGCTCCAAAAGACGGAATGCAAAGACCTATGAGAAGATCTCTAAAGCCATGGCAGAGAGAGGATACAGCCGGGATGCAACGCAGTGCCGCGTGAAAATCAAGGAGCTGAGACAAGGCTACCAGAAGACCAAAGAGGCAAACGGACGCTCCGGATCCCAGCCCCACACATCTCGTTTCTACGAGGCACTGCATTCCATCCTAGGTGCGGCCGCCACCACTACCCCACCCCTGACCGTGGACTCTGAGGATGGGATATTGTCCGCGGCCGGTTCCTCAGCGGACGGGGAAGAGGAGGAAGGAGATGAGGAGGACGAGGCAGTCGACAGCGCTTACAACGCTGATTTGCCCGACAGCCAGGAGCTCTTCATCACCCTGACAGAGATCCCCTACCAACCCTCCCCAGCCGTTATCCCAGACACAGATTCAGGGGAAGGATCAAGCAGTAAGTGTTTTAAATATCTAAACATTTATTTATAACATAACTGGCATATTTAAAATATTAACAATAGCTAAAGTGCTTTCAAACATGTAAACATTTATTTAAAACAGAACAGGAAGATTTAAAATATTAACAGTGGGTAAAGTGCTTCAAAACATGTAAACAGGAAAGTCCAACAAAACGGGAATCTGTGCAAAGTGTATCATGATTAGTCTGTCTTTGGGCGCTTCAATATATAGTCTATTTTCAAAAAATTTCACAATGTCCGCTTCATGATTATACTGCCCCAAACGCTGCACTCTTTTGTCCCTCCAAGGGCACCTAAGCCAAAAACTGGTCAATGTATCCGGGGATAGAGGCGACATCCTCCGGGGAGAACTCCTCATAGGTCTCCTGCAGGTGTTTTTCAAGCCTCATGAGCAGGTTCCTGGGCAGGGAGAGCTTATTAGGCCCCCCGTGGTATGAGACGTTTCCCTGCCACAACGCCAGCAGGTACTCGGGGATCATGGCCTTGCAGAGCATTGCAGCAAATGGCCCCGGTTTCTGCAGGCTGTCCCGAAGCATCCGCTCCTTCTGGCTCTCCGAGACCTTCAGGAGGGTGATGTCTGGCATGACTCCCTGCTGTGAATTAGGTAGGGGAAAGTTAGTATTGGGACTGCTTGCCCGTCCCTTTACAGAACTGCAACCGCCGGTTTACAGCCACGCGGTTTACAGCCACGAGGGGGTGGGACAGGGCCAGAGTTCATGCTTGCAGGATTGCTGCCAGCAGAGACTCGCATTGCTTTCTATGTGAAAGGAGGCCAGTGCCACTCTTAAAGTTTTAAGCAGCCACAAGTCTACGGCTTACCATGTTTGCCATCTAGACAAAGTCCGGTGTCCTGCCCTGCTCCTCAGCTCGCCACAGCAAGACCGCAGGCACTGTAGGCGAGGGCCGAAAATTCGACCTTGTCCTCAGTGCGCGTGTGATAGGTGCTCTGCATGGTCTTGTTCACAGAGAAAGACTATGTTCTCTGTTCACAGATACATTGATCTGTCTCAGGAATTCACTCCCTTTTTCCAATTCCCACAGCCCCATCTGCCCAGAGGCTAGCGCACATTAGGAGGAGGAAGAAGAGGACATGGGAAGACATGTTTGCTGAACTAATTGGATGCTCCCGAGCACAGGCAGCCCAGCAGACACAGTGGAGGGAGAACTTGTCCCAAATGCACCGGGCAAACATTGAACGGGAGGAGAGGTGGCGACAGGAGGACTGGCAGGCTACTCAAACGCTGCTTGGACTAATGAGGGAGCAAACGGACACGCTCTGCCGCCTTGTGGATGTTCTGCAGGACCGGAGGCAGGAGGAGAGAGCCCCGCTGCAGTCTCTCTCTAACTGCCCTGCCCCGCCACCAAGTCCCATACCCCCCTCACCCAAAGTCCAAACACGGAGGGGCGGAAGGGGCCGTGAAAAATTTCACTCCACCCCTGCGGACTGCTCTACCACTAGAAGGCTCTCATTCCCCAAAATTTGAAAAGTCCTTTCCTACCCGCCTCACACAAGACCCCGTCCAAGTTTCACCCCCCCGTTCCATGTGCGGTTGTTAATAAAAAATACGTTTCTGTTCATTACTGTCTCCATCCTCTTCTTTTGGAGGAGAGTCTGTCTGAAGGGGGGGGAAGGGGCTTGGTAATTGGACAGGACAGTCACCTTTAGCAGGGGGCAGGTCCAGCAGCAGGGCACATATACAGTGCAGTGACTAGTTATCCTGGTCAGTCTGGGAGGTGGTTTTCATGTTCTGTGTGGTGG
>NW_020664444.1:32671535-32699772 GCF_002925995.2 Terrapene triunguis | reverse complement strand
CATCTGCCCAGAGGCTAGCGCACATTAGGAGGAGGAAGAAGAGGACACGGGAAGACATGTTTGCTGAACTAATGGGATGCTCCCGAGCACAGGCAGCCCAGCAGACACAGTGGAGGGAGAACTTGTCCCAAATGCAAACATTGAACGGGAGGAGAGGTGGCGACAGGAGGACTGGCAGGCTACTCAAACGCTGCTTGGACTAATGAGGGAGCAAACGGACACGCTCTGCCGCCTTGTGGATGTTCTGCAGGACCGGAGGCAGGAGGAGAGAGCCCCGCTGCAGTCTCTCTCTAACTGCCCTGCCCCGCCACCAAGTCCCATACCCCCCTCACCCAAAGTCCAAACACGGAGGGGCGGAAGGGGCCGTGAAAAATTTCACTCCACCCCTGCGGACTGCTCTACCACTAGAAGGCTCTCATTCCCCAAAATTTGAAAAGTCCTTTCCTACCCGCCTCACACAAGACCCCGTCCAAGTTTCACCCCCCCGTTCCATGTGCGGTTGTTAATAAAAAATACGTTTCTGTTCATTACTGTCTCCATCCTCTTCTTTTGGAGGAGAGTCTGTCTGAAGGGGGGGGAAGGGGCTTGGTAATTGGACAGGACAGTCACCTTTAGCAGGGGGCAGGTCCAGCAGCAGGGCACATATACAGTGCAGTGACTAGTTATCCTGGTCAGTCTGGGAGGTGGTTTTCATGTTCTGTGTGGTGGGGGGGGGGGGGTGTTGCTCTGTGACTTTGTGGCGGGGGAGGGCAGTTACAGATCTTATGCAGCGGTCCTTACCCTGGATCACAGAGCCGCGCAGCAGGGGATCTGTAACCCTCCTCCCCCTGCAAGACAGTCACATAGCCGACACATACACGCAGTCCCAGCCAGGAGGGCTGGCAGGCTCCGTTGAAACAACCAGTCTACCACCGCGGAGCCTGTCATTCCTGGAGTTTAGAAGCATCATTTGCATCACAACACTAAACCCGCCCCCCGCCACAGTCTGCGTCCCAGGTTTAAAACATTCCCGCGAAAACAGTAATAAAGACAACGGTGTCCATTAACAAAACAGAACAGATTTTATTTTTTGGGAAGGGGGTGAAGGGGGTATGTAACTGGAGAGGATAGTCGACGGCAACTGGGTAAAGAAACGGGGGCAAGTTCAGCTTCTGTGTCCACAAACTGAAAAGTCACTGGGTACCCTGCTCAGCCTTGAAACTGGCTTTCAAAGCCTCCCGAATGCACAGCGCGTCCCGCTGGGCTCTTCTAATCGCCCGGCTGTCTGGCTGGGCGTAATCAGCAGCCAGGCTATTTGCCTCAACCTCCCACCCCGCCATAAAGGTCTCCCCCTTGCTCTCACAGAGATTGTGGAGCACACAGCAAGCTGCAATAACGATGGGGATATTGGTTTCGCTGAGATCACAGTGAGTCAGTAAGCTTCTCCATCTCCCCTTGAGACGGCCAAAAGCACACTCCACCACCATTCTGCACTTGCTCAGCCGGTAGTTGAAGAGTTCTTGTGCAGTGTCCAGGGCCCCAGTATAGGGCTTCATGAGCCAGGGCATTAGCGGGTAGGCTGGGTCCCCGAGGATGACTATAGGCATCTCCACATCCCCAAGAGTTATTTTGTGGTCCGGGAAGTAAATGCCTTCCTGCAGCCGTCTAAACAGACCAGAGTTCCTGAACACGCGAGCGTCATGAACCTTGCCCGGCCATCCGACGTTGATGTTTGTAAAACGTCCCCGATGGTCCACCAGTGCTTGCAGCACCATTGAAAAGTAGCCCTTTCTATTGATGTACTGGCTGGCCTGGTGGCCCGGTCCCAGGATAGGGATGTGAGTCCCATCTATAGCCCCACCGCAGTTTGGGAATCCCATCGCAGCGAAGCCATCTATGATGGCCTGCGCGTTTCCCAGGGTCACTACCTTTGACAGCAGTACCTTGACGATTGCCTTGGCTACTTGCAGGACAACAACCCCCACGGTAGATTTGCCCACGCCAAAGTGGTTCGCGACTGACCGGTAGCTGTCCGGCGTTGCAAGCTTCCAGAGGGCTATGGCCACTCGCTTCTGGACAGTCAGGGCTGCTCGCATGCGGGTGTCCTTGCGCTTCAGGGCAGGGGACAGCAACTCACAAAGTTCGAGGAAAGTCCCCTTCCGCATGCGAAAGTTTCGCAGCCTCTGGGATTCATCCCAGACCTGAAGCACTATGCGGTCCCACCAGTCCGTGCTTGTTTCCCGGGCCCAGAATCGCCGTTCAACAAAATCCACATGCCCCATTGCCACCGTGATGTCCTGGGCGCTGGGGCTCGTGGTTTCTGACAGCTCTGTGCTACTCTCCGACTTCAGGCCCTCACGGCGGTGCCGTAGCCTCCTCGCCTGATTTCTCTGCATCTGCCTCTGGGAAAGGTGTATGATAAGGTGCGAGGCGTTGAGAACGGCCACAACTGCAGCGATGGTCGCAGCGGGATCCATGATCGCAGTGCTGTGGCGTCCGCGCTGTCACTGATCAAAAAGTGCGCGAACTGATTTCCCGCCGACGCTTTCAGGGAGGGAGGGAGGGAGGGCGGTAGTGACTGACGGATGACGACAGTTACCCAAAAGCACCCTCGCCACATTTTTTTACCCAGAAGGCATTGGCGGATCGACCCAGAATTCCAATGGGCAGCGGGGACTGCGGGAACTGTGGGATAGCTGCCCACAGTGCACTGCTTCCAATGTCGACGCTTTCCCTGGTAGTGTGGACTGACAAAGTCGAATTACTGTCCTTAGTGTAGACACATACGTTCGACTTTCTAATATCGATTGCACATATTCGATTTAACTAAAATCGAACTACTCTCGTAGTGTAGACATACCCTAAGGCACTGTAATGGGGCGGGACTCACCACCTCGGTGCCTCCTGCTGGCTGTGCTGGGAATTAGCTCTTGGTTGCCGGTGAGCCTTCCTCTAGTAGCATCTCACCACCGTCACTTCTGCTCCACCTCTAAGACCTGCATTGCTCCCTGGATCGCAGCGTCCTCTTCTGGGCATGGCCCTCTGGCCATGCCCAGTGCTTGAGGCCCCTGCAATGGCAAGGAACTAAGTGAGATAGACCCAGCTAATCCTGGCAAGTGACCTGCACCCCAAACTGCATAGGAAGGTGAAAAATGCCCCAAATCACTGCCAATCTCCATATGGCGATCAGTTAGACCCTGAGCATGTGAGCAACAGCCAGCCGTCTAAGCACGTGAGAGAGAGAATGCTCAGTGCCACCTCAGAGCCCAGTGTCCCATCTCCAGCCATACCCATCGCTGATGAAGGAAGGAGATATTAAAAAAAAAAAAAAAAAAAAAAAAAAACCACCTCCCCAAATATGTTGTGGAGGGAATCCCTTCCTCACCCCTGCAGGTGTCCAGCTGAAACCCTGAAGCATGGCCCTCGGAACATAAAGATGGTGGTGGAGTATCATTTTAAATTACATACTTCTCTGATTTCCAAGTGCATCTTGTCCTTTCTGTATCTCTCTCTTAGGGCATGTCTACACTACAATCTTAAATTGACCTATGTTAGGTCAACTTACAGCCACCGCAGTAATTAATGTGATGGCTGATGTCCACGCTGCCCTCCCGTCGGTGGTGCGCGTCCTCACTAGGAGCACTTCCACTGGCTGAAGAGGGGCAGTGTGGGGGGCTGCGATCCAGGGCTCTCAGCTCTGCACTGCTTCCCACTGGGAGCCCAGCTGCCTGGCCAGGCCTTCTTACCTCCCTGCTGAGAGTGTAGGGGAAGCTGCCCGGTGTGTTTCACCTCCAGCGGCGTGATCCATGCCTGGAGTCTAGTCAGCTGCCATGCTCCTAGCAGGGAGTCAAGACACCAGGGGACAGCAGGGCTCCCTCTGGGGAGCCCGGGTGGCAGCCCAGCTTGGGGTGGAGACCTAGCAGCAGCCTAGCTGGGCGCTGGCTTTCTTGTCAATTTCATGGCTCCAGGGGAGCCGTGAAATTGACAAGAATGACAGCCAACGGCAGCCGATGTAAGAAACAATGTCACGCTGACGTAAGCCCTATGCCTCTCGTGGAGATGGAGTTACTAGGCACTTACATCGGCAGGAACCAGGTGTTGGTGTACTAGGGCACTTACATCGGCAGGAACCAGGCTGTAGTGTGCATTGTCCATTGCGTGGATAACTTCATATATAGTGCTTTCTCTTCTGTAGGATTGTGAATGTCACCTCCCAGGGACTGAATAGAGTGACACTGAGATCAGCTAACAGATGTCAATAGCAGGCATTTTGTAGTTAGATAACCTCTGAATGAGATACAGGTGCTTCTTAGGGCAGATCTCCTCCTCTTGGTTTAAATGCTCATCTCAGTGAGACTTGCGCTTCTTGGGGTTACTCCCAAGAACAGGTGACTTGGATGTGTTTAGGGGGGTATCTTGATCTGAGGCAGATAACAAGGAAATTTAGGCTGAATATCAGAAAAACCTTCCTGACAGTGAGCTCTGCCGGAACAGTGGAACTCTCTGCGGTGACATGGTGACCCATCGCTTGAGTCATTAAGACTGTACTGGACAAAACTTAACATACTCTAGGAACACTCTTGCACTGGCCTCTGGGGATGAAGTAGGTGAGATAGTAAGTCTCTTCCATCTGTAATGTTTGTCCTGACTCTGGCTTTTTCTTGTAGGTATAAAGATGACCTAGACAGTCCTACTGAGGAGAACGGGAAGCAGAAAGTCCTGTACAGCCTAGAATTCACCTTTGATGCTGATGCCCGTGTTGCCATCACAATCTACTGCCAGGCTACAGAGGAATTCATCAGTGGCATGGCAGTGTAAGTCATGGGAAAACAGATTTAAAGGGACACTGGCGACTTACAGGTCACAAGTCTGTCTGAAATTTTTCTCCTGGTACAAGTAACACCTAAGGAGGCAGGAGAGAGAGCGAGGTTTCTCCTTTCCAGTTTGCTTGCTTTGTGCATTTGGCAGCTCTGTATATTAGTAGTTTCCCCTGTTAGTTGGTTGTGTGGGTTTTTCCATGCACATTTGGGAAAAGAAAACTAAAACCATACAGTTTGTCAGGGAGACACAAGGTGTAACTCCTGAAGGTGTAAACTCATTTTTTTTAAATTGACTGACTAGATTTGAAGAGGATGTCCCTTTTCATTGGGACCCCTGGGTCAATGGAACTGATGCGGTGAGAATGAGCGCCCTTCAAGGATCAGGAGAGGGAAGAATGTGTAAGGAATTGAGCCACCTCCCCCCTGCTTTTGTGGTTAAATGACCATCTTATACAATTAATTATACTGAAGGGGCTCTCCTGTGTTTTATAGGCAGTATTGCCTGTTAGATGTTTCCCTCCAGGTGCCTATTCTAACATTTGCATGGTCGATGGGGGTGGTCAAAGTTCAACCAATGCAATTTTAGTGTGGCTTGTATTGTCAATATAATTCAGTCATGAAGACTCAAAGTCCTAGTATGCAATGCTTAATCTAGATCAGCATATCTAGGCTGTGTCCAGTCAAGGCGGAGTTTCATATTTTTGGGATGTTTTAGTCTCAAGGGACACACTTCTGTGTTTAAAGACCTAGGGTGCTCTTTTTTCCCATGCAATTTAAGTACACATTTGGGGGCCTGGTGACTTACTACTGCAGGCCTCTGATGGCATGATTTTTAGACCCCTCTGTTTATAAATAGCTCAGGATCTTTTGTTCCTAACAGAAATCTGCAAGCTGGAGAAGCTTAATGTAGAACTATAATTGATGACTGACATGTCTCTACAGTTAGCATTAAGGGCTTCTGCAATTGTGTTCTACATCATACTGGCTTTCAAAGGAAACTTGTGTAATTTAAGATAAGTGATCTATTGATGATTAAAGCGAAAAAAAATCAAACAGAATTCATGTCAAAAGACTTGCTTTAGGCACAATATAAACATCCTGCTAATGATCAATGAATGTTATTTTTAGAAATGAGGCCAAAGGCTGAACATTCCCATCCAGATGTGAATTCCTCCAAACTTGGAGAGTGTCCAAAGTCAGGATTTTGATCAGGCTCCTCTCTAGTTTTGTTAAAGCCTGCAGCTGTCTTTACTCTTTGTGAAAAGTAATAAATTAGCTCCTCTTACAGAGCTTTGGCACCTCTTGGGAAGCTTTGAAAACCCGGCTCTTTAGCCCCAGTTTCTCCTGAGCAGTGCAGTGTATAGGCAAGCTCCTAGAAATCCTAACTGTTTCCAGGTTATGTTTTCGTAAGTCTTTAAAAATGTTTCCTGTGAATTTACTGCTAGCAAAGGTCTTGGCTTGACACTCTTGGCACTTGAAGTCCTCTGTCCTTAAAATTGGTGCAACATGGCTAGGCAGCAGTGCCAGCTTCCCTCCTACTGCCCTGCAGAATATCCCTCGCCCTTGCTCTGGAAAGGGGACCATCTTTAGGGACTATGCCTTTATGTTGGGGTGGCATAGCTGTCCAGTGCGCAAGCCCTTAGACTGAAAGAGCACAGCTAGGTTCTATTCCTGCCTTTCATTGACCCTTGAGCAAATCAACCGTGCCTCAGTTTCCCCACCCATACAAGGAGGATAATGAGGGCTTATGACTGGTGGTGGTGGTTACAGTTGCAACAGAAGCCGATGGACTCTTCTGAAGCCAAGATCCTGTTTTCATGCAGATGTGGTAGGTAATAGGGATCTGGGGAAGAGAGCAGCAAATATAGACTTTATAAACTGCTTTAATTCAACCCAGACTATTTTCCCATTTGATGGTGGCGGCGGCTCTGTAAGCACATCTTGGGGCTTGTACAGCTGCCCGAAGTGGGTATCTCTGCTTCTCTGGATTTAGCATGCTGCTACTAAAAACCTTCTTTTAAAGCCCCGATTTTAGCTTTGCCAAGCAGTTCTGTAAGGGCAAACACTGTAATTACGTTGATTTATTTTCTTCAAGTTCTGGTGGAAAAAACAACTCTGGGCTGCATTTTTAGAACACCTCAAAGTGGAGAGCTGCATTTTTAGCACACTAATTGGAGTGCACGATCACTGAGGGTACTTTATCTCCATTGGTTTGATGGTAACATCTAAACTGAAGGGTCAGTGTGTGCAACTGTTGTGTGTTTTAGAATCAACGCCCCCCCTTCAGACTGATATGCCCAGCGCTTCGGGGGGAGGAGCAGGATCTCTCTGAAAACCAAACTCACTTTTTCTTCTTAAGTGGAAGCCAATCTCTGAAGCAGGAGAGGCTTCCTCCAAAGGGTGCCAAGGCGAACGTGTTCTCTTAACCACCAGCCTGCAGTGTGCTCCTTGGAAGTTCTAAATGGCTGAAGCTCACTTCCCTGGCTGCTTTGCTGAAAGACCCACCCCACAATCCCTAATCACACTAACATGATGTTTGCTTCAGTCTCCTGCTTGGAACGTGGCTTGGGCCTCTTAGAGACATTTTGCTGCATTTTGGAGGAGGGACTCTCAGGTCTTGGGGAGAGGCATCCTGTGCAGAGACCATTCATCCATGGACCACAACCCCCCATGGCCTGCTTATCCTACAGCTCTATCCAGAGCTAATAGGTCTTCTACCCTTTGCTAAGAGAACTGGGGTCCATTTCACAGACAAAAGGAAATCTCCTCCTGGAATGGCTCAGCACTCCAATTAAAAAAGGAATGACATCAGTACCACGGGAATCCATCTTGAAGACACAAGGAGGGGACACTTGTCTCTTCTCTGTCTGAGACTTGTCTGTCTGTTTCATGGGACCAGCTGCGTTTTCTGGAATCTGTTAGGCTGGGGAAGATGGCATGTGTGTGTTGTATGAGCAACCTGTGTGTTTCATTGCATGATTAGTAGCTTTGAGATCCCTTCCCTCATCTGTCCAAAGCCTCACACCACACTGGCATGTCATGCTCTTTGTTAAAACAGGGTACCTAGGGATTTTCCAGCTGCAGGTGTCTTGCTTAATTTCACAGAACCATTTCCTAACTGTGAGGTCAGAGGGTTCAGTAGTCCCCGAAGGGAAAGAGTTGGAGTCAGCCCCATGACTGGAGTCACTTAAAACTAGCCATCTGGGCTGGACATGCGCTTTAAGGACCAATTCTGTGCTGCCAAAGGTAACCTGATAGTCTTGGTTTCTAACTCTGCGTGAGGATACTGCTTGTGCAGAGCTTTTCCTCTCCATGTGCTTTAGAGACAAGAGATACTATTCCCTGGATTACTTATGCTGCACTGTTTTCTTGCAGGCACAATGAAGCACAGCTGATTTCATTGGAATGATTTATTACATTTCATTTCTATTAGTATTAGGTGTTGCAAAACCACCCCACCCACCCCAGTCTCTCTTAAACTGACAGCACATGTGACACCGGGTCACTTACCTGTTACACATTCTGTTTGCATGTGGGATTTTGAACTTAATTCCTTTTGATGGCGGTGAACCAGCTAATCAAATGTATGGCTTGGCCTACTGGCTGCATTCAGTTGAGTGTGTACAAAAAGGAGGCAGCAGTACTAGATGAGCCTCTGGTCACTTAATAGTCTCATGCTTATTCATGGCCTGTGAAAGTCCTTTCTGCTATAGACACTCATGCTTAATTTGGCTTCTCTGTACAATCAAGGAGAAGTGTGTGAAGCAATCCAGGGCTGGGTATTTGCTGCTGGGCACAAGCCTACTCCTGTCTTTAAGGCCAAAGCCTGCTTTGAGCCATACAGATAGCAGCCCCCAAAGAAATGCTGTAGTGCTTGGAACTCATATGCCATAAAACTAAATTCCAGAGATTTCACTGCTCACAGATAAATAAGAGTTTACCCCCCTGTTGCCTTACATGCTAGTGCAGCTGCAGAGAAACTGAGCAACTTGGGCATGCTGGTTACAGTAAATATGAATGCAGCACCTCTTACACAGCAAGTCCAGCTAGCAAATCTAGATCAGCTACAGTCTTGGGATGGTGAAACCTGCCTGCCAAAGGGCAGATTTCACACACTCAGCAGGCCAGAGTTTCTTTGGGGCTGGTGCGGAGAAGCTGTGCCTCTTCCTGGGAGAAAGGAGAGAGATGACATTGCACTATGTGGCAACCTGCCACCAGGTCAGGAATGGACACACAAACGGACACGGGATCAAACCCCAAACACTGTGTGTGACCTGTCCTGCATGGGTCCTAACTGCTCTGACAGAGACCTGAGGGGTCTGGCTTTTCATACTCAGCTGTTTAGCAACATTTGTCTAGCTTATTCTGCCAATAAAACCTCACTGAATTGAAGTGATGCCTATGCCTGACTTGTTACGCTTACGTCTGAAGGGGAAATAAAGTTGACTGCAGATCCCTTTCCTAGGTGAAAGGAGAGGATGCAGTATGGGGGAGCAGGGTGTCAATTCCATGCCAACTCCTGGGATTCAGAACATCAGCAAAGTACTATTGGCTTTCCCAACTCTTGCCACTCTCAGCATGAAAATCCACCAAGAACACCCAGACCAAAATGCAAGCTGCCTACACTCAGACTTGCAGGTGGAACTCAAGTGCATCCCCAAAAGGCAGACCCATGCTCTTAAATTGTCTTCTGTGGTGCTTATTGTACTGCAGGCTGCACACAGGCGGTACATACAGGCTTTTGAAGTGAGATAATTCTAAATGTGGGACTGGTGTGGAATGCTAACTACACTGGCTGACAGTCCATGTGGTGGTAGTTGTGCCCATCGATAAAATGTCTTCCTAGCTGCGATGATGAGAACGTCTGCCTTCTCTAGCAGGTCTTGTCTGAGGAGCTCCAAATGCTGTGCAAGCAACAATGAAGTACAGTCTTGTGGCTGGGGAAGGCTGTCTTCTCCCTCATCTCTTCTAGCAAGTCCTAAGAATTGTCTAGTGATTAGCTCAGGGGATGGGGACTGGAACTTGAGGCATTTGTGTTTCATTCCCAGTGCTTCTCCCAGTTGGATGTGACCTTGGGCAAGTCCCTTTCCTTCTCCGTTTCAGTTTCCTCATCTGTATGATGGGGCTGTTAACACCTAGCTAGCAATTGAGTTGGTTCTTTGATGTCATTGATGGAAGGAGTCAGACAGGGACACCATGTACTCGCTTTAGCTGATTTGACTGTACGGTAAGTAAAACCACACTCACCTGCGTACCCTATAATTCACACACAAAGCAGCTGTCACTTCCCACCTCCCCACAGCACTTTAATAACAGAGGTTGCAGCAAGATCTCCTATTACTACAGCTGTGTTATTTTTATGCTGTACTGTTCTGAACATTTTTTAGTACATTGTACAGTATTGTCATAAATCATTAAAATGAAACTACCCCAGCAAGAATGAACATAGCACGTTTTAGTGCAGTCACTTGGATTGTTTTTATTATTTGCCCACCTGTCAATTTGCAAAATCAGTCTTTTGCACCTCGTGCAAGTGAGTCCACTGACCGTCTAATTAGCCTGGCAAAATTGTACCAGCCAGGTCCTTAGCTGGTGTCAGTGTCGTGGCAATGGATTTCCGGTGTAACTATGCCAGTATACACCAACTGGGGAGGAGGTCCTGTATGCTCACTTGCCTGGGGCATGTAATTTTTGGCTCAGGCCGGCTGGGTAAGACATCCTCAGTTCTTTCTCCTCCATACATTTATGCTGTGCTCATCACCAAGATAGCTGAGGCCAAACTGGAAGGCCTAAAATCAGAAGTTTAAACTCCTAAAATAGAAGTGGTCTCTTATTCTCCAAGCTTCCTGCTCCCACTGGCTTGAGTGGGATTTGTAAGTGCTCAGCTTCTCTGACAATCGGGCGACTAAATCCTAAGGACTTGATTGTGGATTTAGGAGCCTAACTTTAGGCCCCCCAGTTTGAAAGTAGTGGCCTGAGCGCATAAGGGTAAGGGCAGATGAGCAGGCGCTTTCCCTGAGTTGGTGCTCTTTAATGGTAGGTGTGCAGTGGTGCTCAAAACAGGCCGTGGATAGCTAACTATTGATCACGTGTGTCAGAACAGCATTAAATCTCTTGGCTGTTAGGTGGGTGAGTGGTGTAGCTGTCCTGGAACAGCTTGCTGTGGACTCCAAAGAGAACATCCCCTGCTTTAGACTGCCAACCAACAAATTGGAAATGGAACTGTCAGCTAGTTAAAGGTTCATCTAAGGAGCCAACCAACTGTACCATGCAACCATGGCAACAAAAGCATTACTATGGAGCTCTGGGAAGCTTTAAGCTCTGAATGCAAGACAGAAAACATGAGGGAGATGACTGCTGTTGTGTAAATATGTGGGAGCTGCATCGTGCTCCTGGCTGGAGTAGAGGCAGGGCACAGTAGGTGGTGGTGGCTGTTGTCGTGTTCTTTGGAGCCCTCTTGGGAGCTGTGCCTTACCATCTCTTTTCTGCACGCGCTGCGTTAGTTACCTTGGCCAAGTTGTACTTTGTGGAAGTTGCAAGTGTGCTTTCCAGCCACAGCAGGCGCTTTAGTTCCTAACAGTCTGCGAGCTCCGCTTCTGTATCACAAAAGGGCTAATCAGATCCTTAATCCTTTTAAGATGCTGAATCCAGATCTCCTAGTGATGCTTCTACTCCCTGGCTTCCTCTTTCCTTGCACCCTTTCCTCAGAGCCATGGTCTTGCCCTTCGCACACCTCTGCCCTTCTCTCATTCTCTTTCACCTCAGGAGCCTCGCCTCCCATTCTCCTTGCCTCCCTTGCTTGGTTTTTCTCCATCCCCTGCTCTTTGAGCAAGCACAAAGCCCCTGTTTCAAACCATTTGTTTTTACAGAGCCGCTGCTATTCCTCTCCCTTACAATGGAGGATACTGAGGATAACAGCCTATTACTATGGCTAACCAATGGAGTTACTCCTTTAACTCAAGTACATAAAGGTCTGGACTGTAGGTTCTGGGTTTGAACTCTGCTAAACACCACTTTACTTCCCCTGTGATTTGTAAGACATTACTTACACCCTGGGCATGGTAAATTGTTGCACCAGGTGGAAATTTCCTTGGATGCTTACAGCCCTGCTGGAACTTCTAACTTGGGTTAGAGCAGAGAACCCAGCTGATTACAAGTGCAGAAGGCCCGGAGGGTGGCAGCTGGCCCTACTGCTCCAGGTGATGCCTTGGTTTCAGAGTAAGACCCTATACAGTGGAAGAACTGTCACTCTACCATAGGTGTGGAGGGAGAGTTGGCCAACACCCCTGGATCTGGTGTTGGTGCAACTGGTGGGGGATGCCCTTGAGCTAGTGGAGTCGTACTGCCCTCAGATCAAGGGTGCTTCTCTTGCAGGGAGGGAAGGGGGCACGGGGCTTGGAGACTTGGGTGTGGGAGGAGGATGTCAAATTTAGTTCCTGCTGCTTGGCCCAAATGCTGATCCAATGCTGAGCTTCCACTGCTCTCTGTGTGCAGCCATTAGAGGGCACCAAATGCCATCTCGCAGGCGGGGCTCAGGCAGCCTGTCAGCAAATGGGGGGAGGTGTGGAATGATTTATCACTGTTAGATCACTGCTCAAGCTTTCAGCTGTGCGTGTGAGGGGAGGGGCCAGGCTTCCTCTTCAAAAATATTGAGGAGACCCGAGCCTGCTAAACCATGTGCCGGCAGTGCCCATACTCCAGATCTGTGGGGTCAGCCTTTGCTAGCCTGGGCCCTTTGTCTGCAGTGCTGTGTGCTGCCCTGTTGACTAATATTCCCAGCCAGGCCACTATGGAACTGATCAACTTGACTGCAGATCAGGGCTGTGTTCCTGTGCTGTTTCCCTCTCCTGAGCCCACTTTCCCTTCCTTTTTGTGTCCAGAGTGAATGGCTGTCAGCCCCTGCCAGCACCGCTTCTCAGAGCAGCCATTTGTGATTCCTGGGAGGCTGCAGGCGTGAATGACTTTCTTAGAGTCCAGCACAGAGCAATCACTTGTTACACTGAGTTTTCTTTTTTGCCCCCTCTCCAGATACAGCACAAAGAATCCTTCTCTGCAGTCAGAGACTGTTCATTACAAGAGAGGGGTGAGCCAGCAATTCTCCCTGCCTTCCTTCAAGATTGATTTCTCAGACTGGAAGGACGATGAGGTAAATCTCTCCTTAGATTTCCCTCTTCTCCAAAACCCTATTGTTCCAGAAACACTGGGCTCTGTTTGTTTAACTTCCTGAGTTGTAGCTGGAAAATTATCAGTCACAGCTGCCGTGGCATGATTTGTCAGCGTGGGGTGAAGGGCCCTGGGAAAAATGGATCTGAAATATTCGGGACAACTGTTGGGTAGGTACATTAAGCCCCCCTCCCCACCCCCTCATCCCCCCCCCCAAAAAAACGGGCATGGGATGAGGGCAGGATAGACTGTCTGTCGAGATCTCAGATACCTGGTGTAGGATGGAACTTTTCTACAGCTCTCGGGGTGAATGATACTGGTGCCATCTCCAAAGGAAGCTGCTTGTTTTTCAGCCAGTCTTGATGTGATGCTCTCCCAACTGATCAGGGCACTGTGAGAGCTCAGGAACGTAAGTCCCCTTCAGAGAGGCGTTTATTGCCTAATAAAATGTCTGGTTACACACAGCCTGCAGAAAAGTTGGTGTCCCCTTTCTGTAGCAAATGTATTAACCACATGATTGATAAGTAAACTTCTTTTTAAAGAGAGTCTCCAGTTACAATATTGACTTTTTTTTTTTTTTTACACCCCATCAAAGGAAGTCAGAATCGTCCAAGCAGGGTTGAATTTGATCGCTTTGAAAATAAATACTTATCTTCTCTAGAAAAGAGTACAATTCTGAATTGTGTTCTGAGCTGTGAATTAGTATTAGTATTCCACTTCTCATAATGTCCTACTGATGAATCAGTGTGTGTCTGTTACAGAATATTGAGGGGGGGCATATGTATTCATAGATTCCAAGGTCAGAAGGGATGAAGGCCACTGCGATAATGTAGCCTGATCTCCTGTGTAACACAGGCCAGAAAACTGCCCCACAATCATTCCTATTTGAACTAGAGCAGGTATTTTAGAAAAGCATCCTCCAAATCTTGATTTAAAAATTGCCAGTGATGGAGAATTCACCACAGCCCCTTTGGAAAGATGATACAAAGGTAATTGAGCCTATAAGGCATATCTGCGTTCATTCAAGGGTTTCAAAGAACTCAAGATCACCATGACTGAAGCTGTGTTGGTTGGGAAAGTGAGCATTTATGTATAGCCTTCCATAAGCTTCCCTTTGCCTGGTATCTGATAGATAAGAAGATTCTTACAAGAAAATGAAAGGGATTCTACCAAGTCTTGTGGGCCCCAAACGTAAAGGGATATGTCACCTCCAAAATCGTACTCTGTGTGACATGTTAGTTACAGTTATTACAAATAACTTACCTACTTTCCTAGAACTGAGAGATTAGCGAGAAAAAATACTGGTATTTTTTCTGGGGTTCTTTGTATGTTTAACAGCACTTTTGGTATGTTCAATTTCACTGTTTCATCTGGTTTATCACCCTTAGGGTGAGGCTTTTATGTCTGCTGATTTAATTTCAAAATGATGGCACACCTTACTACAGAGGAGGATTGTGAGTTCAGAGGTGACTGAGCCAGTCACTGCGTTCCTTTTCTTTTGTTTCCATTTTTCCCAGCACCTGCCAGTTAAGTAAATATTGGGTGGGATCTTTCTCAGTTTAAAATATTGTGTTTAGCATAACTGACGTTAACCATCCTTGGACGGTATAGTTGTCAAATTACTAAAATGCTGATGGTGAATATCCCTCTAAACCTAGCTAGGGAGCTATAAGACTTCTCTGTTCATATAAATTGCCTGGTATTTTAATCATGCTGAAGTCTATGTCAGTTGCATCTGTGGCATTGAGATCAACATGTGAACTACACTCTGTACAAAATAGCATCTTCTCTGATTGGTTTTAAATTTGCCTCATTTCAGTTCCTAAGTTCCCTTTGTTTTTGTCTCTTGGGACAAGATTAATAGGCGCATCTGACTAGCTTCCTCGATAGCATTTTCTTTAGCTTATCCTCGGAACTTGTCACATATCACTAGCTATGGAAGGCTGGGTTTTCTTTAGCTAAGTACTTACCTCACCTATGTGCTAGAGGAAGTGGTGGTGACCCAATAGTCCTTTGAGTCAGTAACATACCAGTGCCCCAGCACGGAATTGTGGGAAGCTGTGCTGCTAGAATTGTTGTCCTTGTTGATGAGCCATAATACCAAGGTCTTGGCCATTTGTGGTTAATGATGCTCTCTTCTCATAAGAGTATTATGAGTGCTATTAATCTGGGTGTCTTGGCCAGATTCCAACCAAGATAGGGACCTTCTCTAACCCTCACCCTACTGTCCATGCTCAACTGGATATGATGATATTCACTTCCTGTCCCAAACTGTTGTAATGCTGCAGTGCATGGTTAAATGGGGGGTGGGGTAAGAGAATAAAAAAAATTTTTACCAATGGCTATTCGCTCCCAGCAGAGCGAATAGCCATTGGTAAAATACACCCCTAACCATAGTTTCAAAACAAACCACAAGGCAATTACCAGCCTCTCCCCATGATCCTCAGAAATCTGGGCTGCAGATGTTCTGGCTTCTCTGCCAATAGATGACCTCACAAGTACACCTATGATGGCCTGAAAGAACTGTCCCATTCTCAGCCCTGCTTTTCGTTCCCTTTGTCACTCACTCTGACGAAGGAAGCAGGATGCTGGCAGTCCAGACTCTCAGCCTCTTAGAAAACTAAATTTGTTCAAATCCTCTGTTAATGGCATTTCTGACCAGCCAGAGTCACTTGTAGTTGTGCAAACAGGTTTTTAACTCTTAGCAAAAGTTTTGCAGCTCATCTTTAAACAGCTGTGTGTCAGCAGAGGTGGAGGCGATCTGTGTATTGCGCATCTGTTGGTCAAGTCTTCAAAGCTCTTTGGAGTCAGAGGTACTATAGAAATGTAAGCTATAAACCCTCTTCCCGTCCCCTCTTCAGACCAAATTCTGCTGATCCTCTCTGCCGATCTGTTGCATAATCAGCACTGCTGTCTGGCAGGTGTGCAACTGACTTCACTGGGAGCTCTGCTTGGGGAGCAAATGTAGAACAGGAAACATGGCTCAGAGGAGGGTATCTATGTGTGTCTCTATCTTCCCTTCCCCCCTCCATGCCCAATAACATGCATGTGGCTAGATCTTCCTAACTACTCTCTGAAATGCAGCACTCCTATGTCTGACATCAAACTGTGTGCTGCTGTTCAGCTGTATACTCCTAAACCCTGTGGACTGCTTGCCAGCTTCACTGTTGGTTTGTCAGAATAAGATGGAGTTCATGCTTTTGCCTACTGTAATGCTTGTATATGACATAGCCCTTGACCAGATGACAGGATGGAAAGTGGTATTGTCTGGGGTGGTTGGTTGGATAAACTTTACTAAGTGCATGTTTTACTTTGTCTTTACAAATGTGTTGGTTCATTGGCAAGCTGTACTGAGAGGCTTTCATTGTCGAAAGACTGTCTTCTACATATCCAAGAGTGAATGTGAAGTGCAGCCTTTGGGAGACTGTACATTCAGATGTGGCACAAATTCAGATTGTAAAGCAAAAGTAGTTCTGGCCTATGCTTTCTCCACCAAATGTGCAAAAATGTAGCTGTTCTCTTGCAATAGTAGATTGGAGCAGGAAGCAAAGCAGGAACCTAAGAGCTGCTTTCAGCAACACCGTAGTCAATTATCTTTAATGAGTTGAGAATGTTTGGAGCGAGACATGGTAGTTTGAAAATTGCTAGCTAGAGACGCAGCGTACCCCTGCAGAGGATCTCACAGTGTTTGAGGGTGAGCTGAGACAGGAAGTGGTTGCAGTCACAAGACCTTTAATAGCAACTGGTCTGAATTGATACACAGTAGTGTCATTAGATAATTGAGAACTGGGACTTTTTCTAGGAAGCCTGTAGACTAAATATAGTTAAACATTTCCTAGAACATTTGGCCTCTGTAATGATTAGACTGAAGCTAGGAACAAAAAGGTAGTAGATTCCCAATTTTCTATTCTTCCGCACACTCCACAAAGTAACTAAAGCCTGGTCTACACTACAAAGTTAGGTCGATGCAAGACAGCTTACGTGGACCTCGTGCATGTGTCTATTCTTAACTTTGTCTCCCACCAATGTAAGCGCCCCATTACGCTGACACAATAACATCAGCATCCCAAGCAGCGAAGAGCCATGGCCATTTACTTAGGTCAATGCAGTGCGAGTGTAGACGCTGTGTTACTTAAGTCGACCTTAACTGTCCTCCAGCAGCTATCCCACAATGCCCAACGCTGACTGCTTTCATCACCAATGTGAACTCTGCTTCCCTGAGGTCACGGAGACCGGATGTCCCGTCCCCCCCCCCCCCCCCTTTAAAGCCCTGCAAATTTTTGAAATTCCTTTTCCTGATTGCCTGGCTTGGCTACCACACCTAGCAGCTCTCTATTGTTGATTGAAACTGCCCAGTTGACCATGCCGGCTGCACATTCCTGCCTGGAGTAGGCAGGCGATATTGGCTCTCCTGGGCCTGTGGGGAGAAGAGGCTGTGTAGGCATAGCTCCGAACCAGCAGTAGAAACCTTGACATCTATGAGCAGATTGCTCAGGGGATGCAAGAGAAGGGTCATGACCAGGGACCAGCAGCAGTGCCGCATGAAAATCAAGGAACTGCAGCAGATGTACCAGAAAGCCAGGAAGGCCAACAATCAATCAGTCTGATGCCGAGCCACAGACCTGCTGCTCTTACAAAGAGCTGTATGCCATCTTCGGTGGAGACCCCACCACCACCCCCAGCACCGTGGATTTCTCTGAGGAGCCTGAGTCACAGGTCCCTGCCATGAACAGCAAGGAGGAGGTGGAAGAGGAGGAGGAGGGATATGGGAGACAAGTGACCAGGGGAATCCAGCTGCACAGTGAGGACCTGTTTTTGATTCCACCGCAATCCAGCCAGTCCCGCCTGTTGATCCCGGGCAAGCCCATTGAAGGGGAAGGAGCCTTGGGTAAGTGTCTGTGGATAAATATTTAAATTACAGGGGTGGCATCCCCAAAGTAGCAGGACATTTTTATTAATTGACTCATGTAGAAGAGGGAGTGCTACAACCAAGAGAGGTAGAGTTGCTATCAGGTTTTCATTCCCCTCTAGCGTTAGGCGAGGGGGCCACGTGGAGCAGTTTGTTTATGTACACAGGGATGTCCCTTGAATCCTCCATAGAGATCGCAGTGAAACTTTCATGGCAGTCCTCTTCCGTTGTCAGCTGAAGGTTGCTAGGGAGGGCTGTCTTATTTCTTCTTCCGTGGTAGGACACTGTCCCATGCCACTTGGTGATCATTTTAGCAGGCACCATTGCAGTACACAGGCTAGCAGCATACGGGCCAGGCAGTTTTGGGACGCCAGCAGCAGCTGTAGTCTCTCTGCCTCTGTTACCCTCAGGGCTGAGATATCAGCTAAAATCATCACCATCTGTGCCATTCAGTATTCAGTGCCATTGCCCTGTATAGCTAGAATCATGTGATCAAACAATTTCCTCCTCACTTCCCCTATCCCCAATTGATCATACTCACCATGGCTGGTGCAGTGACGGGTGCCGTGCACAAGCAATCCCAAGTAGAAGCAAGAATGCAGAGCTTAAAACTTTAGAGGAGCAAGGGGTGTGAATTCAGCATCTTAAGTTTCGCTTTCTGTAGTGAATATGCTGACAATGGTACCTCTGTGTGTTTTATCTGCAGCTGCTGCCATTGCGACCTTCAGGGTCTCCCACTCCACACCCGCGGAGCCAGATAAGGAGAAGAAAAAGGAGATCTCAGGATGACCTCTTTAATGAGATCCTGCAAGCCTGTACTGCACCGTACCGTGAGCCCTCGGCCTGGAGGATGAACTGTGCGGACAGCCTGGAGAAGGAGTGAGTGGAGAAGAAAGGCTCAGGAGTCCCTGCAGGACCAGGAGACGGAGATGCACCAGGACATAATGGGGCTTCTCAGGCAGCAAACACAGATCCTGCAGATTCTGGTGCAGGTTTAACAATCCCAGGCTCGCGCCTCTCTGCAGCCCATTGAGAGCCCAACATTGGGACCTTTCTACACCCCCCCCCCTCAACATTCCATGCGGAATCAAGGGTCACTGCAGTACCCTTGCCACTCCACACAGGGGCACATGGAAAAACAATCACAGCTTTTCATACACTGACCCGTGACAGCCACAGTCGGTGTATTTGTAGCTGAAATGAGCATGAATGTTCTTTCCCCTTCACAAGTTCTGTTCTCTTAATAAATTCAGTTTTGTTCTGTTTTTAATGGATTTGTTTTGAAATTGCACAGGTTCTTTTTGCACTGAATTTGTTACAGAATAAAATTCTATTATTTGTAACTATTCATTTTTATTAGTTCACAACATATGCTGCTGAGTGCTCAGCAGTTCTGAAAGCAACCAATAACCAATTACCTATTACTGCACAGTGTCTCACAACTCATAAGGTCATTCAGAAACAAAATTAATAGGTGCATTGACAATGTTATATTCCTACATGTACAGCAGTCACTACATGATTCCTACCAGGCCACTAAAAAGCAGGGTGAGGTAGAGCCCACTACAACAACACATGCTACTCTGGTTCACTGTTAAAATGGTCTTACAAAGCTTCCCTGAGCTGTGTAGCTCTGGATTGAGCTCTTCTAATAGCCCTTGTATCTGGCTGTTCAAATTCAGCAGACAGCTGCTCTGCCTCCACCCACCAGAAACTTTTTCCCCTTTGCTTCACGGATGTTATGCAGGACACAACAGGCAGCGATAACCATTGGGCTATTTTTCTCACTGAGGTCACTGAGTAAACAATGCCAGCGTCCCTTCAAACGACCAAAAGTATGCTCAACTGTCATTCTGCAATGCTGAAAGAAAGTCCTTGCTTGCAGCTTTCTGAACAGTCCTGTGTTCTTAATGATGAGTGCATCATGCACCTTCCCTGACCAGCCCACATTGATGTCAGTAAAGTGTTCCCCGTGATCCATCAACACTTGCCTAACCGTGGAAATTAGCCCTTCTGTTGATACACTCTCTGTGGTGTGGTGGTCTGGTGCCAGAATAGGGAGATGCATGCTGTTTATTGCTCCACCGTAGTTTAGGAACCCCATTGCTGCAAATCCATCCACTATGTTCTGCACATTGCCGAGAATCACATCCCTGCGTATCAGGAGGCGATTAATGCATCACAACAGTCCCCGCAGTGGATTTCCCGACTCCAGATTGATTTCCTGCTGACCGGTAGAAATTTGACCTTGTAAGTTTCCACAGTGCAATCGCCACTCGCTTCTCTGCTGCCAGTGCAGCTCTCATTTTGGTGTCCCTATGCTGGAGGGCTGGAGCAAGCGCAGCAAACCGATCCAGGAATGTGGCCTTGCGCATCTGAAAGTTCTGCAGCCACTGCTCCTCATCCCAAACCTGCATTAAGATGTGATCCCACCAGTCAGTGCTTGTTTCTCAGTCCCAGAAGTGGCGCTCCACCATCTGCAGCTGCTCCGCAAATGCCGCCAACAAACTTGAATTGGTTCTCGATATGGCCTACAGCAATCTGTCCTCCAGGGAAATGTCACATTCCTCCCTCATTCCATAGTTGTTTCATCTCTGCAAATTCCGCAGGATCAGGCGCCCTGTGCTTGCAACGCTCATGACATTAGTGCAGAGCTATACAGGTGCCATGCTTCTGTCAGACGTGGCGGACAGCAAAGAGGGCCGTGTGGGTTTGTGGGATTTTGAAAAAAGGTGCAAAAATTTTGGGATACAGATAACATTATGGGATGGAGACAGTTGCAAACTGGGAAGTTGACCCCATTCTCCCAGTCACTCTTGTGAGACTCTTTTTGGCAGCATCATGCATTGCCAAGACTTCCAGCACACTGTATTTTGGGAAGGTGGTGAGTTGCATAGTGGGATACCTATCCAGGATGCACCACACTCTGCATCGAGACAAGCAGTCCTGGTGAGTACGCACACTGCCAACACAAAGGGGCTGGTATGCATGCACATGAGCAATGTACCAACTGCAGCGGCTCTGTGCCGACCTAACTTCAGTTGACATAAGTTTGTAGTGGAAATCTGGACTAAGGTTAGATCTATGCTAAAAAGTTGACTTGACCCAGCTACCTCGCTCAGGGGCGTGAGAAATCCACACCCCCTGAGTGACATGGTTAAGCCAACCTAACCCCAGTGTAGACCCCATCGACCTAGCTACCGCCTTTTGGAAAGGTGAATTAACTAAGCGAGGGAAGAACCCCCGTGCTGCTGCAGCATTTCCAGTGAAGATCTACCCTAACTCTGGGAGCTTGCTGCAGTCTGATATGCCTAGGATATTACTTATGGTGCCTGTCTGTTGGCAGTGCAGCAGGGTATTTAATGGGCCATGTTGGTAGGTGGTGCTAGTATACTTCAGGGCTGGTCTACACTTGAAACGCTACAGCAACACAGCTTCAGCTGTATTGCCATAGCGCTTCAGTGTAGACCCTACCTACACCAGTGGGAGAGGTTCTACTACCCATGAGGCCATCAACCTAGCGCGCTCTGTACTGGGTCGGCTAAACTACATCGCTCAGAGTGTTGATCTTTCACAGCCCTGAGTGATGTAGCGGGATCGACCTAACTTTTTAGTGTAGAGCAGGCCTAAGAGACCCACTGTTACACCTTTTAATATTAGGTTATAATTAATGGAAGGAAGCACACTGAACAGAGAAAGATAATGGGACAGTGGGTCTCTGTTTTCTATAGAAGTGCCCCTTGTGCCGTGGTTTGAAATTGAAGCCATTCTCAGCATGCTAAATGCTCCCCTGAAGGAACATCATGAACAACTGTGGGTAAGATACTAGATATAAAATTAAGCTCATAGCAGTTAGAGATGGAAAGACACACTAGAACTTCAAGTTCAGTACAGGATAGTTATCCATACACAAGCTCTCTTGGGTATTATGCTTTTAACTACATGGGACTTTACTCTTTTGTTTCTCCTCTTCTGCTCCCCTTCCCCCTCCCCCCCCCTATTTGCCAGATGTACTCAGGGTCTCCTGCTGAGAAACTACACAGCTGAAAAGGAGTGCTCTGGATGTTTGGAATTCCAGTTGTCAACAGTTATAAAGCATTCTGTTTTTGAAATACTAGCTGATAAAATCAGTCCTAGATGAAGTCTTGGGGAAAAAACAAGATAAGGGGTCCAATTGGACAGGCTCATGGCTGCTCCGTGAGCACTGCTTTTTCATTGGTGGGCATCTTGTCCTCTATAAAATAAACGTTGTTGCTTTGAAATTAAGGGCATGGCTACACTTGCAGATGTAGAGCGCCGGGAGTTAAACCAGCCCTCGGAGACCGCAGCAGGGAAAGCGCTGCCATGTGTTCACGCTGTCAACTGCAAGTGCAGTGGCGTGAGCACATTTGTGGCACTTGCAGCAGCATTGGGAGTGGTGCATTATGGGCAGCTATCCCACAGGGCTCCTCTTCCCATTCTGGCACTGTGGCTTGTGGGAAGGAGGAGGGGGGGCGCGGGGCATCCTGGATCCTGTTCCAGTGCCCTGTGATGCATTGCTTCGCATCCCAGCAATCCCTGTGCTTCCATCCACATTTGGCGCCATCTTTCAATGGTTTTTGTACTGCACGCTCTGTCTTCCCTTTCGGTCTGCGGGAATGGATCCTGAATTTGTGAGGAATATGCTGATGGGTCTCACCAGCACGTCACAAATTGCAGTCAAGTTACTCCTTAAGCTACAAAGTGACAGTGAGGAGTCCGACGATGGTGTCGACACGCATAACGCGTACAACACAAGATTGCTTGTGGCATTCACAGACACGCTCACCACAGTGGAATGCTGCTTTAGGGCTTGGGAAACAAGCATTGAATGGTGGGATCACATCATCATGCAAGTCTGAGATGACGAGCAGTGGCTGCAGAACTTTCGGATGAGGAAAGCCACTTTCATGGGACTGTGTGCTAAGCTCGCCCCCACCCTGCAGCACA
The DNA here is from genome assembly GCF_002925995.2 of Terrapene triunguis. NCBI lineage: Eukaryota > Metazoa > Chordata > Testudines > Emydidae > Terrapene > Terrapene triunguis. Next base: position 32,676,933 of record NW_020664444.1, on the reverse strand, counting down.
AGGACACGAGATTGAAAGCTGCCCTGCCGGTGGAGAAGCGCGTGGCTACTGCAATCTGGAAGCTGTCTACTTCAGACAGCTACCGGTCGGTCGCTAACCAGTTCGGAGTGGGAAAGTTGACAGTTGGAATCATGTTGATGCAAGTGTGCAGGGCCATTAATCGCATCCTGCTCAGAAGAACCGTGACTCTGGGCAACGTATGTGACATTGTGGCTGGCTTTGCACAAATAGATTTCTCTACCTGCAGAGGGGCGATAGATGGACGGATATTCCAATTCTGGCACCAGACCACCTAGTCTCCGAATACATAAATCGGAAGGGCTATTTCTCGATGGTTCTCCAGGCGGTGTGGATCATCGTGGGCGTTTCATGGACATTAACTCAGGCTTGTCCAGACAGGTGCATGACGCACGCATCTTTCGGAAAACAGGCCTGTTCAGGAAGCTGCAAGCCGGGACTTTCTTCCCAGACCAGAAGATCACCGTAGGGGAAGTCGAAATGCCCATTGTGATCCTTGGAGACCCCGCTTACCCTTTAATGCTGTGGCTCATGAAACTCTACACAGGGAGCCTTGACAGTATCAAGGAGCGGTTCAACAACACGCTGAGTTGGTGCAGAATGACTGTTGAGTGTGCTTTTGGCCGTTTAAAGGGCCGCTGGTGCTGTCTGTATGGGAAACTGGACCCGGCCGATGACAACATCCCCACAGTTATAGCCGCATGCCGTACCCTCCGTAACATTTGTGAAGGGAAGACTGAAAGCTTCACTCAGGCATGGACCATGGAGGTTCAACACCTGGAGGCTGAATTTGAACAGCCAGAGAGCAGGGCTATTAGAAGGACCCAGCGCGGGGCTGTAAGGATTAAGGATGCCTAGAAGGAGCAATTTGATGCTGAAAGACACCAGTAATGTTTGGTGCCCTGCACGGGAATAAAGTGCAGTGGTTCCAATGCTAGTAGGCATCTGTGTTTGCTACGTATGATGCACTGACTTGCAGTGCCTGTTGCTTTCCTGGGCTATGCTATCTTTTACTTAATGCAATAAAAAATGTTTGCAAAGTCAAAAAATTCATTTATTGAAAGGAAACACAACTGCTGGGGAAACATACATGGCATGATACATCTGTGCTGTGTGGGAGGAGGGAAGGGGGTGGGGTGGGGAACGGGACAATCACAGATTTGCGTATGTCCTGTTATCATATTCAGCCTTCCTGTCTGGAGTGCCGTGCAATGAGCGATGCACTTCAGGCTGGCTAAAACGCATGGTGATGGGGGTTGAGTGTAGTGGGTAAGGGTCGTAGTTTGCAGGGCTGGGTGGTGAAGCTACAGGTGTTGGAGGCAGCTGGTGGCGATAAGAAACCAGATGTTGGGGAAAGTGGGTTGGCGGTGACAAGGGGGCACAAGGGAAAGAGTTTTGTGACAAGGGCTGTTGGGGGGAAGAGGGAAAGGCGGATCTGCTTCATCTGCAGTGCTATGAGGGCCTGCTTCGAGTCCGCTTGGTGTTTCATAATGCTTAGGAGCCAGTCCGTGGCTTGTTGCCGGCGATCCGCATTTTCCTGGCGGAGCCTCCTGTCGGTCACCCGCCACTCCTGTACTTTTGATTTTCAGTAAGGGACTGCTGCATGACTTCATGCGAAAGGTCCTCCTTGCTTCTTCGCGGACGCTTCCTGATTCTTTGCAGCCTTTTGGCTGTTGATAACAAGAATGGCTGGGATCTAAAGGTTGCATCTGTAAAGCCAAAATGCAACATTTAACACAGGCAGCATTGTTCACACTAGACAGAGCAATGATTCGGCCGAACTTAAAGACAAGCACAGTGCACGCAATAGCAGAAAGTGCCTGTCCTAAAGCGAGTGCACATAACTCACAAGAGCCCTGAAATGGTGAGTAAGCACAGGGGGAAGGGGGGACTGATTGTTTCAAGGCCGTACTGTTCTGTGCCTTTGGAAGAGCCAACAGCTGCAGGGGCCTCTATACTGAACACTGTCCCCACATTTTCCACAGGATGAGTTCGTCCTGGAAGATATCTCGCTGCTGAGGGTGACCTGGGAAGCAAGGGAGGGTCTTCTACTACAATGCGGCTTCTGCCCTGGCCCTTATGCAGCTTGCCTGTGTGCAGCAGTGGTCCCCCCGCCCCTCACGGCACAGTGGCGTGAACGTATTAGCCTTACTGGGACAAGGAGCACAGTAGCTCTGCCAAGGAACCTGCGCAAGCGGATTGCCCAGCTTCTGCATTAGACCTTTGATGAGATCACTAAGGCCGATTATCGCGATGTGAAAGAGCACATCAATGCCCTATATCCGCATCTAGGCATGCACGCAGCCCTAACCCTTTTTTCGGCAACCCTCCTCGCCCCAAGAGCCCACACCGAACAACTCCCTTCCCAAAATAAAAGCCGCTTATCGGGCACCTCCTCTGCTTTTTGTTCTTCCACAAGCACTGTCCCCTGTGACTGGCTCTCTTCCTCCTGGCTTGAAAACAGCTCCTGGCTGCATGCATCTAGGGATACTGGGCTGTCCTCTGGCTCTGGGCCCCCCTCCTCTTCAGCACCCTCGCTCCCACTTTCCTTCTCCTGCTTTCTTGAACTCTGGGCTGCCACGGTTTCTGAAGTGTCCATGGTGCTCTTCGAAGTGGAGGTGGGGTCACCCCCAAGTATTTCGTCCAGTTCTTTGTAGAAACAGCAGGTTGTGGGCGCAGCACCGGAACGGCCGTTTGCCTCCCACACTTTGTGGTAGGCATTCCGCAGCTCCTTCACTTTAACCCTACAATGCACTGCGTCCCGGTCATGGCTCTTGATATCTGCCCATAGGTATCGTAATTCCTATGGCTGAAGTGCAGCTGGGACTGGACTGCTTCCCCCCCCAAAAACACTGATGAGGTCCAGCACCTCGCCATTGCTCCATACTGGGGATCACCTGGCACGTGGAGGCATGGTCACCTGGAAGGATGCGTTGAGAGCACTACACGCCTTTCTGAGCAAACAGAAAGGGGAATTTCAAAATTCCCAGAGAATTTAAAGGGCGGGTCTGATGGTTGGTCACCTGAGGGCAGGGCAGTAGAGTTCAAAGTGAGGACCAGAGTGGCTAGAACAGGCATTGTGGGACGCTTCTGGAGGCCGATCAGAGTGCATTAATAGACCAGGGCATACACACTGGCATCGCAGCGCTCCTTCCGGGGCACAGCAAGCTCTATGCTTCTCATGGAGGTGGATTACTAGGGGGGCTCCATGCACCGGAGTCCGGGCGCTCTACGTGCCTTGCCAGTGTGGACACCTCAGGAGTTAGGGCACCCGGAGTTGATTTAATGCGCTCTAACTTGCAAGTGTAGCCAAGGCCTAAATCTCTAGCCCCATGAAGATAACCTTCAAATTGCAAACTGCCTGTAACACTGTGCAGTGCTGTCTGCCTCTGGCTGCAGACAGCCTGAAACAATACCTCCTGAGAGGAGTGAGCTGCTCCCATTTGACTCATTGGGTGAGAATGGCAAAACATAAAGATTAAAATGTTCTGACCTTTTGCTGCTGATCAAACCCAATGAGAGAAAGAGTGTCTATTTAACAGCTACCTGATGTTGGATCCAGAGAAGCTGGTCATCAGTACAGCTAGCAGGGGGAGCGTATCTGGATGCCTGTCTGGGACCCAAGGAGGAGATGTGGTGTATAAGCCATCTTATACTGTGGACCATCATTCTCATGCCTTCATTTCCAGAGTGAACCTTGAGCATCTGGAACTTTTTTGTAACCTCCTGCAAGAATTCATCTTTCTCTTCCTTTTCCAGTGCGTGCACACGACACTGGCATGTGGGGGTGTGTCCTTTCAGAACGGACACAGACACTTTCCTTTCTCACAGTGTTTTGCTTTTGTGAAGCAGCTGTGTGAGCCCTTTCTGGAATCGGGTCTTCCTGTGGCTTTGAGAGACTCCAGTGCCCCATAGCATGCAGGCATTGATTTCTTTATTGTCACTACAGCTGGATTGGCAGGGCTGGAAAGTGAAGCCATCAGGTAGCCATGGAATGAGCCTGGGCAGTGTCATCCCCTTGCACCTCTGTTACCTCCTGCCATTGTGATTCAGCCTAGCTTGAGGGTAGGGTGCTAGCAGTCCTGTATTACAAGGGACATCCCTTATTTAAATGGAAAATTACCCGTCCCATACTAAATTGGGACACCTTTTATCCAGTATTTCAACAGCAGGGGGCCAGTACTCACGGGTGCATCTTTCCATTCCCCTCCCGACTCTGGCCCTTCAGTGCTGCGCAGGGAAAGCAGACGGGGCCATGCTCAGGGCCAGGAGGGGAGTGGACAGATGCACCCATGAGTATGGCCCCCTGCTGGCCAGGGCCCCCTGCTGACTCCAGTCCTTGAGCACAGTCCCCTCTGCTTTCCCTGCACAGGCTCTGTCTGGCAGGGCAAGTGGTCAGGGCTGCGTGCCCTGGTGCTGCGCTGAAGGGCCAGGGTCAGGAAGGAACTCTGTCTGGCAAGAGCGCCGCAGCAGGCAAAGACCAGCCATGCAGCCTCCAACTCGGCTCTTGGCGCCCGTGCAGACCCTGAACGGCAGTCACAGCGGCTGCTGGCCAGCTTCTGATGCGCTGGGCTCTCTGCAGCATCCAGAGCTGGGAGAGAGAAACCTAGGAAGCATGGGGGTGGGGAGAAAGGGACTTGCCCTCAGAGGTTCAAGTCAGACTGGGGCCATCTGAGGTTTGTCCTTTATTTTTTAAATACAATGTTGGCAACTTTACTTGAGGGCCAGGTCTAGGCCAAGAAGGGAGGTCGGTCTCCATGAGGCACTGCCTGTGGCCTCTCACTGATGGGCTCTGATTATTAGGAACAGAATTTGCTTCGCTTGACTCATTGAACAGTAGCTCTTAGATCAGGAGTGGGGAAACTACAGCCTGCGGGCCACGTCCGGCCCGCGGGACCATCCTGCCTGGCCACTGAGCTCCTGGCTCGGGAGGCTAACCCCCGGCTCCCCCCCACTGTTCCCCCTCATCCGCAGCCTCAGCTCGCTCGCTCCACCGCCGGCTCAATGCTCTGGGCGGCAGGGCTGTGAGCTCCGGTGGCAGTGCAGCTGCAGAGCCGGCCTGACCTGGTGCTCTGTGCTGTGTGGTGACGGCAGCGGCGCCCGGCTCCAGCCAGGCAGCGCGGCTGTAGCGCCGCCAGCCACCGGTGCTCCAGGCAGCACGGTAAGGGGGCAGGGAGCAGGGCGGGTTGGATAGAGGGTTGGAGAGTTCAGGGTGGTGGTCAGGGGGCAGGGGTGTGGATAGGGGTTGGGGGGAAACAGGGGGTTGAATGGGGGCTGGGCTCCCAGGGGGGCAGTCAGGAAGGAGGGGGGGTTGGATGGGGCAGCAGGGGGCAGTCAGGGGACAGGGAGCGGGGGTGTGTGGATGGGGCAGGGGTCCCAG
>NW_020664444.1:32599793-32671435 GCF_002925995.2 Terrapene triunguis | reverse complement strand
TAGGCAGGATTGCAGCCTCCCAAAGGGTAAAACAACTGTATCTCATGCTTGGTGCCTGCCGCTCAATTTTGTTTGTATTTGGAGAGGCCCCCCCTCCTTGACTGAAGGACGCTGACCAGGTTTTGAGGGTGTCAGAGTGGAAGATTTTGGCACAGCTTTTGTGAACTGCAGCTGAGCAGAAGTAATTAAGAATCGTACTACTGAGCTTTTGGTCATATGGCTCCTACACTGCCTACCGGCTCCATTTGGTCAGTATTTTTGCCGTAGAAATGGAACTTTGCAACCTCCATAAGCAGCAGATCCAGCTGCTCTGAGCGCTGGCCTAGTTTGTTGTTGCTGCATGCCTGAGCGTATGCCCGCCTGATGGTGTGGAACTGGGATATGAGCAGGTGACCGTGGGAAGGACTCTCTGTCCCTTTCTACTTGTGTACATTCACTTTCTTCCAGCCCCTGTTGATGCCTGACTGACTCGCTCTGAGGCGAGGAGGATACGCAGCATTCAGCAGCACTGCTACTCCACAAACAGATGTAAGATGTAAACTATTGCTCAGGCATGCAGGAATGAAATCAGGAAGGCCAAATCACACTTGGAGTTGCAGCTAGCAAGAGATGTTAAGAGTAACAAGAAGGGTTTCTTCAGGTATGTTAGCAACAAGAAGAAAGTCAAGGAAAGTGTGGGCCCCTTACTGAATGAGGGAGGCAACATAGTGACCGAGGATGTGGAAAAAGCTAATGTACTCAATGCTTTTTTTGCCTCTGTCTTCACGAACAAGGTCAGCTCCCAGACTGCTGCACTGGGCAGCACAATATGGGGAGAAGGTGACCAGCCCTATGTGGAGAAAGAAGTGGTTCGGGACTATTTAGAAAAACTGGACGTGCACAAGTCCATGGGGCCGGATGCGCTGCATCGGAGGGTGCTAAAGGAGTTGGCGGATGAGATTGCAGAGCCATTAGCCATTATTTTTGAAAACTCATGGCGATCGGGGGAGGTCCCAGATGACTGGAAAAAGGCTAATGTAGTGCCCATCTTTAAAAAAGGGAAGGAGGAGGATCCGGGGAACTACAGGCCAGTCAGCCTCACCTCAGTCCCTGGAAAAATCATGGAACAGGTCCTCAAGGAATCAATTATGAAACACTTAGAGGAGAGGAAAGTGATCAGGAACAGTCAGCATGGATTCACCAAGGGGAAGTCGTGCCTGACTAACCTAATTGCCTTCTATGATGAGATAACTGGCTCTGTGGATGAGGGGAAAGCAGTGGATGTGTTATTCCTTGACTTTAGCAAAGCTTTTGATACAGTCTCCCACAGTATTCTTGCCGCCAAGTTAAAGAAGTATGGGCTGGATGAATGGACTGTAAGGTGGATAGAAAGCTGGCTAGATCGTCGGGCTCAACGGGTAGTGATCAATGGCTCCATGTCTAGTTGGCAGCCGGTTTCAAGCGGAGTGCCCCAAGGGTCGGTCCTGGGGCCGGTTTTGTTTAATATCTTTATTAATGATCTGGAGGATGGTGTGGACTGCACTCTCAGCAAGTTTGCAGATGACACTAAACTAGGAGGCGTGGTAGATACACTAGAGGGTAGGGATCGGATACAGAGGGACCTAGACAAATTAGAGGATTGGGCCAAAAAAAACCTGATGAGGTTCAACAAGGATAAGTGCAGAGTCCTGCACTTAGGACGGAAGAATCCCATGCACTGCTACAGACTAGGGACCGAATGGCTAGGTAGCAGTTCTGCAGAAAAGGACCTAGGGGTCACAGTGGACAAGAAGCTGGATATGAGTCAACAGTGTGCTCTTGTTGCCAAGAAGGCTAACGGCATTTTGGGCTGTATAAGTAGGGGCATTGCCAGCAGATCGAGGAACGTGATCGTTTCCCTTTATTCGACATTGGTGAGGCCTCATCTGCAATACTGTGTCCAGTTTTGGGCCCCACACTACAAGAAGGATGTGGAAAAATTGGAAAGAGTCCAGCAGAGGGCAACAAAAATGATTAGGGGTCTGGAGCACATGACTTATGAGGAGAGGCTGAGGGAACTGGGATTGTTTAGTCTCCAGAAGAGAAGAATGAGGGGGGATTTGATAGCAGCCTTCAATTACCTGAAGGGGGGTTCCAAAGAGGATGGAGCTCGGCTGTTCTCAGTGGTGGCAGATGACAGAACAAGGAGCAATGGTCTCAAGTTGCAGTGGGGGAGGTCCAGGTTGGATATTAGGAACACTATTTCACTAGGAGGGTGGTGAAGCACTGGAATGCGTTACCTAGGGAGGTGGTGGAGTCTCCTTCCTTGGAGGTTTTTAAGGCCCGGCTTGACAAAGCCCTGGCTGGGATGATTTAGTTGGGAATTGGTCCTGCTTTGAGCAGGGGGTTGGACTAGATGACCTCTTGAGGTCCCTTCCAACCCTGATATTCTATGATTCTATGATTCTAAGAGGAAGGGGTAGAAAGCGCGATATGTTGCATTTTCCCCTTTCCCCTAGGGAAAAGAGTGTGTTCCCTGGCAGTCCCAGCCCTCTTATCAAGGGACCAACCTCCTCAAATCCTTCCCACTCCTGTCTCTTGCATGGCAGCAAGTTCCCCTGACTCTTGAGCTGAGGCCAAGAATAGCACAGTTTTATAGCTGTGCTTGAGTTAAGGGACTGTCAGCTCACTCATCATCCCCTACTTTTGGGAGTTTATATGGCTGCAAAAAACACTGGGTCCAGGCTGCATCTTCGCATAGAGGCTCCATCCAGAGGGCAGCTGAATGTCTGTCTGTCTGAACCCTGTTGAAAATATGACTTAATGAGTAGCTAATGGAGATTGGTATCTAGTGTGCTCAAACCACACCTGCGCCCTGGAGAGCTGTCTCCATGGGCTCTGCGCCGCCCTACTCTTCACTGGCTCCCTCTTCTGTGTAACATTCAAGCTGCTAGTTCTCCCCTTCAGGGCTCTAATTCCCGCCTGTCTACATCTCTGCCTTGATTTCCCCCTCCTCCCCTTCTTGCTCCCTAGCCCCTCTCTATCCTAGAACCATCTCCAGGTCTTGGCTCTGCGCCTGCTTTCACTGCCCTCTGGGGTTGGCCTTCGCTTCCCAAATGCCCATCACCCCCTCTCCTCCTTAAACCCCACTTCTTCTTATGAATCTCCTTGTGCAGAGGCACCTCTCCCCCGACCCAGGGATTGGATGAGATCTGGCAGAGTTGGGGTGAGCTTGGGACCCGGCCTTCTGCGTGTCTAGGAAAGCACTTGGGTCCCTGTAACTTGCCCTAGTGCTGCAGCTTTGGCGCCGCCTCCTGGACATGCTGGAGCGTTTTGGCAGAGTCGCTCTGAATCTGATGCCTGTGTGTAAAATAGGACAAAGGATCCATTTATTTCGTTCAGTTCTGCGAGTGGCTCAGAGGCGCCATGATGGTAGCACCTTCTCAGAGGGGAGCGCTGTGGAACCACAGCCTGCTGGGCCAGCAGAACCTGAACCCGTCGGTAAGATGCATGGTTTCAGCTGGTGCGTCAGATCAGGAATTCTGTGGTAGCAGATTTGAAGTTTTGAATGGAAGCAGGCTGGAAACGAATAATGCAGCTGACACAGTAGTACCTCTGTGATCTGTGTGCATGTGTTCAGTTCCATTTATTTTACTCTCTTCCCACCTTTTCATCTTAGGGTCTGCCACAGCGCTTTGTATCCAAAATGCATAACGGGCCCCAGGCAATGAACTGGGGATGCCAGAGTTAAAAGCCTGAGGCTCTGCAGCATGAGCTAGGCTCTCTCTGACAACGGTAACAGACTCACACCTCTGGATTGGGCACGGAGGGTGACTCGTAACATGCACTGACTCATGGGTTACAGCTGCGTCTTAGAAGCTCCTAGGAAGGAGCTGAACGGCCGTGCTGAAGCAACTTGCATTCTCTTCACATTTCCAAGGTTACTTTGCTAACGTCAAGGCATAAACATAATGATGTTAGAAAATGAAGGTACTGATAGGTTCTGGAGCACAGTTGTGTGGCCAGGAATGGATCAATTACATTCTGACCTGGAGGCTTGTAGGAGATAATTTCACCTTTGTGCAGGCCTCTAGGTATTGTAGATCCAACCAGGCCACTCACAAACCGCTCTGTGCTAAAACTGATTATGTTGCTGAAGCTCTTTGTGTGTGATCCTTTATTTAAACCAGAAGAGATGGTTTATTTAAATACATTTCCTTTTTGGTGTGAGTGAGCATGTGGGATTGTTAAATGGACTGATGAAGCCAGTTCCTGTATGGCAGGAGATGACTTCATGGAAATATAATGTCCTGGAGTGCCAGTTTGCTTGGGGGAGGCTATGACCCCAGGTGCCAGAGGCAAATAAAATAAGCAGGGCTTCAAATGCTCTGCAATTCAATGGCTGTGGAATTTGCCTCCCAATCCACTCCTTGCTCTAAACTCTAAGCTTTCTTTTAAAGTCTATTTCTAGCCCATGCCATGAAGAAAACCTTAAACATATGAACTCATTGTAACCAATGTAGCGACATCTTCCTGAGTCTGTAGGCAGATAGCTTTGCATGGTGGAGCTGCCCCAGGCATTTAAATAAGGTGTGGATTCTGAAGCATAAGGGTGACTGTTATCAGCATTAATGATTTCACTGTTGATCATTTTAGCAAAAACATTCAACTAAGGTGCTCTAATCTATAATCACTAACTGCTTCTCCTAGTATCCCAAGTACCAAAATCCCCAGCTGGCATAATTTTATGTTTCCTCTTCCCCTCGTCCCCACAACATTTGAGATGCAGTTGTATCTTCAGTATGTTTTGCGGCCCATGGCAGATGTCAGTCATAAAAGAAATTGAATGGAGTTTTGTAACAACTCGCTCAAGGTGCCAGTTGGCTCATTTGTTTTCATATTTAAATAGACCTCACATCTTTAACTGACTTGAAGCTGGTATAAATATCCCGCAGTGCTGCAGAAACCATGCAGCCTTCTTACAGGGTACATGGGCTCTGTACGGACCTGAGCAAGGGGAAGCCAATCATTATTAGGAAGGTCTGGGGAAGGAGGAACCTGAACAAAGTTCAGAAGGTCTTTACCTCAATGTCATGTACTCCTTGAACATGCTGCACTGCAGGGCTGTTACTAGCAGGTCAGGCTTCTGTACCAGATTTGGACAGAGCTTCCGTCATGCAGAGAGCCACAAAAGAGATATTCTCTTTGAGACGCTTTAATGCACTGCCTGGTACAGCTTTTACCAGCTGAGGCAAGGTCTGTGACACATGGCACCACCTAATGGCTGAACATTGCAATACAATTTTTGCCTTCCCACTCACTCAGAGCCTGATTCACAAAACCCAGGGAGAGTGCAGTCAGCAGGACTTCTAGTCCCTTCTCCCCCACTCAGCTTCCTTGTCCTGTTTAAATTACCCAGCGCCAGGGCAGGGCAGGAGGCCTCCTTGTTTACATCCAGGCTGTTGGGTTACGTGCTCCAGCCTGTCTCTTAAAGAGGTAGTACACTCTTTCGCAGGGCCTGGAAACAAGCCATTTAGGCTATAGGATGGAGCAGCAGTTTATAGAGATTAAACAGTAGTTTTTATGTAAACACTGAAGCACACATAATCTCTTTTCAAGTGTCTGAAAGTACAGAACTACCCTCTGTCCCATGTGCACTGCAGTGGACAGAGTTGAGGGTATTTTAGCAACCTCAAGAATTCCAGTGCTTTGGGGGATTTGCCTTCACTTTAGATATTTTTTTACGATGAGGCCAAATCCTGTGCAGCTCCCTATTGATCTCCTCACTAATGATTATAACCAAGATCAGTGGATGGTTCTGCTTGAGCAAGGACTACAAGATTTGGCCCATCAGTTTTCCCCCTTCTTTAATATGCAAACTTGTGTGTGTGCCCCTTGAGCAAACTTACTGTAGGGCATAGCCAATGTAAACAGCCCTCAGCCTGTAGCAAAGGAGTTGCTGCTGTCTAAGCTAGGACTCAGATGTATGTCAATAACGGTACCTTGTTTGCTTTCTACTGCGGTTCAACAGATCTCATTCCAGGGCAGTGGGAAGGTCAATCTTCAATTGATGCCTATCTAGTTGGAGTTAATAGATTACCATTAAAGAATGTGACATTGCCTTGCCTTGGCAAACAAGGTCCGGGACCTGTAGAATCATGCGGCAGGCTGAGATTTTTTTCATATTATCGGCTGCATTATCAGCCACTTCTGAAGACGCTGCAGTAAGAATCTCCAGTGTAGAGGTTATAAAATACAGCATTTATGTTTCTGAAACGATGCTTAAAGGGCTACGGTCTCTTCTCATACTGTACAGACGCATGCTCTGGTCTCTTTATTCCTGTGAAATTGAAGGCATAGGAGTTCTAGGGTTTGCGTTTGGGGTGGGGGGAGCACTTCAAGTCCATTTTTACCCTATTGGAAGGAAAGACCAGATGTTCATTGAACCTCGTGAGCCTGGCAACATCTTTCCCCGGCCTGTGTTGTTTTCCAGCTTCTCTCCTTTGAATCAGCAGGCCCCCCTCCTGCCAACTTTGTTAATTCGCTACATTGGGGCATCTGCATTCCTGGCGTCCAAAGTGTGTGTGTGTAAGGCTACATCTGCACCACGAGCTAGAGGTGTGACTCCCCTGCTCGTGTACACACGCTCATGACAGCTCTCATCAAGCTAGTACTAATATAAATATCAGTGTAGCCTTGATAGCACGGGTAGCTGCTGTGGAGGCACGGCTCAGCCAAACCTACCTGAAACTAGTGGGTATGTACTCAGCATGGCTCAGCCATCTCTCTGCTGCATCTATCCATGCTACCGTGGCTACCCATCTAGTTATACTCAGGTAGCATGAGCAGGGGAATCGCACCCCGAGCTCGTGGTGTAGATGTCACTTAAGGCACTGCTTTCAGTTGCCAGCAAGAGCAGAAGGCTGGCTCCTTTCAGTGCTTTTTTTATGCAGTAAACAGCTATAATGATGAGGCCATTAATGGCAACTAACAACTTGAGATGGCTTTTGAAAGCAGCATATTGCCCACAACAGCCCTTTATGGTTCTGTTTGCAGGCAAAGTTGATTAGTTGCTAGGGAACTTCAAATTATCTGTCCGGGGAGATACACGTGAATAGGGTCTCCTTGCCTGTGGCATTTGGTTGGCCTGGTGGCTTTGATAAATGAGACCTGATAAAAGAGGAAAAGTGTCTGCACTGTGAGGTCGTTTTGCTGCTTTATGTAAAGGTGGCCTAAAAGGAAATTTCTGCTTATTTTTTTTCCGTAGGAGTATTGGGTTTTCTTTGTTATATTGTTGGTGTTGGAGGACTCATTGGATGCCTCAGAGGTCTGGCTCAGGGGCTTTCTTAATGCTTAACCATGTATCCTTTCTCCCACCAAATGCAGTACGTTATCAATTGGACCGCCATTTCTCATACCGCCATAGATGGGTGCCTGGGGGAATGTGTGTGCTGTTTTGTAGAACAATGGTGATTACCCTGAAGTGCAGGGGGAGAACTCTTGGTCTGCAAATTGGAACTTGGCTGTGGTATTCCACTATATCTGTGTGAGCCTTGCTCATGTAGTTCAGATCCCCTGTGCACATCTGACAGCAGGTGTGCCGTAAGTGTGTATGACATTGATGGGTCGGACACAGTGTTTGGGTACTATTGTGAGATAGGTGCTGTAGTTAAATGTTCCTATTTTCAGAACTGTGGAGGGCTCAGAGAGCAGGAAGAGGCCTTGGAAGGGTCATTTCTGATAGTCTGACCTAGGATGATCACTTGTTCAGATTAAAATAAATCTGTGGTCCCTCAAGAGGCTCCTGTGAATAATAGCCCCCATCTTTATCCAATGGGACTCTTCTTTCTTGCTCATTAGGAGCCCAAAAGAAAGGGTTTGGCTGGCTTCTCAAGTCAGCCTTCAGTTTTAAATTGAAAACAGCCTTAGAGGGCAAGTGGGGCCATGGACAACACCAGCCCTGGGGGGAAGGGCATGGAGGAGGGCAAGAAACCCAGCCTGTTTTGGGTCACCCCAGCCTCAAGAGCCTCAGGTGCTGGGTTTCTTGCCCTCCTCCATACCCTTCCCCCAGGGCTGGTGCCTTCTCCAGCTGGAAGCCAGTCCCTTTCACACTGCTCCTCTGCCTTGGAGATCTCATGGCCAGTCCTGAGCACAAGAGAAGCCATGGCTTAGTGTCTAACTGCAGCTACTTAGAGCTCTGTAGCTAACAGGTTTCCTTAGTCATGCTTGCAAATTGAAGCCGGGGAACTGATGCAGTAGTTTCAGAAAACTCCAGAAATCAATCCTTGAGACACCTCCTCTCCTAGCATCTGACAATACTTTAAAGTTCCATTTTCTGTAATTTACAAGATTCCCTGCAGTTCTTAAAGTGCTATATGAAATTCAGGCAATGGAAGCATTTGGGCCTATGCTGTGCACTCTCAAGTGAGATTTTAAATTGTCACTGTCAGCTGTTGTTTTGAAATTCATGTTCCTCACCTACTGTATGTACAACATGGCAGGAGAGGAAAATCCGTGTGCTGTGTTTCCGGGGAGCTTTGAATTCAGGGGGAGAGGTTTATGCCAGATTGCAAGTTTACTGATCTGCTGCGTGCTAATCTAACGTCAAGGACTGTATGTGGCACTCTGGGTTTCTTTTGTGTCATAGGCAGGGTCGCTAATTTATCAGCTGAAAAACATGCTTTTAAAATGCTGTAGCCTATTATTACTGTGCTGAGGTATAAAGTGGAAAGCAAAATCTGTACCACTACACTTAGGACATTACTGCTGTCATAGAATCACAGAACTGCAGGACTCAAGGAACCTCGGTGGGTTATCTAGTCCAGTCCTCTGCACTGAGGCAGGACTAAGGATTATCTAGAGACCATCCCTGACAAGTGTTTGTCTAACCTGCTCTTAAAAACCTCCTTTGACTGAAATTCCACAACCTCCTTAGGTAATTTGTTCTAGTGCTTAACTACCCTGAGAGTTAGGAAATTTTTCCTAATGGCCAACCTAAAAGTCCCTTGCTACAATTTAAGCCCATTACTTGTCCTGTCCTCAGTGGATAAGAAGAATAATTTAACACCCTCCTGTTTATAACTACCTTTTATATACTGAAGACTGTTATGTCCCCCCTCAGTCTTCTCTTCTCCTGACTAAACAAACCCCGTTTTTTCAGTCACCCCTTGCACACGTCATGTTTTCTAGACCTTTAATCATTTTTGTTGCTCCTCTTTGGATTTTCTCCCATTTTGTCCACATCTTTCCTGAAGTGGGCTGCCCAGAACTGGACACAGTGCTCCAGTGCTGAGTAAAGTAGAAGAATTACTTCTCGTGCCTTGCTTGCAACACTACTGCTAATGCATCCCAGAATGATGTTTGCTTTTTTTGCAGCAGTATTTCACTATTGACTCATATTTAGTTTGTGATACTTCGTTTGTATAAAGCAGGAAGCAAAATCTGCAACACTACAATTAGATACTGCTACTATAGCGTACCATTCTGACACATCACTAAAGGCATTAGTTATTTTCTAGATACTTTGTGCAGCTGGAAATTGCACAAGAGCTCCTTTGGATATGTGAATTGGTGGGATGCAAATAAATCCAAATTGCTCTGGTTCCTTAGTCTGCTAGCTATGTTTCCTGTTTAATCACCGTACCCGTAATAAATATGTTCATTTCTTCCTTCTGGAAGATAAGCGTCTTCTATGTTTGGTACGGATTCATTGTATTCATTGAAAGTGAGGATTGACAGCCCATCAGAATGATGTCCTCTCTCCACAGAACAAGTACAGCACAGGAGGTTGCCGGGGAGGTGTCCCCCTATACTACCCCACCAGAGTGCCTCTGCTGTACCCTGGCAGCCCCACCTCCTAAAGCTGGGAGGGGAGCTCAGCCACCCATGCCTAGCAAAGAATCATCACTTTTTGTGGGCCATGCTCTGTATCCCGGTACAGTTCCCATAGCCAGCCACCAGTCTTGAGCCTTACTTTTCAATCTGTCCTGACGTTGGCTTAACGTGGGCTTTGGCTCTCATTGTTGAAACCCTCTTTTCTTTCTTCTCAGTTGAACTTTGATTTGGATCGTGGCGTGTTCCCTGTGGTGATCCAAGCCGTAGTGGATGAAGGGGATGGTAAGCTAGATGCTTTTTCATTGATTGGTTGTTTCTCCAAGCTCCTTGTAGGCTTTGTCTGCACTGTGAGCTCGGGGGGCTGAGTTCCCTTCTCACATACACATACACTAGCTCTCTTCAAGCTACCGTGAGCATCAGGGCTGGCTCTGGCTTTTTTGCCACCCCAGGCAAAAAAGCCTCCCCCCCCCCCCAGCAGGGGAATTACACCCTTGGCTTGCAATGTAGAGATAGCCATAGAGGGGCACTACCCCCAAACACGTGCTTCCTGCAGGGTGGGGCTTAATGACTCCATGTGTTTCAAATGTTTCAGGAATATGACTTAAACATCCGTGGGAAAGGGGCCCAGGTAACAGTCAAATCTGCCTTTTACACTCAGATTTCATTTGGAGAGGAAGGATGGTCTTGTGGCTAAGGCACTGGCTAGGTCAGATCTTGGTTCAGTTCCTGGCTGTGCCACAGACTGTGGTGTGACCTGGGGCAAGTCCCTTCATCCCGCTGCACCTCCGTTCCCATCTGTAAAATGGGGATAGTAATATTTGCCCTTTGTGTGGTCAGACTGCAAGTCCTCTGGCTATGTGTATGTGCGGTGTCTAATACAGGCAGGCCCTGATCTGGGTGAAATCTTTAGGTGCTGTTATAATAACATTCATGTTTCCAAGCTGTTCAAATCACTGTTAAATCAAACTGTTTTTACAGTGAAACCTAACTTTGAATGTTGAAAGTCTCTGGATAGTTCAATGGGCAGCTGAATTCTTTCGGCCCTACTTGACAATCAGCCAGAGCAGCTTTTTATTTGTTGATTTTTAATACATTCTCCCATTTAAAAATATTCATTGCTTTTTTTTGACGCAGGGCTGGCTAATAGATATAATGTCTAGACTGCCATTCATGTTGCATGAGATTTGTTTCTCTGCAGGCTGTTTGTGTGGCTACCACTCCTTCTGAATGTCAGCAGTTAATGGGAGACATTTTGGTTACCTTTGCCCTAAATGCAGTCCTTTCCCTATTGAAGTCAATGGGGCCAGGATTTCACCCTAGCTTTTTTTAATAATGTCTTCCAAAGCGGAGACCAACAGATTATTTACAGTAACTCCATTTCCAGCACAAACATTGCAGCGTTGTGCTAGGGCATAAGAACCAGAAACGTGAAACTGTCCAGAAACTGATGGCAAGCAAAACTAGTTGAGAAAAATCCCCAACTATGAACCAACATAAAGTTGAGCAATAAGGCATAATACAGTATGAAGGAAAGGAGTTGTAAAATGTTTGCAGTTGTAATAATCTAAGATGCTGTTAGTAACGCTGGTAAAGAAGTTTGGTTTTTCTTATAATGAAAGACACTTTTACATCTGTCTGGGGAGTGCTTTGACAATATACTTGTATACTGCAGTGGTGCATACATATAAAAATGCCTATCGTGGCCTGATAAATAGAACAAAAAGAGATGGGGAATAAGGAAGCAAGCATACAGCTGTGTGCATACTGCAGTGTCTCTTAGTCAATAGTGCACTCTCATTTGATTTAATAAGCTCTGTAAATCTGTCCTAATAACCTAGACAGGCAATGGCTTTTAAATCCCCTCCTGGGAAAAACATCAACGCACACAGTATATGACACTTCAGAGGGATCTGAGAAAATCTGATGTGCCCTTTTCTTTCCTTTTAATGAATGAAAGAGCTAGTCAGAGGTGTTCTGATTGCCTGGTAAATTATAGGCATGTGCATTAAATAAAATTGAACTGCAAATGAAAAGAGCAATCAGCCAAATGCTTTGTTTGTCCGAAAGCTGCCAGGAGACGCCTCCTTTCTGTGCAGAGCTGAGAGTATAAAGCTACTGGGCTGGAACTGCTCTAAGTTTAAAAGCCTTAATGGAGGGGAGATTTCTGTGCAGTGTGTGACTGTCTAGTTCTGGCTTTGCAAGCTGCCTGAACGAACAAGCATAGTTTCCGTTTAGGTTCTCAGATCTCTAACTTGGCTTTAAAATGGTTTATGAGAGAGCTGAAGTTAATTCCATTGCTCAGACTAGAATTTATACTGGCTTGTTTGCAGAAAAATCTCCTGGAACTTGTTTCCCCCTCACTGATAGCAGGGAGGGATCAGCCCCCCATACACACACTGTTATCTTTGCCAACTATACTTTACCTGCTAAGACTCTCCATGAGAGCTCGGTGTGTCCCCAGTCACTCTTGCAGAGACAGTCCATAGTTTCTCCTCCCACATGTTGCTTTTTTAAGCCAGAATCAAATGAATGGGTCACCTTGTCGTTTATGCCCTTTGGGGCTGCAAAGGAACTACTGAGCTCCCTTCCCTTGGGAAGCTGAGTCGTTTCCTTCTGCTGTTACTAGCCTGGGAGCTGGTCACTCAAAACGTTCCTTGCCTCCCTAGCTCATCGGCATGTGTTTGTGTGAGTAGGATCAAAGGCAGTTATACCCCTTGTCTTGCCTCGTGACTCCTCCAGACTCTCATCCGAGGCTCTGCATGTAGTTGCCGGTTAATCTTCCCAGAACCTCTGAGGTAGGGAAGTGCTATCCCCAATTTTCATAGGAGAAAACTGAGGCATCAAGGGGAAGTGGTCACAGGAATCAGTGTCAGTGCTGGGAGCAAGCTCAGGAATCGTGACTCCTAAAACACGCTGTTTTTGCCTGGCTCCTGAGTGTTGATGGAGCCATGCGTACAGTGCTGGAAGCTTCATCGGTTGCTTTTGAGCTCTCCTGGAAGAATGAGGAGACCTCCAATTGGGAAGGGGCCAAACGTGATATCTGTTTTGGGGAAAGAGGACAGAAGGGGCCAGAGAATGAAACCAAAATGTTTGTGTCCATACTTGATAAACTGCTGGTACAATTAATAAATGCATTGGGAATCCCTAGGACTAGAGTAAAATAAGGCAATAAACATTGAGGATTTGCCAGCTGTAGATAAACCAGCCTGTTGTCTGTCTTTGCGAGGATAACAAGCTTAGGGAGTAAAAGAAACCCAGCAGGCTTTTCGCTCCCACTGCTTTGGTTCACTGGTGTCTGTAATGGAGAAGCCGGATTGTACGGAACAACTGCGAGAGATGCAGCTGGTAAAATGGATCTGAGTGGTCAGTGGTTCACAGGCTGTCTGCGGGGTGGAGGCGCCATTTGGCCCTACAGGGCTGTTCTCTGGGCCCAAGTGTTTACCATTCTCCAGGGGCTAATGTGGAGAAGCCACTAATTGAATTCCTGGACAGTATAAACTGGGAGAGCTCTTGACACTGCAAACGAAGATTAAAATGCAGCATGGGCCAGTTAAAGCGGGAAATGGGATGGAATTTGACTTGTGTGCAGCAGCTGGATTCCCAGTCATAATAACCTGGGCTGTTTCATTCTTCATGCTGAACCACTTCTCCCCAACACGCTCCAAACCATAAGGGGATTGGCCTTACAGAGCAATAGCCATGAAATTCCCCCCCGCCCCCGAAAATGGGGGTGAAAAGCATAGCCCTCATTCTATTCCCTCTGTGTGTGGTGGGCTTGGAGCTGCCGACCTTGTTCAAGGTTTTAACCAATGTTGTTCTCTTTCCAGTGGTGGTTGAAGTTACTGGCCATGCTCATGTCCTCCTGGCTGCATTTGAAAAGGTAAATGAGCCCTGCCATTCTGCTTCCTTTCCTGTGTGAACATAGCCACATGGATGGAAGTGTCCATGGTACAGAATGTCTGTCTTTTGTTCTGTTTGCACAGCTCCTACCTAGCACAGTGGGCTCCTGGTCCAGGACTGGGGCTCCCAGACGCTACCATAATACGTAACATACAGGTGTATTCAGTACATAGAGTTGTGGTGGTCAACCAGCCAATTGTAGGCAACATCTCCTGGCCCCCTGAGGATTGGAATGATTCCAGCATCCAGGATGTTTAAATGCGGTGGTGTTTAGACAAAAGAAAGCTGTCATGGTAGTATGGTCAGAGCCTTAAGATCCGTCTGCAGGACCAGATCTGCTATATGACTCTTTGGTCTGAGACGAAATCCTGTTACAAACTGGTGCTATGTCATATGTGAAGACCAGGGCTCTCACAGTGTTTGGGAACATGGTAATAGTAGCTTATTCCCACCCAGAGGGCAAGCCTAAACCATGGGATATTACAGGGAACTCTGCTGTATGGATAGGTCCTTGTATTGATTGCGTCTCCCCCTCTGGCAGACAGATTCTGATAGCAGTACAGCTACTGCTGCTCCATGCTGCAGCTGTTAAGGCATCTTAGTGGGAATACCTAGAGGTTGTTCAGGGAGTGCAGTGATGCAAGAGGGGCTGGGAGAGCAATCAGAGGGAGCAGCATGTTTGCTTTTCTTGTTCCGAGCCGTGGGGGGCCTCCAATGGGTGGCGAGAGCACAGCTGGGGGTGCCATCTGCCAGCTAGGGAACTGTTAGAACAAGGAAAAGGGCAGCTCTCGCCTCCTCTGGGAATTCCCTCCTGCCCCTTCTCTAAATTCTCCTGGAAGCAGGAAGAGCAAACTTGCTCTCTCCCAGTTTATCTGGCCCTGCCCATACTGTGAATGGGAGAGAGGAGGGCAGGTATTGAAGCCTGCGATAATCAGAGCCAGGCTGTTGCCTGCGGGAGGAAGTCCTCTAGGTGACCCTTTGGGACTATGACGAGATTACGGGAAGGATCAGACTCTTGTTCCATGTGAGACAAAAGTGAGTGATGTTGCATGGTGCCCGGTGAATTAACATCTGTAGCCGGAGCGTTCACCGTTCCCTGCTCCCCAAAGACCCTTCGTTATTCCTCTCGCTGCTGCCTTCGTGCCCTCTTGGCAGTAGCTAGCACCAAATCCACTGCCAGTGTAATTTGTATGCAGGACAGTGGGAGGGATGGGGTTTGTCTCGCCACTATCCGCTTGAGAAGACCGAGCTCACCACTCTCACATAGCGCCCAGCCTCCTGTGGTTACGGAGCTGGAGTCCTGAAATGAACCTGGCTCTGCATTCCTGGCATCATATTCTAGCACCATGTGGCCAGCCTTTATAATAAACCCTTCTTATAGAAATCTGTTCCCCGGGGCCTCCGGCTGATGGAGCAAGTTTTGTCTCCTGAGCTGTGAGAATTGGCACCTCACTGTGACTGATACCGGAAGGTGCAACATTCCATGGTGCATGTTAATTCTGTTAGAAATCATTAGTGCTGCTGTGATAGTTTCCATTTCAATAGCACTTTCTGCCCCAGCGAGTCCAACGCTCTGGATGCACAGTGACACTGACACTCAGCTCACTCTGGGAGAGAGGCAGCAGCTAGTACCCACGCGGCATGTTGCCGCACGGTGGGGAGGAGCAGAAATTTAGCAATGATCTTGTCCCCCAACAAAGTGGCCCATGGGTTGCTTGCTCTCCAAGCAAGGCAGAAAGGATCTCAGGGATTTGAGCCCTCCTGGAATTTTCTCTGCTTCAGAAGATCCAAGGGCTGAACCTGTAATTCCAAGGAATCTGGGTGCTTTTGACCTGATGCATAGAGCACCGAGATCTCCAGCTATTGTAATGTGGAGGTCCATGGGGTTTCGGCTGAAGGGGAAGCATGCCAAGCGCACCTTCTGCCAGGTGGAGATGAGTGGCTCCCTAATATTCAGAGAGCAGAGCAAGGTGGTCAGCAAAACTCAAAAGCACCTAAAGCTGCCTGGGCCATTGCATCAGTGGTGCTGCGCTCAGTCCAGTGCCCAGACCTCTTGAGTGCCCCATGTTTGAGCACAAGGACTGAGAGTGCACCATCATTCCTCTTCACTGCCCAGCTGCTCTGTGCTTGCTAGCCCACCAGCTGGGCATCACCACCCTTGGTGCAGCCTGCTCCTGGATATTGGTGGTTTTCCTGGGCAGTCCTGAGTGCCTCCTGCTAGACTTGGCTGCCAGACTGCTTCAGGGAGCATTGCCCAGCAGCCCCTGCCTTCAGTCCAGCCAGCGTGGAAAGGAGGATGGAGTCCCGGGGTGATAGAGAGTCTGTGATCACTGCATGGGGCTCCCCTCATGCTGTGGAGGGGCTGAGGGCCCAGCTGATCCTAGACTGGGGGTGGGACACACCCATGGCTCCTTCTCCTAAACCATACTTCTCCCCCCCACCCCATCTTCCTGCCCCCATAGCTGGCCCTTGGTTTCCTGTGTCTTGTTGAATGTCATCTTAAAGGCTAAATGCAGACCAGCCCACCCCTATTGGGCCTGGGACAGTCAGGTGGGACACCTTCTTCTTTGGGGAGCCTCCCACGCCCTGACCATGTTATGAGGGGCCAGGTTGCCTCCTTTATTTCCTGGTTTGGTCCCGTGTCCGGGGTTACTGGCGAGCGTGGAGAGTTATTCTTTGCCTGGTGTTTTGGGAGCACGGTGGTGGGGGAGTTGGCATGATCCGTGGCCCTGTGTGAGGTGTTGCAGTGCAGGAGGGTTGAAAGAGGGTCAGGCTGGGGGCAGGTGGACGGGGGGTGGTGCAGTAAAGAGGAGTAGCTGGTTCCCTGTTTGCAGGCTGAGGAGCAGTGTTGCCTGCACCATGCCAGCAGGCGACTTGGTAGTGAGTGGCGCACTGTGGGAGCTGTACAGTTTTAACATTCGGGTGTTTTATTGATGGGGGTTCTTTGTCAGTCCATTCCCTGAGCAATGTGTATGTCCCCAGGGGCAGCCTTGGCCTCCCTCAGACTGCTCATGCAGCAGGCCGGGACTCTCGGTGGCCTTGCATGGAATTCACGTTGCTGGCTGATGCCATTCGGGTCCTGCCCAGCATTGGGCACAGAATGCAGTGGCAATTTCCGGAGCATGCTACCCACTGCTGAGCAAATGGAGGGAGCATGTAGGATCCTTCACCAGAGGGCTAAGCAGCCAGGAATCTAGGCGGGAGACGGGGGAGAGTGTCAAGGGAGCCATGGAATCGGGATATGGTCCCTTGACTTTGCTTGATGGGATTGTGATGCATGTTTGTAACCTGAGAGAGCATCCTGCCGTGATTCTGTCATGGCTCCGAAACTCTGCTCGCAAGGCTGAGCTACCCCACTGCAGTCTGAACAGAGAGCTTGTGAGGTGCAATGACCATTAAGGACTTTGGCATCATGGGCGGCGGGTATCAGAGGCCAGGGGAGGATGAGCCTCCCCAAACAACCCTGCATGGCCCCGCCCACACTCTGCCCCAGATTC
Organism: Terrapene triunguis; assembly: GCF_002925995.2. NCBI lineage: Eukaryota > Metazoa > Chordata > Testudines > Emydidae > Terrapene > Terrapene triunguis. The sequence continues at coordinate 32,654,246 of NW_020664444.1, read as the reverse complement.
CCTCCTGCTTTCCAGCGCTCTGTGGCTCTTCCCCCATGGCCGGGGCCCCAGGCTGGGGCTAGTGGGGGCCAGCCTGCAGCCAGGAACTCCGGGTGGCTGGAGCTGGTGCTCACACTGCCCACCTGGCGTTCCGGGCCTGGGGGCACTCAGGTGGCCTGGGGTGTGTGTGTGGCCTTTGGGCACTGGTGGGAGAAGGGGGCGGGGCCTCAGGTAGACGGGGCAGGCCGGGGGCTAGCCTCCCCGAGCCCACGGTTCACCCACCACCCATGTTTGGCAGGCTAGGGAAGGCAAATCCAAGCATAGGTGGAACATATCAGCAAAATGTCTCTTGCAGCCCCCACACTGCTCATGAAAGGAATACAGGCTTCAAGCAACTAGGAAGCTGCACATTTTCTGCTCTACCAGCCACAGCCTTGTTCCTTCCAGACAACCTCCACCCCACCCATGCCCCTCCCCGACCTTGTTTGCTTAAATCACATTTACTCTCCTTAGAAAGGTCCTGGGCTGTTTGAAGTGCAGGCCATTAATCCAAAGCAGTTTTGTTTGTTAAGGATCCAGTTACTGCCGGAGTCACCAGAGCAAGCGGAGAAGGGTGCTCCAGAACTCGGACATACCAGCAGGCTGCAGTAATTTGCTATTTATGTATTGGTAAAACAAACATGTAACCTCGGCAGTACATGTGTAGTCTGCTGGCCTCGCAGCTCTGTCAAAGGAGTAGACTTGGCAGCTTGGTGTCTGACTGGAAAATGGGGCTCTTGAGTCTTTTTGTGTTTCATGTTAATGATGCAGTTCTTTCCTTTTTATGACTCCTTCAGTGAACAGATGCGTGCTTACATATGTACACACCTATCGATCTGCTAGATGTTTCCCAGGGCTATTAAGCGTCTTGCAGTAAATCTCCTTTCCCGTCCCCAAAATATCTCAATCAGCCGCTTCTTTTCTGGGTTGTAACTGACTAGCTGTCCCTTGAGTGTCCCCAGGAAAATGGAGGAAATGGAAAAAAAGCACAGTGCCTCGGAGTCCCATCTCTAGCATTCTTTGCATGTAAATTTGTAAACTTGTTCCAACTCTAGACATGCCAGCTAGATGAGTTAAATACAGTTCTGCTCTGAAAATGGAATCATGGGGCTCCATGTTAATTGTGTCCATGACTCGAGATCAAATCTACACAGCTGGCAAGTAAAGAGATGGCTTTCCTACCAGCCCTGCACACTTCCCCATGCTGTCTCTGGCTCACTCTTCATCGGCAACGATTTTCCAATGGGATGCTACTGAGATAATTTGGGTGGTGCAAGAGCCAGGCTAGATTCCAGCTCCCCCTCTCAGAGCTGGGCTGGCTTTGGAGCACTCCTAGCAGTAAAACAGAGTAATCACTTGTAGTGTGTAAAGAGATCTGGCTCTGAATACCCCCAGGGAGAAGGCTTATTGAGTAAGGCGGGGCTCTTTTGACACGTCCCTTTTCAGGGTAGAAATGCCCTGTAAGTTGCTTTTCAGTGGACTTCTTTGCAAGGCTTCCGCTTCCATTTCCAAATGTCATCTGCAACAAATGAAGTTTAACGCCCTGATTTTCAGTCTTCATAGAATCAGAGGGTTGGAAGAGACCTCAGGAGGTCATCTAGTCCAATCCCCTGCTCAAAGCAGGACTAACACCAACTAAATCATCCCAGCCAGGGCTTTCTCAAGCCGGGCCTTAAAAACCTCTAAGGATGGAGATTCCACCACCTCCCTAGATAACCCATTCCAGTGCTTCACCACCCTCCTAGTGAAATGTTTCCTAATATTCAACCTAGACCTCCCCCACTGCAACTTGAGACCATTGCTCCTTGTTCTGTCATCTGCCACCACTGAGAACAGCCGAGCTCCATCCTCTTTGGAACCCCCATTCAGGTAGTTGAAGGCTGCTATCAAATCCCCCCTCACTCTTCTCTTCTGCAGACTAAATAACCCCAGTTCCCTCAGCCTCTCCTCGTAAGTCATGTGCCCCAGCCCCCTAATCATTTTTGTTGCCCTCTGCTGGACTCTCTCTAATTTGTCCACATCCCTTCTGTAGCGGGGGGACCAAAACTGGACACAGTATTCCAGGTGTGGTCTCACCAGTGCCGAATAGAGTTCCTCAGTTCCTTCCTCCCCCTGTTTTTAAAAGTGTATGAAACTCTTAGAGCGTGCCTACATGGGACAGTTATTCCAGTAGTAGGTAGAGTGTGAATTTAAACCACTGAAGCTATACCAGTATAACTCCCCATGTGGACACTCTTATTCTGGTAGGAGTGCCTTTTCTGTTTCAATTTGTTGCTCTCGAAGGAGTTTGAACTAAACTGGAACAAAAGGCACTAACGTTCCAGAATAAGTATGTTCACATCAGGGAGTTATTCCAGTATAACTACAGCAGTTCAGCTATCGCAGTATGATTATACCAGTATAGTTAGAAGTCCCCTGTCAAGCCCTTAGGTAGCAATAAAGTGATAAACAAAGCTGTTTGATTGGCTAGAAGGAGAGCATTACCTGTGCTGTTCTTGCTTCAGTCCTGGTTTTCCTCCCTCCCGTGTTTCTTGTGAGAACCTCCTGCAAAGTTGGACCCATGCTCTGTTTCCTGTGTTGAGAGTCCAGTCCCTTTGTAGCGCTGATTCATGCGCTGTCCTGGAATTCTCCAGACCCCGTGAACTGAGACACTTGCTATAGAACTTTATTAGGGCAAGGGCAAGTGGGGGAGTTTGGGCTCTTCTGAAATGCATCTTAATTGGGGAGAAAATTCAGTGAAAGGGGAGAGTGAGGGATGGGCCAGCATGGTGGTCCTGAGGTTCTAGGAAACTGCTGCTAATGATCCTGGGCAGTCTCAAGGAAAAGGGTGCTAAAAGCACACAGAGATACCGCTCTTTAGCAAGTGTTGATAGTGATCCCCAGTGCTTAGAGCCCCTTCCATCTATGAACCTCAGCACACTTTGCAAAAACTCATCCAGGCTCATAGCCTCTGGGAGGCAGGTGGGAATTGGTTCCATTTTATGAAGGGGGAAACTGAAGCAGAGAGTGACTCAGTGTCTTGCCTATGGTCACACACGATCTGTGGCAAAGCCAGGAGTAGGACCCAGCTGTGACGGGTTCGGTCACGGAGACCCCCTTGGGATTGTCACCTGACATGCTGAAACTACCTCTGAGCCCGTTTTCCCTGCCAGCTTGGGACTCCAGAACCCTGCCTTGTTGAGCCAGACATGCTACTCCGCTGCAACACAGACCCAGGGTCTGAACCACGCCCCCAAAGCTGCAGACTTTAACCAAAACTGCTCAGCAGGTTTCCTGTCTCCAGCACCCAGACACTCAGTTCCCAATGGGATCCAACCCCCAAATAAATCCGTTTTACTCTATATAAAGCTTATACAGGGTAAACTCATAAATTGTCCACCCTCTAGAACACTGATAGAGAGATATGCACAGCTGTTTTCTCCCCCAGGTATTAATCACTTACTCTGGGTTTAATAATAAACAAAAGTGATTTTATTAAGTATAAAAAGAAGGATTTAAGTGGTTTCAAGTAATAACAGACAGAACAAAGTAAGTTACCAAGCAAAATAAAACAAAACACGCAAGTCTAAGCCTAATACATTTAAGAAACTGATTACAGGTAAATCTCACCTTCAGAGATGTTCCAATAAGCTTCGTTCACAGACTAGGCTCCTTCTTAATCTGGGCCCAATCGTTCTGCCCATCTCTGCTTTGTGAGAACCTCCTGCAAAGTTGGACCTATGCTCTGTTTCCTGTGTTGAGAGTCCAGTCCCTTTGTAGCGCTGATTCCTGCGCTGTCCTGGAATTCTCCAGACCCCGTGAACTGAGACACTTCTAAAAAGCAAGAAGTGGGATTCAATTTGTCATTGTTGCTGCTGGAGAAAATCTGGGTCTTAGAGAGTGACAAGATAGCCATTCAAGGGCCTTAAAACATATGCTTTGGGCTGTGCATCTTCATGTTTAAAATCTCGAAAAGAAAGGGGCACTTTTTGCTTACGTGGGTCTGTCTGTGAGCCCTGCCCTGCTTTCTTTCCTCTAGGCCAGTGGTTCTCAACCGGGGTACACAGAGGTCTTCCGGGAGGTACATCAACTCATCTAGATATTTGCCTAGTTTTACAAGAAGCTACATAAAAAGCACTAGTGAAGTCAGCACAAACTAAAATTTCATACAATGACTTGTTAGTACTGCTCTGTATATCGTCCACTGAAATGTAAGCACAATATTTATATTCCAATTGATTGATTTTATAATGATATGGTAAAAATGAGAAAGTTCACAATTTTTCAGCAGTAGTGTGCTGGGACACTTATATTTTTGTCTGATTTTGTGCGCAAGTAGTTTTTAAGTGAGGTGAAACTTGGGGTACTTAAGACAAATCAGACTCCTGAAAGGGGTACAGTAGTCTGGAAAGGTTGAGAGCCATTGGTCTAGGCCACACCTTCAACCTGATTGTTATGTGAAGTTGCAGAGGGTGTATTGTGGTAGGTGCTGCCCCTTTGATTACCCGACCTCTCTGTCCTGCTGACCTTTTGATGGTAAAATTACAGCTCTGGCTGCTGCCACCAGCCAAGTTCCCCCCATGGCCCTTTTACGTTTGCCCATTCACAGCCATTCTTCTTCTTTCTAGCCCACATCAATTCTCTCACTTGTCATTTTTGCATCCAGAGATGTACTTGTAGAGCTGTTAATTGTTTAACAGGTTTTTAAAAAGCTCCTAGCTTCAAAACTCATTCAGCAAGTTTGCATTTCCATCTAGCACACCCGGGTACTGAGGTGGTAACAGAGGCGGGGTGACGGGAGGTGAGCACCTCCTTAACAGAGCATTGAGAAAGATGTCACTAGAAATCTGTGGTAGCCTCACTAATAAATGTTTGATGCCTACCTCTCCTGTGCTCGGGTGTCGATAAGTAGCAGGATAGAAACCGTAGTGAAATGTCTGAATTATAAAGTAAGACGCACTGAATTTGCAGGAATTTTTAGCTGAGACTAGCTGCTTTCTCTTCATGCCAGTTCATATATGGGGGCCTTCTTTCTAGCAGCTGAAAGCTTTAAGAGTTTGTACAAACACAAAACAGTGTCATCCCCATAGGGTAGTCAGACCCCGCTGTCTTGCTCTGGGGGAGCTACATGGTTGTGCACACACCACATGGAAAACCTGCCAGAGCCACTCGCGCTGCTTCCTGCGTCCCAACAAACCCTGTCTGTGACAAGCCTCTAGGGAGATCAGGGACACCAAAGGCACAGGCAGACTGTCTGTTGAGAGAACCCCATTGCTGGTCTGAGGGTATGTCTACACTACGAGAGTAGTTCGATTTTACTTAAATCGAATATGTGGAATCGATATTACACTAAGCACAGTAATTCGACTTTGTGAGTCCACACTAACGGGGAAAGCGTCGACATTGGAAGCGGTGCACTGTGGGCAGCTATCCCACAGTTCCCGCAGTCCCCGCTGCCCATTGGAATTCTGGGTCGAGCCGCCAATGCCTTCTGGGTAAAAAAATGTGTCGAGGGTGCTTTTGGGTAACTGTCGTCATCCGTCCGTCACTACCGCCCGCCCTCCCTCCCTGAAAGCGCCGGCTGGAAATCAGTTCACGCACTTTTCTGGTCAGTGACAGTGCGGACGCCACAGCACTGCGAGCATGGAGCCCGCTGCGACCATCGCTGCAGTTATGGCCGTTGTCAACACCTCGCAGCTTATCATCCACCTTTCCCAGAGGCAGATGCAGAGAAATCAGGCGAGGAGGCTACGGCACCGCGGTGAGGACCTGAAGTCTGAGAGTGGCACAGACCTGTCACAAAGCACGGGACCCCGCGCCGAGGACATCACGGTGGCAATGGGTCATGTTGATGTTGTGGAACGGCGATTCTGGGCCCGGGAAACAAGCACGAACTGGTGGGACCGCATAGTGCTGCAGGTCTGGGATGAATCACAGTGGCTGCGAAACTTTCGCATGCGGAAGGGGACTTTCATGGAACTTTGTGAGTTGCTGTCCCCTGCCCTGAAGCGCAATGACACCCGGATGCGAGCAGCCCTGACTGTCCAGAAGCGAGTAGCCATAGCCCTCTGGAAGCTTGCAACACCAGACAGCTACCGGTCAGTCGCGAACCACTTTGGCATGGGCAAATCTACCGTGGGGGTTGTTGTGATGCAAGTAGCCAACGCAATCGTTGAGGTACTGCTCTCAAAGGTAGTGACCCTGGGAAACGCGCAGGTCATCATAGATGGCTTCGCCGCGATGGGATTCCTAAACTGCGGTGGGGCTATAGATGGAACTCACATCCCTATCCTGGGATCGGACCACCAGGCCAGTCAGTACATCAACCGAAAGGGCTACTTTTCAATGGTGCTGCAAGCACTAGTGGACCATAGGGGACGTTTTACAAACATCAACGTCGGATGGCCGGGCAAGGTTCATGACGCTCGTGTTTTCAGGAACTCAGGTCTGTTTAGACGGCTGCAGGAAGGTATTTACTTCCCGGACCACAAAATAACTCTTGGGGATGTGGAGATGCCTATAGTCATCCTCGGGGACCCAGCCTACCCGCTAATGCCCTGGCTCATGAAGCCCTATCCTGGCGCCCTGGACACTGAAAAAGAACTCTTCAACTACCGGCTGAGCAAGTGCAGAATGGTGGTAGAGTGTGCTTTTGGCCGTCTCAAGGGGAGATGGAGAAGCTTACTGACTCGCTGTGATCTCAGCGAAACCAATATCCCCATTGTTATTGCAGCTTGCTGTGTGCTCCACAATCTCTGTGAGAGCAAGGGGGAGACCTTTATGGCGGGGTGGGAGGTTGAGGTAAATAGCCTGGCTGCTGATTACGCCCAGCCAGACAGCCGGGCGATTAGAAGAGCCCAGCGGGACGCGCTGTGCATCCGGGAGGCTTTGAAAGCTAGGTTCCTGAGTGAGCAGGGTAACCTGTGACTTTTAAGTTTGTGTACGGAGAAGCTGAACCTGCCCCCGTTTCTTTACCCACTAAATGTTCAGTATCCTCTCCAGTTACATACCCCGTTCCTCCCCTTCCAACACACTTTTAAAAATAAAATCACTTGAATTTTGTTAATGAACACCGTTTTCTTTATTACTGTTTTCGCGGGAAAGTGTTGAACCTGGGACGCAGACTGTGGTGGGGAGCGGGTGTAGTGTAGTGATGCAAATGACGCTTCTAAACTCCAGGAATGACAGGCTCCGCAGTGGTGGACTGGTTGTTTCAATGGAGCCTGCCACCCCTCCTGTGTGTGTGGGGGCTATGTGACTTTGTGGCAGGGGGAGGACGGTTACATATCCCCTGCTGCGTGGCTCTGTGATCCAGGATAAGGACCGCTGCATAAGATCTCTAACTGCCCTCCCCCACCACAAAGTCACAGAGCCCCCCCCCCCGCCCCAGAACATGAAAACCACCTCCCAGACTGACCAGGGTAACTAGTGACTGCAATGTGTGTGTGCCCTGCTGCTGAACCTGCCCCCGCCTCTGTACCCTGGTAAAGGTGACTGTCCTGTCCAATTACCAACCCCTTTCCCCCCCTTCAGACAGACTCTCCTCTAAAAGAACATGATGGAAACAGTAATTAACAGAAACGTATTTTTTATTAGCAACTACACATGAAACTGGGGGGTGAAACTTGGACGGGGGCTTGGGTGAGGCGGGAAGGAAAGGACTTGTCAAATTTTGGGGAATGAGAGCCTTCTGGTACTTGAGCAGTCTGCAGGGGTGGAGTGAGAGTTTTCACGGACTCTGCCGCCCCTCCTTCTTGGGACTTTGGGTGACGGGGGTATGGGACTTGGTGGCGGGGGAGGGCGGTTACAGATAGACTGCAGCGGGGCTCTGTCCTCCTGCCTCCGGTCCTGCAGAACATCCACAAGGCGCTGGAGCGTGTCCGTTTGCTCCCTCATTAGTCCAAGCAGCGTTTGAGTCGCTTGCTGGTCTTCCTGCCGCCACCTCTCCTCCCGTTTCATGTGTGATCTGTGCATTTGGGACAAGTTCTCCCTCCACTGGGTCTGCTGGGCTGCCTGGGCTCGGGAGCAGCCCATAAGTTCCGAGAACATGTCCTCCCGTGTCCTCTTCTTCCTACGCCTAATCTGCGCTAGCCTCTGGGAGTGTGATGCCAGGCTAAGTCGGGAGACAGTCGCAGCTGTGGGAATGGGAAAAAGGGAGTGAATTCCTCAGAAAGATAAATTTAGTTGTGAACAAAGAACATAGTCTTTCTCTGTGAACAAGACCATGCACAGCACCTATCACATGCGCACTCAGGACAAGGTCGAATTTTCGGCCTTCGCATTCAGTGCCTGGGGTCTTGCAGTGCAGAACAGAGAAGCGGGGCAGGACACCGGAATTTGTGTAGCAGGCCGACATGGTAAGCCGTAGACTTGTGGCTGCTTAAAACTTTAATAGTAGCACTGGCCTCCTTTCACATTGAAAGCAATGCCAGTCCCTGCTGCCAGCAATCCGGCAAGCATGAACTCTGCCTCTATCCCACCCCCTCGCGGCTGTCCCAGCGAAAGATCCCTGTATGCTGCCCCTCTCCCGCCTCCACCGCGTGGCTGTAAACTGCCGGTTACAGTTCTGTAAAGGAACAGGCAAGCAGTCCCAATACTAACATTCCCCTACCTAATTCAAAGCAGGTCACCATGAGCGACATCACTCTGATGAGGATTTCAGAGACGGAAAAAGAAAGGATGCTTCGGGAAAGCCTGCAAAGACCAGGGCCGTATGCCGCCATGCTCTGCAGGGCAATGATCCCGGAGTACTTGCTTGTCTCCTGGCGCGGAAATGTTTCCTACTACGGAGGACCCAATAAGGCCGCTCTCCCCAGGAACCTGATGCAAAGGCTTTCCAATTACCTCCAGGAGAGCTTCGTGGAGATGTCCATGGAGGATTTCAGCTCTATCCCCGGACATATAGACCGGATTTTATTGTAGCTGCACTGGCAGGGACTAAACAGTAGAGCGGCTTGGGCAGAACAATCATGCTAAACCAGACATTGTTACATTTTTTTCAGTAGTTGCACTGCCAGGGACTGAAACGTTAAGCGCCTAGGGCAAAATAATCATGCAAAACCCATTGTTAATATTGTTAATATTCCTGTTCTGTTAAAAACAAATGTTTAGATGTTTTAAACACTTACTGAGTGATCCTTCCCCTGATTCTGTGTCCGGGTTAACGGCTGGGGACGGTTGGTAGGGGATCTCTGTAAGGGTGATGAAGAGATCCTGGCTGTCGGGGAAATCAGCGTTGTAAGCGCTGTCGACTGCCTCGTCCTCCTCATCTCCTTCCTCATCTTCCCCGTCCGCTAACATGTCCGAGTGTAGACCAGGCCTTAGTCTAGTCCCAGGGACAGATGCTTTAGTTAGTTTCCATATGTTACAATAGCAGCTGCAGCAGTGTAGTGGCAGCTTCAGAAATCAGGAAATCACCTGCTAGAGAAACCTACTGGGCAAATGTCCCATTTTGGATAAGGTCCCACCAGCGGGATGTTTCTCCAGATCTCCTGGCTTGGTGTGGGAGTCACATGAGAACAGTCTCCTGCACTGGGGTAGCACCTAGCGGGGGCATGGCAATAGATACATTTTAAGGGATTCTGACTTTCTGACCCGAGCAGCTTCCTGTGGCTGGGTCCATTATCAATATGCAGGTGATACCCAGGACCTGCTACTGGAGGCCCAAATGAACTTGTTTTCAGGATCGTGGTTGAAAGGAAAAGTCAGTCTCTCTGCATCCCCTTGGGCAGCCTGTGTGGTTTGCCCATGAGGCCACAGGCCAATGCACAAACTTCAGTTTAAAAAAAAAAAAAAATAAATCTAATAGTTGTTTCATTGGCTTCTGTTTTTCAGTGGAGGGAGCAGTCTCCTCCTGGTAATTACAGCCCCTTATCTGCGGTGCACTTCCCCAAAGCAGGATCGCATGGTGCTGGACGTATTACCAGTCAGTTTGACATACTTCCGTTATCCTGCAATACAGAACTGCTCTGGGGAGTGCCAGTGTAAATGGTTCTGTTTACTTAGATTCCTTCCTTCCCTGTAGGTCTGTAAAGGAGACCACACAAGCTGTGTGAAACTCTGCAGGGAAAGTGTTTGTATTTCCTCTTGTCACTAGGTCTCTGGAGATGTTCTTACTCCCTTCACACTCTGTAAGACGATCCACTTAAAATAACCCAGGTACTAGATAAAACTAATCTCCCTCATCCCACCAGGAGGCCCCTCCTGACTTCACAGCAACCCTTTGGCTTGTGCTCCCAGTGAATGTAACTTTATCCTTGGATGGCAAACTCCCAAACAGCCCTTTTTGCAGCATGGCTGCTTCCCCAAAGCAAAAGCTGTGGCTTTTCTTTTCCCCCCTGCTGATGGTAATTTTGGAGCACACATTGCCTCAATTACAAAATCAAAGGGCTCTGCAGAGCATTGAGCCGAGCTGTGGCTGAAGGGTCTTGTGCTGGGCAGCTGGAGTAGATTCTGTTCTTCTGGTCTAGCTTTTGCAGTCGATTAAGTAAGCGAGGCCCATTAGCACGGTAGCAGTAACTAAGTTTGCAGTCACAGGAGCACATGGTGACCATCTGTAAGTCCGGTTTGACTCTCTGCCACATGCTCTGTGCGCCTGGCAAATGTTGGGAAAACCACAGCTCTGCCTGGTTGTGGGATGGGGCCCCTAGTCCTGTAATGCTCAAGTGACACTTGCAGATAGATAAAGTAAGGACTAGTCCTGGTGCAACATCAAAGGGTTGTCTACACAGGGAAGAAGCCCTCAGGACCTGGGGTGCACTAGCTACTATGCACTCATTCCCTGTGTGGACATACTAATTGTGCATTGAGTGTCTTTGCACTTTGCTTTGGCTATTTCCGTATAGTCTGTTTAACCTCTCTGTCTTTTCCCCCCACCAGCACGTGGATGGCAGCTTCTCTGTGAAGCCTTTAAAACAGAAGCAGATTGTAAGTATATGGTCCCTGTTTATATCATTTACAGAAAAAAAATGTTCTGGGTAAAGGTGTTTGCTGCCATCCCAGAGATGCCCACATGTGCCCAACGGGCAGCTGCATTGGCAGATAGCCAGGAGCCCAAGGGCTGCACCTAATTTGTCTGGATTAAGGAGCAGATTGGAGCCTTCCTCTTCTTTATTGTGGAGGTGGGGCCTGTGCAGCCAAAAGGTGCCAGCTTTGCGCTGTGGGACCTGTAGTGTCACCGGGCAGCACCTTTTGTACTGGCTTAAGTGGTGCATTGTGTTTAGATCAACATCTGTCATTCTGTGCTCCTGGGTCTCCATATCAGATTTAGGCATATCAAAGTGGTAAGTGCCTTAGAAATATCTACTGTCCTGATGTCTTCACTAAGCTATATCAACATCAGTTTGAGGCCTGTCTGAATTGCGTCATTGCTGGATGTGTCGGGCAGCACAAACACCACCTGCTCAGAATCTACTCTATGCCCCTTCAGCTCTGTTCTGTGAGAGAGGCTCTAGAAGTCTAACTGGGTGGACCATTTTTTGGCCATGCCAGTGTTAGCCACCCCCTCACAACTGTTAGCTCTTTCCCTTGCATATCTCCGTGTCTTAGCTAATTGCAGGGATCTCTGTACTTGTTTTCTCCCTGCACAATGTGTCCAGTCTCCTTATTCGCTGAGGAAAGGAAAGTCTTTTTCTGGTGATAGCCTAGGAACAGCTGGGGTGACGGGAGCAATCCAAGGAGATCTAAATAGAGGGTGCTTGATCCACAGGCAGCTAAAAGGAAACCTGGGAGCTACTGCAAGAAAGCAGAGATAGAAGAGCTGTTAACTCACCTGATCCATCCTCCTGCCAGTGCAGAGGGGCTTGGGAGAGCTGGCATGGATGTTGCCTAGCCAGAATGAGCGACAATGAAGCCATCATATAATTCCAAGCAGAGTTGAAGGGAATATCCTGAGAGCTGGAAGACTCACAAGACACCAAGGTTCCCAAGGAATTCAGACTTTGGGGGAGAAGTTTGACGTGATCTCTCGGCAAGGAACAAGGAGAGGTGGCTTGGGGGCACCTGCAGTGCAGGGCGTTGAAGAAGATGCAGCACACGGATGTTCAGCTGAGGTAACGGAAGACCAAAGAGCGAGCTGTGGTGAATGCAGGGGCTATTCAATCTGATCCAGAAGCAGACTGGGCATGTGCAGTTTCCACTCATGCCCTTGCTGGAAGACCATTCTAAACTGGTTATATGATGCTTTTACAGGTGGCCCCTTCCCTCATGGGAATTTGGCCGAGCTCACTGTGACATTGAGCTGGTGAACTCAACAAGTCTGCTCAGCAGGGAGGAATTAGTCCAGCAGATCTCATGCTGAGGACCGGAGGCACCAGTGATGTGGAGTTTAAAAAGAGCAGCAGTTTATTTACAGTTAGACTCCTTTGTATCATAGCAACAGGATGGATAACATGGCAAAAACCTAGCCTGATCTTCTTCCCCTTCTCCCTCATGTCTCCATTGGCAGCCTCGCTTCCCTTCCCATGGCCAAAGCTTGCAGAGTTGGTGTCAATCAAGTCTGAGTTGTCATTTTCTCGTCCCATCCAGGCCCTTCCTAGATCCTGCTGTTGCGTTCTCTGCATTTTGGAAACTCGTTCCTTCCTCTCTATCCCCACTACCAAATTCATCCATTCTGTGGCACCCTGACCGATGACCACCTTGATTTTACGATGTGTATTGCGGTTGCGCCTAGGAGCTAAGGTCATGGCCCAGGACCCCATTGTGTTAGGCACTGAACAAAGACTTCTGCACCCACCTGTTTCTCTCCTCTCCCCTGTTCCAGTCCACCCACAGTGCAACTGCCCATCTCTTCCTTTCCCCCCACCTTAATCATGTCTCCCTCTTCTTTGCACCTCACTCAGCGCTCCCCAAGACTTTGGGTGCTGGGGCTTGCTCTTCCCTGGCAGATGTGTGCCTTATTTCTAATGTGAATATTCAGTTTTTGAATGAAGCTGCATTTTCCTTGAGCTGCTTTCGAGAGAGCATTGCTTGTTAGAGCGCTTTGTCCTGATAGAACTCGGTGGGTGGGGGAGGTTTAAAAACTATGCCTCTCTGTAGCTTTTAGGTAGTGCGTTTTGGTGGGAAAAAATAGCAAGGTAAAAAGCCCCTAAAACGTGAGATGATGTGATACCTTGGTTTGATGTGGATGTCATTAATAAGTTGCTGTTCTGGTTGGTCTTTTAGTAGTGGACTCTGTCTTTGATCTGTGATAATCATAATACTTAACAAGGGACATTTTCCCAGCACTGTGCAAACAGTAACTCAGTTTGCTTGCCTGTTTCTACAGTCGGTGATCTAATTTCTGCACCTGTCATTTGTTCTCAGTAAATACTGTTATTGCCGTGGCGCATCTGACGCAGCTGGCCGGGCTGTTGTCTTTATTCACTAACTGCATCCTCTCTGGTCTGAGTTGGCTCCCAGTTGCTTCTACAAGACTGGCACAAAGGATGAAATCTATCCTAGTCCTTCTCTGATATATTGCTTTAGACTGAAACTTGGGGGGAGGGAGAAGGCTTGCTATGGAAACTGAGTTACTCAGGGAATTGAAATGGGATATGGAGCCTTATACCTCTGTTAATCCACAGCAAGGAGAGCAGCCACATAACCTGGGGGGGCCACCTGTACGGGAGAGAGGGGAGCTCCGTCTGACTCATTTCAATCCCAGTGTCTCTCCAAAGGTTCCAACAAAGGGGAGCAAATAGTGTAAAGAAAAATATAGGCTCCACACCAGGAAACTTTGCAAATACAAAAGGCAGTTAGATTGTGGCTACAGCTGTTCTCAATAAACTTCTGACTCTGGAACCGATCTTGGAAACTTGTTGTCAAATAAGGCTCTTCTACTGTCCATATCAGAGCTGGCCCATTTTGCCTCCGAAGCTGCAGTCAGCAGGGAGTTAGTGGCTTAGACCGTTACTGCTGGGGAAGATGGGCTGAAAGCGGTATCTTCTTGACTTCGGCCTGGTCTACACTAAAAGTTAGGTTGACCCAACTACATCCCTCAGGGTGTGTGAAAAATCCACACCCCTGAGTGATATAGTTAAGCTGACCTACCCCCTGGTGTAGACAGCACTTGGTCAACAGAATAATTCTTCCATCGACCTAGCTATCCCCTGTCAGGGAGGTGGATTACCTACGCTGATGGGAGGACCCCTTCTGTCGATGTAGGTAATGTCTACAGCAGCGCAGTTGCAGTGTTTCAAGTGTAGACAAGCCCTTAGAAGAGCTTTCCAGAGTCAAAGCAGTGTGAAAAGTGTCTCAAGCCTCCTGCTGTGGGACATCTACACAGCCAGAGTTGCTTGCTCTAGTTCAAGCTGCTGTAAACGTACTCATCTAAGAACTCAAGCAGTGGGGAAATGCATTCATCTGCAGTAGGCCACAATGAGGGGTGAATTGCTGATGTTCACCATAGCCCATGCTCTTCTCTAGGCCATTGGGGATTCAAAGAGTTTAAAGCCAGAAGGGACCATTAGATCATCTAGTCTCACATCCTGTATATCATAGGCCACCAACACCACCCACTTACCCCTGCATTGAGCCCAATAACTTGTGTTTGGCTAAAGCATATCTTCCAGCAAGGCAGTCAGCACTGATTTGAAGACATCAGGAGATGGAGAATCCACCATTTCCCTTGGTTGTTTGTTCCAAAGGTCAATCATCTGCACTCTTAAAAAACGTGTGCCTTATTTCTCATTTAATATGTCAGGCTTCAGCTTCGAGCCGCTGGGTCTTGTTCTGCCGTTCTCTGCTAGATTCAAGAGCCCTTCGATACCTGGTATTTTCTCCCCATGAAGGTACTTAGACCCTGTAACAAAGTCACCTCTCAGTCTCCTTTTGAATGAACTAAACAGATTGAGCTCTGTATGCCTCTCACTGTAAGGCATTTTTTGCTGTTCTCAAATCATTGTACACCCTGGCCAGTTTTTCAACATCCTTTTTAAAATATAGAGACCAGAACTGGGCACAGTATTACAGTATTGGTCTTGCCAGTGCCGTACAGAGTTAAAATCACTTTCTGCTTGTACTCACTGCTCCCCTGTCTACACATCCAAGGATCACATTAGCTCTTTTTGCTGCAGCATTGCACTGGGTGTTCATGTTCAATTGCTTGTCCACTCTGACCCCTAAATCCTTTTCAGTGTTCCTGCTTTCCAGAATACAGTCCCCCATTTAGAAGGTCTGGCCTGCATTCCTCGTTGCTAGATGTCTCCCTTTGCATTTGGCTGTATCAGTCTCTGCTCTGGTCGTGTAGCTCCCATTAATAGGTTCAAGATATGGAGCAAGAGAATTCAGCCTAGAAAATAAACTGATGTGTGTGAAGTAAAGCCCCGAAAGGGATTATCCCCAACGGTCGTTGTTCTGAATTTGAGAACTCCCAGGCAGTGTAGAGCAGAATGCCATCTTGGAGGCTGTCCTGCGGCTGTGAAATCACAGTGAAATCAGCAGCGTCTCCTCTTTGGGGTTGGTTTTGTTGGTGTGTTTTTTTAAAGCAGGAAGAAATGTTGCATTCACAAGCTCACAAAAACAGCCTGTTCTTGATGCTAGAGCATTGGCCCACCTGGCAATGATCTATTCAAATAAATGTTAGTTACTGCACGGACTTACATTACATGTGCACGGCTCTCCCTTAGTACTTTAGCCTGCTGAAATGGAGAGCTGTTTCCTTTTAACTGGCCTCCAGGACAGTTCTCAGCCTACTACAATATAGTGAGCCCATTCCTGCCGTGAAATAGTGTGTATTTGTCTGTCTCTCTTTGCTGACACAGTTCTCTGCCTTCCTAATTGTCCCTTCCTCCTCAGCTCATAAAATCTAGGAGTTAAACAGTCCCTCCCATAATGTTCCCAGGTTTTTAAAATAGACCTGTAAGCTGTTCCTACAAGAACACAGAGTACTGCAGAAACGAACGTGGCATTAGTCTGCTCCCTGTGTGTATAGAATGAGCTGAAAAGTAGTGGAGTGAGGTGTGTGTATATTAATGTAAACTTTTCTCCTACCGTCATTAGACTTCTTTCCTTCCCTCCCTACCCTTGTAACCATCTGTTACTCCCTGAGATCTTCTGGCTGCCCAGTGCTGTAAGCCCTTTGGTGGTGGAAGGGCCGCAGCTAATGATCTGAGCTGAGTTTCTCTTGGCTAGATTGGGTGTAGTGCACTAATTAATACCTAAAGGTCTCTCTAGCAGGAGTTGCGTTCTACCTTGGTGGAGGAGTGGATTTCCCAATTGAATGGGCCTCGTATATTTCTAACTGGCGTGTGATCCTACATTCTATTTTAGAGACCTTTCAATAAAGGGAACACATCACCCTGGTTAGATTCCAGTGCCCACGCTTCCGTCCATCGGCAACCTCGGAGCTGACCCCCTCTGCACATCTTGATCACCCAAGGAGTCAGGAGGATGGAACAAGGCCCTCTTTGAAATGTCCAGCTATAAACACTCTGCTCCCACACAATAATTCTAAAACTCCCCAGCCTGTAGCTGAGAGACACTGCGGAGGATTTCACTCCAGAGTCCAACCACTGACCTCATTGCCTTGAAATGCAGCTCCAGCATGGATGTAGGCTCCATGCTGAGTTCAATGGGGAGACACTGGAATTAAGCTGCTGGTTCATGAGTCAGAGCATTTTAAACTGGCAAGCAGGGTGGATATAATTAGGCTTGGCCTGCGTCGTCTGTGTGTGCTGCTTCCTGCAGCACTGAAGCTCTTAGTCACAGACACAGCCCTTCAAACAACCAAGTTCTTGTTATTGGCTGGAGGTGCAAAACTCAACTGGCCGACTGGTGGGAGAGTTCGACCGTCTGATTCCAGGTGGCTTCACAGTGTAGTGGCAAAGGGTCAGTTTTGAGATATGCAGTAAAACATTTCCATGTCCCATCTTCAGGATGTCACTCTGGACAGGATGTCACTGAGGGTCGCCCCACCATTTCGCCCACTCCCTGGGCTTTTCACAGGGTGGATCCAGGAGAGATTTGCTTTTTGGTGGAGCTCACTGTATAGCATCTGCAACAAAGTGCAGTGATAAATGGTTGTGTCCGTTACCTTGGCGCTTCAGTGCGTAGAGGGCTCAGGTGAGATTAGCACTGCATCTGCCAGCGTGGCCGCCCCAGCCATCCTCTGTAGAAGCACCTGCTGGCAAGTCCCCTGTCTGTTCTGAGCACTGAGCCCTTCTTCCTCTCTTTAGTTTTCAGCATCTCCCCCTCAACCCTTTCCTGGAACAGAGAAGAAAAGATCCGTCTTACCCCAGCTGTCTCGTGATGCAGTGGCAGACCCCTGCCCTGCCACATCTCCCCAGTGTGGGAAACCATAACCTCAGAAGCCTTCCCCCAGTGGGAACTGCACCTATGACTTAGTTACTACATGCACACGAGCTCTAGGCCAAGGCATCACCACACTAGCTGCTGATCCTGCTCCTCCACGGGTTTTCATGTGGAGGGGCACTAAGTTGGGCACATGGCAAGGCCAAGGATGCATAGCAGCTGCAGTACAGTCCATACCCAGTTACCGCGATTTGCCAGCAGTGCCTCTTTGCGCTTGCACATGCCATCCCAGTAATTATCCATGTACAGTCCTAAAGTGGAGACACAGCAAGGGCTCAAGCACTTTTCTAGGTAAATTCTTAACAAAACGCACAGCGCTCACGGAGCGCTCTCTGGAGCCTGACCCTCTGAAGTAGCTTTCTCATACGGAACCATTTCTCAGTCTCTGTTGACTCGTGTGTATCTGCAAGCAGAACACCACATGCTGGTAACGAGTGCTGGGGAAACTTGGCTGCCACAGTGTAGAAGCGAGGCCTGCTGCTGCTGCGTTTGTCCAACCTTTCCTATACGGAACTGAGCAGGAGGGTCTGAATTTCAGCATGGCCATCCATGATTAAAGCTAAGCCACCAAGAAGGGCCTGATCCTGAGAGGGGCCAGGTCCTGCAGCACCCATTGAAGCCAGCAGAAGTTGCAGGTGCCTGTTTTAGGCCTGCTATGAGCCAAGTGTGTTTTGAAGTGCACTATTATCAGTTGTGTTTGACGTAACCACTGTTCTGTTCCTGCCCCTCAGCCAGTTCTGAAGCCAGGGCGACGGAAGCTCCCTAAAAGTGGAGGGAGTCACTGGTGCCGGAACCATGGCCCCGCTTCCTAGTGCCACGCCTGCTCCTGATGCCCTGCCCTTCCCCAAAGGGCCCGCCCTCACCCCGCCTCTTTCCTCAAGACCCCGCCTCCACTCACTCCTCTCCCCCTCCCTTCACGTCATTTGCCCTTACTGCCAGGAATGGCCCCCTGGGCCCCCGCTTTTCCGGCATCCCTCTCTGAAGCCCCCTCCTCAGCATGAAGGCGAAGGGAGGGGCTCTGCTGGGCTGTGGCTCATCCAGACTCTCTCCTTTGCTGTGTTTGTATAGATTAGCTCCCCTTCAGCACTGCCGAGGCAGTGCTACATCCCCTAGGCCAGGGGACGGCAAACTATGGCCCACGGACCAGATCCAGCCCGTCAGGGCTTTCAATCTGGCCCGCGGAATTGCCAGCCCCATGGCGCAGCATGGCTAAGGCAGGCTCCCTGCCTGCCCTGGCCCCACGCTGCTCCCAGAAGCGGCCGGCACCATGTCCCTGCGCCCGGGGGGGGGGGGGGGGGAGGGGGCCCCGCGCTCCCCCCGCCCCCCCCCCCCCCCCCCCCCCCTCCGCAGCTCCCATTGGTCGGGAATGGGGAACCGCGGTCAATGGGAGCTTTGGGGGTGGTACCCACAGACAAGGGCAGTGGCAGAGCCGCCTGCCCCCCTTCTCCCCCCCCCCGGGAGCCACTGCCAGACATGTTGGCCACTTCCGGGAGCGGCACAGGGCCAGGGCAGGCAGGGAACCTGCCTTAGCCCCACTGCACACTGCTGCCACCCCGGAGCCACTCAAGGTAGGTGGTGCCAGGCCGGAGCCTGCACCCCAAACCCCTGCTCTGAGTCCCCTAACCCCCTGCCTTGAGCCCCCTGCCACACCCATCCTGCACCCCAACCCCTTGCCCTGAGCCCCTTCCTGCACACCGCACCCCCTCCCACACTCCGCACTCCCTCCTGCACCCCAACCCCCTGCCCCAGCCCTACATTCGTGGCCCTGCATACAATTTCCCCACCCAGATGTGGCCCTTGGGCCAAAAAGTTTGCTTACCCCTGCCTTAGGCTGTGGCATGGCTCCGGGTGCCAGCCCATTCTCTCCCTTGTTACAGGTGAAGTGACTAAAATGGAATAAATTCAAATGGAGCAGCCGTGACTCCTAGGCTAAGTGATGTCCCTTTCTTTCCTAGGTGGATCGGGTGAGTTACCTGCTTCAGGAGATCTATGGCATCGAGAATAAAAACAACCAGGAGACAAAGGTACTGGTGCCTAGAAACCCCCTTCTGCACGCTGAGTCACATGCGGGGCCTGGCTTTGCTGCCAGCCGGGCTTGGCTTCTCCTTGGAGTTTGTTTATGGGCTGATACTTTATGTACCGGAGGTGACGGGGGGATCAGAGACTCCTCACAGCCGCTGCCCCTCACTCAGTTTGGGATTGAAATAGGCCATGTTACCTTACTACTAATCATGGCAGGCCAGGCCCTTCTGTTGTGATGCCACAGTCAGTGGTGAATTTGTCCCCTTGGGTTTTGTTCGGCAGCATGAGGATGGGTGCTGTGCCTGACATTCAAAGGAGCTAGAGGGAGTTAGGCACCAGCTGCTGCTGAGTTTCAGTGGGCACCTCTCTGCATAGCCCATACCAATAACGATCTATCACGAGAAGAGCCGTGCCAGTCTCAGCTACTGTGTGCTCTGTCTCTGGTGCCCTGCACAGGCTGCTTCCCAGCCCAGAAATGTCTTCCTTTTCCTTCCCCAGAAGTGGCCCTTGATACCACCCCCACCCCAACCCCCGAGATCGCTCCTTGCAACTGACTCATCCATCAGCACAGGGCAGGCTGAGGAGGGCTCTCTCCTCGTGATCCCTGAGGTTTGCTACTGTGGCTGCGCTGTTAGTGTGTGCAGGCTGGCTCCTCATTGCCAGGGGTTAAGATTCCCCGTGTGCCGGGTCTGCCAGTGCAGTGCATCCCTTGGGCATGGGCAGGTGTTGGAATGGACTGCTGTTCTCTGCATGTCCCTGCAGCAGTGGAGGAGTTGACTCTGGGGAGTCTCACTAGTGCCAAAGAGATTATATGGAAAATACTTCAACTACAAACATAATCAGCCCCTTCTTGAGAAGACAAGCCTGGAATTTGATCCTGGGTTCTTATTTATTGCATGGCCTTGGGCAAGTCATGTAACTTCTCTGAGCTTCAGTTTACCCATCCGTAATGCTGACCTTTCCAGCTTGGGGGACGGGGGGAGAGGCTGAGAGTATTCATCTGTGAAGTGCTCTGCAGATAAGAAGCATGGTGAGTGTCAGGTGTTGGCTGCTACAAATTCGACTGCTTTTGTGAGTGCTGTACTCGATTCCCCAATGCTGCGCTTGCGGGAGGGAGCGGGGTTCGGAAGGGAACTGAACAGAGGAAGCCCCGCCCCTTCTCCCCCAGCCTTTTCCCAGTCCTGTGCTAACCATCTGTGCCCTCTGTGTGGCTGCTCCACCAAGTAGCACCATCGGGAGGCTGGGAACTTTTTTCAGATCCTATTACCTGGTCTCCTAAGAGACTCCTCTTTGTGCTCCTGCTGTCTTCTGATGAGCCCTTGGACTCAGTTCTTTCAGACAGAGCCCAGTCAGTTCGTGACTTCGGGCTGTTTGTCGTTCAGTTCCAGTACACTGAGCAGCCAGTGTGAAAAGGGGAGAGGAAGGACGTCCTTGCGCAACATGCAGGAACCCTGAAATAGATCAAGAGCGCACACGATGTGCGCAGGCAGCTTCCAGCCGCTCACTAGCGTGGTCAGCGGGCTGGCTCGCTCATCTGGCAGGAGCAGATGCTGTCGTCTTGTTTACGTCTCGGTCGCCTCACAGTGCGGTGTGCGGCCCGGTGTGCGTCAGCAAAGGGAACTCACGCGAAAGGACGAGCATGTCTGTGCACATGGTTGGGCCCCAACAATTGTGACTGCTTCAGCAAGGGGTGCTGGTGTGGGGGGAGCAGGGTCTACTGGGCTGGAAAGATCACCCCGCCCCTCCCCCCCCAGCTCCAGCAGAGGGAGCTGCTGTGACTGGGAGCAAGTTCCTCTTTGTAGCAACTGCTGCATTTGAGTGTCAGCTGCAAGTTGCAGGGCTTTGTTTAATGAAAGCCGTATAATAGAGCCCAGACTGCACCAGTGTTACACCAAGGGGGACGGAGGCATCTTCCCTCTCCCACCCTAGGTATCTCACTTTGAACAAGGCCACAAACTCCCTGCAGCAGCCTGTGGCCCCGGGGCTGCTTCGAGGCCCTTGAGGCTCTGCATTGCGGCCCTGGAGGGTGACTGTCACAAGTGTTGGATTCTGAATGGACAGTGCTCCCTGAGCTGCATCCAGGGCTTCGAAATTAATGTGTGTGAATTAGCAGGAGGAGATGGTAGGTGCCATCACCTCCCACTGCCGCTACCCCAGCATCCCCGGTGCAGCTCTGGTTTGAGCTGTGGGCAGCTGCTGCCCCTTCCCTCCTGCTGCTCAGCAGCTCCCCTGCTGGTTGTCTGTTCGGTTGCAGGGGAAGAAGGCTGGACAGGAGCCTTAGACTGTCCTCCTGTAGGACACAGGCCAGGGATCTGCCCCAAAATGCTTCCTAGAACAAATGTTTTTCTAAACATCCAGTCTTGGTTTTAAAAGTTGCCAGTGATGGAGAATCCACTACGACCCTTGGTAAATTGTTGCAGTGGTTAAAAAGTGTATAGTGTGTTAGACCTTTCTGTGCTAGACTGAAGAGCTTATTATCAAATATTCATTCCCCGTGTAGATACTCATGGACTGTGATCATCACCCCTTAACCTTCTCTTTAAGTTAAATAGATTGAGCTCCTTGAGTATGGATTGCAGCCCCTTTACCTTTTGAGCCATATTTCACCTTTGAGCTGCAAGGACCTCATTGGATTGCAGTGTCCCTTTCCATCCCTGCGAAGCACCTACATTCACATGGCACTGCCTCTCTTCTCGTAACAGCCTTCCGACGATGAGAACAGTGACAACAGCAACGAGTGCGTGGTGTGCCTGTCCGACCTGCGAGACACCCTCATCCTGCCCTGCAGGCACCTGTGCTTGTGCAATTCCTGTGCAGACACCCTGCGCTACCAGGCCAACAACTGCCCCATCTGCAGGCTGCGTGAGTACACTCAAGAGAGGGCGCTGGTCTCGCTGCCATCCAGTGGGTAGCTGCAGTCTCCCCGTTCGGGTACAAAAGCCCTAACCTAGCTGGGCAGGGGTGGCTTTACCTACCAGCAACACAAGTGACTGGTTGGTGCCCTGGGATCGTGGGTGGGGCAGTAACTTGTTGTCTGATTCTCTCCCCTCCCGCTTGGCCAGTGGGACCAAAAGGGGAGGCAACATCCAGATGGACTGCAGCCTGCTTAGGTTCCTCCACCCAGTGTCCAAGCAACGTGTACCTTCATCTTCCTTTCAGTCCACTCACTCTGTGTGTCAAGCTGGCAGCCCCATCTGGGAGAGGAAAGGGGCGTGTCTTTTATATAAGCACCCCCGTTTTTCCTGAAGTAAACTGTCACTCTAGAGGGTTGATGCTAAGTCACTGACATTCTATTAAATCAGTGGCGCTCTTGCGAGTGAGGAGTCTGTTCGGCTTCTGCCACCAGCCTGCTTTTCGTCCGGCACGTGGAGGTGTTAAATCCTTTCCATATCGGCTAATTCAGGGCCTATTCATTCAAAAAATGAATGCCTGATGCAGAGCAGAGTAACTGCAGCCCTGTCTCCAGCTAAGTGCCCTGTTAATATTTCAGCAGTTCCTGGGAATCAGACGGCAAATTGGATTAGGTCACAAGCATGTCCCCATGCTGTGAGCTAATCAGGCCGGTTGGGGGGTTGCAAGTTGGGCCTCGGCTCTCATGAGCTCTTCCAGGCATGAGCATTCTTCTGAGCCCCGGGAGGGCCTAGCATGGACACAAGCTCGTTGAATTGTAACCAGTGTATCTCTGGGGCTGGGTGGCTAACCTTAAACTAAGCAGCTCAGTGTTATGGTTTGAAAGGGCCTGAAGCAGTTGGCTTTCCCTGCTTGTTTGTTGGCCACCCCAAAGCCATATGATCAGCAGGAATCAAACCATGGTATCCGATGTATTGAATCTATTCCATACTCACCTACCTCTTCAATTACTGCCCCATCTCTCCTGTACCCTTCACCTCCAAATTCCTCAAACATGTATTTACAGCTGTTGCCTTGAGTTCCTCTCCCCCTGCTCCATCCTGGATCCCCTCCAGTCTGTCCTCCGCTTACTGTCTTGGACTGTAAGATCTTTGGGACAAGGCCTGTCTTGGTATGCATTTGTGGAGTGCCCAATATACTGGGAAGCTGACCCTGCTTGGGGTCTCTGGGTGCTACTGCAGTATAAATATTTAAGCGTCCCCGGCTGCTTCAGAAGATAGTGTTCTCTCTGGTGCTCATAAATGCACCAAATATGACTCCTGGGGGAATTCTGTGCCAAAAAATTTAAAATTCCGTGCACAATATTTTAAAATTCTGCAAAATGCTGCATATTTTATTTGTCAAAATAACACAAAATAATCACACCAGTTTCAATTATTTTTGGTCATTTATTTCAAAATACCTGTCGGCAAGTATGTCTGTAACAATACAGACAACAAAAAAAGATTCAGGAAATGTTTTTTGACAAATAGATTCCTTACTAGACATATTAATACAGAACTCTGAGTAATAATTAATTTAAACTGCAACACAGAACCATATTTCCCACACCCCCAGAAGCAGTGCACAGGCTGGGGGGAGTCAGGGGTAATGGAGGAGCTGAGAGAGAGGGAAATAATTGCTGAGAAAAGATCAGAGAAATGGGGAGGGGGGCAGTAGCTTTATAGGTCCTTAATTGAAAGGATGGGGATATTTAAATCTTCAACAGAGACTTTTAAATGGTCCCACTAGACATCATTTCTCCTTGTCATTCCTTGGGTTTCACTTCCTTGATACTTGTGATATCACCTTAGTTCTTTAGCCCTCCATAAGAACGGCCATACTGGGTCAGACCAAAGGTCCATCTAGCCCAGTATCCTGTCCTCTGACAGTGTCTAATGCCAGGTGCCTCAGAGGGAATGAACAGAGCAGGGAATCAACAAGTGATCCATAGAGTACTCCAAGAAAAAGAACCCTCCCCGCTCAAAAGTAACCTCTTTTTAAATAGAAAACTCTTATGCTTTTGCTGTTTACATAACAAAAACAATGTGACGAAGCCACAAAGGTGCAGTTGGGTCCCAAATAATCATGTTAATTAAATATATGCACACGCACACGGCCTGGCTTCATATATACTGCCGCTCTGGCTGGTTTCTGGTGGCTTCTAAGACCTAGAACGTAGTGTGCACCATAGAGCGCTCTCAAACTCCTCTGTTCTAGACACCACAGAATCCCTTTCAGGCATTCTTTATGCATAAAAAAGCAAACAAAGAAAACCCCTATTTGTTTCCAGATCACCATTAAAAAGGATAGCTGGGTCTTCAGAAGATCCTGTGGAAAAAACAGCATCTGATCATGTAACTAAAGACTATATCATAATGCATTTGCATTGGGGAGCAGGCAAATTAAGGTTGTACAGACAGGAAATACCAGATTTAAGGCTAACTTATGAGTGCTTCACTGTACAATCTTAACATTCTTTTGAACATAGTCTTTTATATCATTTTCCTTTTTTTAAGAAAAACTTACTGAAAAAACTGATGCCCTCATGTGGAACCATATTGGCCCTCACATGGGTCACCAGCGGGTTTGGGATCTTTAGATCCACAGCACAGATCTCTGCCGCTTGAGCTGAGTAACTGGTAGTAATAGAAGGCTGTTATCTTCCTTGTGAACTGGCCACTAGAGGGAGATGAGAGCTGTGAAACCTACTGGCAGAGTGTTTCTATTTGCTGACAGTAGAGGAATGTAGAACTCAGGAGTAGACAGAAGTGGGGGGAAAGGATAAGAACTGGGTTGGGAGGAAGGCACACTGGGGGGAGACATGCTGAAGTGTGTAGATATTTTTTTTTAATAACTACTAGATAAAACAAGTGATTGTGCACATGTATGTTACACTGCAGGCATACGGGTGCCCAGTGCATTCAAGTCAAAGGCTTTTGCCAGCAGTACCACTAGGTGGCACATGCACTCCTACTCTCCCTGTGCATTGAGCCAAGGCCACGAAAGGGGCATGTCCGCCGCCTCCCTCTCTGTTCCTTGGCACGGACAGGCACAAAAGCTGCTTAATCTAACTAGGGAAAGGTCTTGTGAGGGACAGATATCCAGTTTGTATCTCTTCCCCCACTAAAAGAAAAAAGCAGAGGAATTTCTGCTGAAAAGTTCACTGTGGTGGTTGGTTTGCCTTGGAACTGAACCCGCACGTTAGATGATGATGGATTCTGAATCCACAAGGAATGCCCCTCCAGCTGTCCACATCTCGGAGTGCAAGTCAGGAGAAAAGCACTGCTCTTCCTCTCACCGTCAACCTCCTCAAAGCACCTGAAACATTCCGATGCTGACAAGCAGTTGTAATCTCAGTCTTCACCGAGCAAGCCTTCCAGTAAGTCCTTCAGTACCGGTTCGAGGCATTGTAAACATAAGCACTGACCAGCTCCATCAGACTCCAGTTCCTCCAGGGCCATTGAGTCCTGTGCCTTTATCTTTACTGGGCCCCTCTTCACCTGTACAGACAATCCAGACCACCTTGGCAATGCTGGATCCACCAATGATCGAGTCAGTGCCTCTGGCTCCTTAAGCCTTCCTGTCTGCAAGAGATCTTGGGTGTCTCCTTTTACTAGCTTCTCCATTACTGCAGCATCCAGCTCTGGTATTGACCACCACAGGGTCTTTGGCATTCTCAGTGCTATCAGCACCATTGGCCCTGTCCATACTGTAGACACACCTGGCAGCATCCACACAGACACATCTGGTGTGGTAGACATTGCCAGTATTTTCAACATACCCAGGACCACCGATGAAGTCAGCTTTGCCAGCGCGATAAGCACAACCGAAGCCTTTGTCATCACTGATACAGTCAACTTCAACACTGCCAACACTCATTACCTCATCGGCATTCAGACCTCCTTATCCCGTGCTATATACGGACTGCAGGGCCTATCTCTCTCAAGACCCCTATGAGCCCCAACAGGAATGCTCCCTCTGTTCCCTGAGGAGTCATACATTCCCTCTTCAGACTCGGAACTCTGTCACCATCCTGACCTTTCAGATCACCTCATAGACATCATGACGGGGCACAGATTTTAAGGACTATGACCTGTCTTTTTTCAAGGAAGCCCCAAGATGGTGCCCTCCACTGTGGGAGGCTCCAACTGTGGAGTTCCCCCCTTGGCCATACTGGTCGTGGCCCATTCCAAGGGAGCTGAGACCTCCTTCAGAATCTCAGACCAGCCGGGGTCCCCTTCTCCAGTCCAAGAAGCCATTCACCAGGCTCCTCCGACTGTCCCCTATTGAGGAGGATGAGATACTCAAGTAACCCCTGGATGTCCCTCCGTGCACTTCTTCATAGTCTCCAGACAAGGCTGTCACCCGCAGAGTCACCTCCAGAGGACTTCAAGGTCGTCCAGGACCTAATGAGAAGAGAGGCCTATTCTTTAGGAGTGCAGGTGAAGTTCGTTCAAGAAAATCTGCACAGTCTCTTTGATGCTGCACAAACACCTGCTATGGGAAATGTGGTCCTTCCCATTGAAGAAGCCCTGCTTGAGGCCAGAGAAAACCCTTGGGCAGACCCCAGCTTCTATTCCACCTGCAGCCAACAGACTGGAAAGATGCTACCAAGCTCCTCAAATGGATTCTGATTGTTATCAGTTATCACACTCTCTGATGTCTCCAACTCACTGGTGGTTTTGGCTGCCAATGAGCATTCCCACCTGTCTCATCTCAAAGCCAAGCTTAAAGACAAGTTGCTCAAGAGACTGGCTATATATGGCAGGAAAGCTCACTCTACAGTTACTCTGCAGATGAGGGTGGCTAACCGTCAAGTTCTCCTGTGAAAATATAATTGTATTAATTTTACAGCTTTAGCCAGACTACCAGAGAAGCCTAGGGAACAGTTTATGGCTCTGAAGGGCACCTCATGGCAAAAACATCCCTCCACGTAGCTATTGATGCAACTGATATGGCCTTGTGATCCATGGCCACTGTCCTTGCAATGAGATGTTCCCCGTGGCTCCAGGTGTCTGGAATTCCAAAGGAGCTGCAATCTGGGATTTGCCATTTGAGCAGTCTGAATTGTTCTCTCAAAAGACTGACGTCGTCATGTGCACCCTGAAAAACCTGGACGACTGAGATCAATGGGGGTGTACACCCCAATCTAAAAGAGGAAACAGTTTAGACCTCTGCCCTACCACAGATCACATTTCCAGCAGAGATTCCAGGACTCTTAAGAGACGATCCAGGCCTTCTCAATGGCACCAGATGGCTTTGTCTCCATCAGGCCCTTCTCACTAGACATCAACAGCCTCTTAACAGTCACTTTGACAGCATACCAGTTTCTCCAAGTATCCCACCTTTTGAAAGATGCCTATTGCACTTTTACAGTGCTTGGAACTGAAATAACGTCAGACAAATGGGTGCTCAGCACTGTGAAGAGGAATGTGTTATCCGGTTCACCTCCCTCTCCCCAGCCCACCTTCCCTGTCCCTTTTCAGGGACCAACTCAGAAGAGTGTATTATTCTAAGAAGTACAGTCTCTTCTGCAATTGAGTGTAATAGAAAAGGTTCATTGTCATCACAGAGGGATTCTATTCCTAATTCCCCAAAACTTCCAGGAAGTTGAACCGCTTTATTAAGAAAATCAAGTTCCAGATGGTCACCCTCGCTTCCATTACCCTTCACTGGAGAGTGGAGATTGGTATGCTGCCCTTGATGTGCAGGACACATACTCCTGATAATACATCCAGGCCACAAGAAGCACCTTCACGTTATAGCTTGAGATACACGCAACCAATACCCGGTGCTCCCCTTTGGCTTGGCACGTGTATCGGCCATGTCCCTTACCTAGACAATTGGGTAGTGTGCAGTGCCTCAAGCATCCAAGTCTGCAGCAGCATCCTGATCAGAGGCTCTTGTCTGGGCCTGAAACTGAATTTAGACAAAGTTACAGCCAACGCAGCTCAAACTCCCTGTCAGGGCCGGCTCCAGGCACCCAAGCTGGTGCTTGGGGCGGCACCTGGAGGGGGGCGGCGCGGCGCTCCGGCCGCCGGGGAGAGGGGGGCCACAGCAGGGCTCGCCGCCCTCCCCCCGGCGCTCTGGCCGCCCTCCCCCCTGGCGCCCTGCCCCCGGCGCTCTGGCCGCCGGGGGGGGAGAGCCGAGCCCCCGCCGGGGCTCGCCGCCCTGCCCCCGGCACTCTGGCCGCCGGGGGGAGAGCCGAGCCCCCACCGGGGCTCGCTGCCCTCCCCCCCGGGGCTCCCCCCCCCCCCCCCCCCCGTGGGGGGGGAGGGGCGGCCGGAGGCTTTTTCGCCTAGGGCGGCGAAAAAGCCAGAGCCGGCCCTGCTCCCTGTAACCTCTGGCTTCAGGCTGCCCCTGCTAGCAGCTGAGTGCA
The DNA here is from genome assembly GCF_002925995.2 of Terrapene triunguis. NCBI lineage: Eukaryota > Metazoa > Chordata > Testudines > Emydidae > Terrapene > Terrapene triunguis. Next base: position 32,625,667 of record NW_020664444.1, on the reverse strand, counting down.
ACAGGGAAACTGACTAATCCCTGGGTTGTCTTTAAGCACAAGCAACCTGCAAGCTGCATAAGTTGCAAGCCTGGTATATTCATAGGCTCCCTTTAACCTAAGTCTGAGCAAAGTGACAAAATTAGAGCTCTCCAGAGAGTGAGTTGGGGCAAGAAATGAGATGGAGGCAGGGTGAATTGACGTAAATCGTCACATGGACAGCCTTGATTGAAGTAATCAATTTAAATCAACTTTTCCACCTGTACTTCAGTTATTTCTACAGAAAGGTGCCTTGTCATTGGTTGATATAACCATTAAAACATGTTGATTTACAACTAAATAGAGCCTTTACACTAGATTTAGGACATCTTTTTGTACCTAGGACAGTACACTATAACTACATACATTTATTTAAGCAATTATATAGCTTAATATTTTCAAATTCTTATTAATTGTATATTTTTAGTATGTTAGAAAATGGTGAATGATATATTGTTTATTTACTAGCTAATTAACTTTTTTCTCAGAATTTGTGTTAAGCTGCAATAGGATGGTAACTGGAATTTAATTAAACACACAAAACAGCACATAAAATTGATTTTTTATTAAACAAAATAAGCCCTTAATACAGTGCATTACCTAATGTGCCATATTTATAAAGCTTGACCTCAAAAGTTAGATGTGTTCCCTGGATTCTTTACACCAGGGTTCAGCAACGTTTGGCAAGTGGCCCACCAGGGTAACCCCCCCGGCAGGCCAGGCCACTTTGTTTACCTGCAGCGTCCGCAAGTTCAGCCGATCGCAGCTCCCACTATTCACCACTCCAGGCCAATGGGGGCTGCGGAAAGCCGCGGCCAGCACATCCCTCATCCCGTGCCGCTTCCCACAGCCCCCATTGGCCTGGAGCGGCGAACCGCGGCCAGTGGGAGCCGCGATCCGCCGAACCTGCAGACGCGGCAAGTAAACAAACCGGCCTGGCTCGCCAGGGGGCTTACCCTGGTGGGCCATGTGCCAAAGGTTGCTGATCCCTGCTTTACACCAATAAAGCAGACACTTTATCTCAGAATTTTTGATAGAGGCTCGTGGAATCCGTATATTTATTTTTTATTTAAATGTTTTTAAAAATTATAGTAAGTTTAGGCCTTAACGTATTTTGTATTAAATTCAGATTTCATTTTAAACAGGTTTCTTTTTAAAAAGAAAAACTTGTAATTTAAATAGCAACCCTTGATTTATAGTGAAGAAAAAAATCTATTTTTTTCCCTCAAAAGGACCCATTGATTTGTCTGCACCCTGGGCAGAGACTCTAGGGTAGTGACATGGAGGCAAACGTGAGCCTGTGAATGAAACGTTCTGTGCAACGAAACAAGGGGGCCCGAGTTTAACCACCTTGATCCCTTTGTATGGGATGGGCCGGGACCCATTTCAGACCATCTCGGAGTCTTGTTCATTGGGGGATTTCAGCACATCTGATGTGCCTCCTACCCCAGCGTGTGAACAAGTCATCGCTTAACTCCCCCCGTTACCAGAAAATTAATACCCCATTAACAGTGGCCAGCTCCTCACCCCCACCCTGGCCTGGAGCCACAAATCTGAGGCTGAGAAATAGCAGGGGGAGCTGTGTCTTCTGCCCCCTGGTGCAGTTCTTGCAGAGCCGTCACAGAGAGCTGCTGACGGTCTCCTTGGCACTCTGCGTGCAAATCTGTCAGGGCCTGGCCTGCTTTTCTTTCTCCTTCCCACTTCTCTGGGAGTAGCCCCAGGCCTGGCCCCACCCCCCACCTCTCAGCACTAGTGCAGCACCCCATGCACAAGGGTGTCTTCCTGAGCCATGGCTGGGGCCCCTGCCAGTCTGAGGGCCTTGCAGAGCTGCCCCAAGGTGCCCGGGCCTGGTGACTGCATCTTTGCCCTGGGCCTGCGTTGGGGATCATCACAGTGTACTCGGGTACCAACTTCTGGCCTCCCGCCATGCGTCAGCCCCTCTCCTCCCTGCGGGTTACTGGCTGGGGGCAGACTGACACAGCTGGCGCTGGCAGCAGATGTAGGGCCATGCTCAGGTGAAGCAGCACCCCCCAGGTTAGTTATGAGAGTGGGCGCTTCCAGAAGGTCATGGGGCTGTATTTCCATATAAATAGAGCTGCCATTTCATTCACTACAGACGCTGCTTGGGGCCAAGGGCTCTGTCTGCTGGCAGACTGCTCCTCTCTCCAGTTTCTTGCACTAGCAGATGAGCTAAGGGGACTGGACATCAGCACTTGGCTTCCATGTGTTCAGCTGCGAGACCTTAGCCTGAAATTGGTGCCAGTCAGCTGGAGGCAGCTCCCCCCAGGAGCCCCTGCTCTCCGGGGTGCAGGGTCTCACCATGGTGAATTCTGCCCGCTAGCGCAGTGTCTGAGCCGTGTCCTAGCGGAGTGGCTGTGGCACAAGGTGGCGCTGTCTGACGCGCTGCTTTTGCCGTCTAGTCACCTGTACAATGTTCCCTCCTAGCCTTCCGTGCCCTGCTGCAGATCCGAGCCGTGAGGAAGAAGCCTGGGGCTCTGTCGCCCGTCTCGTTCAGCCCCGTCCTGGCCCAGACCATGGACCATGATGAGCACTCTGTAAGTAACTCACAACCCTGTGTGGCTTCTGGCCCTGTGTCCCCCCACCCAGCGAGCGGAAATCGGGCAGGCTCTCTGTTCTCCATGCCCAGGCTCCATTTCCATTGGCTTGGTCCGTCTGTGGATGTCCTTTCCTGAGGCTGTTGGCCAAGGCCCTTCGAACTGTGTTTGGGGTGAGCCTTTCCTACTTGGATCAGCTTCATGCTTGAGCATTCGAACCTCCTGCTCTTCTTGAACCCCTTGATAGCTGGGGAGCAGCCCTCCCCATGGCTTGTGGCTTTTCAGAATGGCTGCTACCCTCCACGCCAGGTTTATGAAGCTGTTTCAGGCCCAGTCTCCACTCTTTTGTTAGCCAGCATGACTTTGAGCGGGAACTGCCACTGTGTGCCATAGCATGAAGAGGTTTCCCTGGGCCATGCGGGATACAGTGCCTGTCCTGGAGGGGGGTGGCCCAGCTCTGGGGTTGGAAGAATAATTGGTTACAGTTTGAGCTTGTGTGTAAATCTGCATCCGCAAGTTGTTTTGATGAAATGCCGTTGGCCTCCTGATTCCCCTCTAAGGTCTGCTCGTGGGCTGGCTAATAACCCTATATGTGCAGCTCTCCTGGGGAAGCTCATATCCCAACCAGTGTAAGTACACAGCTAATTATAGTGAGATACGTGAGATCTCCCAGAGCTAGTGTGATCAGCACCACTGGGGGACTGTCAAATACAGCATTGCTTGCTGTTCTGAACGAGCCCCGTCAGGGAAGAAGGTGTAACCTAAGACAGCTCCAGTGCGTTGTTCAGAGACTTGCTCCCCTTGCCCTTGTTCTGACGTATCGCTATACGTACTCGTTGCTGTGCTCCAAAATACTGGGGCCTGCAGGTATAAACACAGTTCCCATCGTCCTGGCCCATTCCTTTGCGGACTCTAGAATGGAAGCCTCCATCCTGAACATTGCTCACAAGGGCAGGCACTGCTCGTTGTCAGTGATGTGGTTGCAGAGCAAACCACAAATAGACCCTCTTGACTGAGCGACTGGGACCCCTTCACCCCATGAGCCTGGATCACTCATCTTTAAGCTCCCCTGGCTCATGAAATCCTGTCAGAGGGGAGGAGCGGTCACTACAGACAAGAAGTGGGCGCCAGAATGCAGAGTTTGGGCATGGTATCTCCCTGACTTGACTGAGCTGAGCGAGTTTCGGTTTAAAAAAGGTCTCGGGGCTGATTTCCAGTCGGCAGTGTGGATCCAATGCTTTGCCGGGCAAAGGGCTGGGGGGCAAGACCCTCTCTGCTCAGCGTAGCAGAGAGCAGGTTTGGTTGGCCAATCGCTACTCTTCGGAAAGGCAGTCAGTACGTTGAGAGAGGTGCTGATAAGTAGCCAAGGTGGGATTTTGTGGGCAATTGTTTTACAAACTGTGACTGGAACAGAAACAGGCATTCGTGGCATTTTGTAAAAACTCAGTTACAATCAGATTTCACCCAGCAGCCTTGGAGTAGTGCTGAGACCCAGCAAATGAACCTGCCCCAGCCAGCGCGATTGCCGAAGCAGGGTGCAGAGTAAGGTGGAGACAGCCTCACGAAGAGCTAGTCAGCTAGTTATAAAGCTCTGTCTATGGGAATAGTCTCAGCTGGGAGTGACATGGGAAAGGAAAATTCTTGTTTCAAGTATGATTATGATCTTAACTGTCCCTTTAAATCCCCCAAAGTGAGCACTGTTTCCCTACCCAACAGGAAATGTGCAAGGGAAACAGTGAGTGGGTAAGCTGAGGCACGGAGAGTTTTGAGAGACTTGCCTGAAGTCCAAAGGGAGTCGGTATCAGAACACAGGGATTCCTGGCCCCCACCCTGGAACTCTGAGATCACAACCCCTTCTTTCTTGTTTTCCTGCTCCAGACTCCTAGGACTGGGCAAAAGAGCCTCTATCGAGTTCCTGTTCCACCCATGGGATTGCTTGTGGGAGCTTGTCTAGCCCCTGATCTCTTTGAAGGGTGTGTTGGGCTCTCTTTGTAAAACTCTTGTTCAGAGAGGTTGGGGTTGACAATAGCAGAGTCAAACCAAGTCTCAGATGCAAGCAGAACTGACTGGGAAAGAGACCCCTGCACACCTTGTGTAAAGCAAAACAGCTTTGGTTGTGAAGTTGCTTAAAAAAACCTCTCTAAAACTCTTCTAGTTGACAGTTGAGTGAGTGTTTGCACCTTGGGACTTGTTCATGCTTGGGGTGCAGCACAACGAATCAGCCACCACCACCGGGCAGGGGCTGCGCCTTGGCAAGCAGGAGGGGGAAGCACAGCTGAAGTATAAATGCAAGTGATGGACCTAAGAGAGGAAGGAGCGATCCATTTTTATCCCCTAGACCTATCCCATGAGGCCTGCAGCTACCCTCATCTTCAGCACCAGGGAGACTCCTGCTTCCTCTTGCTCCAAGCAGCCTGGGGGCTTGGCTCATGGTGGAGCATGGCACACTGGGACCTGTGTTCTCTGCAGGTTGCATCTCTTCATTAAAGATGAGGGCTGTTGTCTGATGCTGTTATACAAGCTTGACAGAGCCCACAGCCTCCTCGCAAGCTGCAGATGCAGCCTTCCGAGGGTCACGCAGGGCACCCTGCAGTGGTGCTGTAGGCAGAGCAATAGGCTTCAGGGACAGCTGGGTGGTTAGTGCCCAACGAGAGGGAGCCATTGCTTAAAGATGTGTGTAAGTTTCAGTGACTGATTCGCAGGGCCCTGTGTGGGCCCTGCTGTGGACTTCACTGCAGGATCCACCCCCGGCCTCAGAACTGAGCTACAGCACCTGAGCTTTCGCTTAGAAAGAAAACATAAAATCAAAAGGTTGGTTCTTGCCCCTCATGACTGTGACAAAAACGTCCCCAATATAAACCAATCTGTTACTGTCTCCTCACGTCTGCTGCCTCCTGAAACAGGAGCTCTGACCTGGTGTCTGTAAACAGTGCCCCCTCCAGCTTGGTGGGGCAATAATCCCGGAACCTGGGGGCAGTTTTAATGTCAATGCAATTAAGTATTTCATTGCTTGTTTAGCCCACTATCCCTCACTGCCTCTCCAAGTGCCTAAACCTACAATGTGCTGTACCTCGCTGCCATGTCTTCCCGCACGCATGCACCAACCTCTACCAGGCACTTGTGCTTTGTCAGAGCAGACGTTGTTGGCACTGAAAGGCATCACAAAGTGAACTGGTTATAACATCTCAGTCAGCGGCAGAGATGCTGAGCTGAACATATTCTTTATATTCCTCCTCAGCGCAATAAAAACTTCCCTTCGTGAATTTACCGGCCCGCCCCCAAAACATGAGCAGAATGGAGGTGCACTTTGCCGCTGATGATGGTGATTAATAATTGGGTTCAGTTGACATTGGTTTAACTGCTTTTAACAGGACACCATCAACATGTACTGCATATCCCCTCAGCCGCCGGTTTCCCAGTCATGTGAAAGACCCAGACAGACAACAAAGGAAACTCGCTATGTGGAGGAAGCAGCAGGAAGGGCTGTTTGATGTGCAAAAGAAATAAACTGACAAATAGCAAGCACATAAGATATTGCTCTCTCTAATCTTTCCCTTATAAAATTTTGACTGTTGTTTGAAACAGATGTGCGCACAAAACTTTAAGCTGATGATGCCCCTTTAAATTAAAGCAAAGGATTTACTGTGCAAAGAATAAAGAAGGGATCCCAGTTTCACACTGGGTCCAATTTTGTGGGGTTGCCTAACATTACCCCTGTTTTCCTCACCTGCAGAGCTCCGACAACATCCCTCCAGGATATGAGCCCATTTCGCTGCTGGAAGCATTGAATGGCCTCCGCTCCATCTCCCCATCCATCCCTTCCGCTCCTCTGTACGAGGAAATCAGCTACACCGGCGTGGTGGATGGGCTGCCCCCTGCCGGCCGCCCGCTAGCCGGGATTGACAGAGCCATGGAGAGTGGCCCTCAAAAGAGCAAGCGGAGCAAATCTCCAGACAGGTCAGCCCCAACAAAGGAACAAAGGAGTCTGCTCCTCACATGGGCCTTTTGGGTCCTCCCCAGCACAGTACAGCCCTGTCATCTCCTCCTTGGCTTGCCTGGCCCATGGCTCTGCATTGCCGCCTAGCTCTCCCGGCACTGCTAACCCTGCAGCAGTGGGCGGATGACAGCTGCTCAGATCTGGGAGGTTGGGGTGGTGCCTGCACGTTAGCCTTAGAAATGCCTGTCTTGCGATTGCTGGAGGACTCCATGGAGGCTCACTGCTCGCCGAAGAAAGTTGATTTTCAAGCTGGTTTTTCAGCTGTGCTCTCACACCCTGCATGTCCTGCACCCCCAGTTCCATGCCCATGCTTCCTTTGAGCATTTTCTGGTGTCGTGCGCCCCAAGCCCAGGGCTGCAGGTGAACCTGTCCTTGACACGTGGAGGCCCAGTCGGGAAGCAGAGCCCTGACAAGCATTGCAAGAAGGGGCTGAAACTCCTGGGAATGCCAGGTTCAGATCCCAACAGGCCTGAGGTGGCCCTTCGCCCTGCTGAGCAGGTTCTGTGCAAGTGACTGTTGGCGTGTGTCTCAGATGAGACGCACCAGGGGTCTGAGCACTTGAAGCGGCTGCTTATGCTCTTGTGGCCCTTTCTATGAGAGGGAGGTTCATGATCCCACGTACCCCTGCCTGCACTCTTGTGCACCTCCTGGCTTCTGCCGTTTCCACTGTGCTGTGCCTGCCGGGGGCTGGGAGGTGCCATGGGAATGGAAGTCACTGTGTTTTGTGGCTCTCTGCAACATCACTCTTCCCCATCCCTCCCCAGTGCGTTACGATCTCCTTCGTCTCCAATCCATGAAGAGGATGAGGAGAAGCTATCTGAGGACTCGGACTCGCAGCCAGCGCTGAGCGGGGCCGAGCTGGTGCTGAGGGAGAACAGCTCTCCTGGAGTAAGTCCCCATCCCAAACGCTGCTCAACCCTGGCTGCTCCTTGCCCCATAGCCCTGCACCAGCGAAGGGCCCCTCCCTAGGCTGCAGCATGACAGCTGGCTACGGGTGCTGGTCTGGGGAGCTGCATTTCGGGCAGTCTCTTCCTGAGTAACAGGGCTCAGGGTAAACCCTTTAGTGTAGGACGGGAAGGAGCCCGGAGTCCACTCCTGGGGAGCCCCGAACACTTCCCCTCCTCCCTTAAGTCCACAGCTCTCTATCCCCCACCCCCAATGCCTTGGGTTTCCCATGCTGCCAATCCCTCCCCCGGGCACAATGGGAACAATTACAATTACAGCCAGGGAGGGCATTTCTAACCCCTTGGGGCTGGCGCCTGAAGGGCTTTGTTAACATGGGATGCTCCTGCCGGTGCAAAAGGGTTCCTGGGTGGCATCCTTAGTGTTAGATCTAGGTTAATTCTGGCTCCAATCACTGCAGTTGGCTCTGCAGCTTCCTAGCGCTGAACCCCCCAGCCTGGGCCTGCCCGGTGCACCCACAATCAGCATCTGATACCCGGGAACCTCCAGGAGGTGGTTTCAGCAGGGGGTGGTGTGCCCGGACAGGTGGGCACCCTCATTCCCCAGGCCAGTATGGCACTAGTGTGGTGATAATGCAGGGCATCAGACAGGCTGCCCCCATCCTGGGCACAGCCTGCTGAGCGCATCGGTAGAGTATACTGAGTCCGAGGGGAGGGGTTCCAGCCTGCAGAGATTGTTCTATTCTCTCCTTTTCCAGAGCATGGTGGCTGAAGAAATCGAGGAGATCTCGTCCCTGCAGCAAGGTACGTCCTGCCCATACCTATGAGACAAGTCAGTCTAGAGGGTGGAGTTTGGGGCTGGAAGTGACCCCCTGCTAGCCTCTTGGCCCTGCTCTCTTGGCTTATGGTAGGGCTCCTTCTCATCCCCCTGGAAGGTGCTTCTTGGGGTTGGATGTGGTCTCAGCCTGGGATCACATGCCCGGGTCACTGATCTCCTTGGAGACTGAGCGCCCCCTAGTGCTGTGCACAGACACAGCGCCTGACCCGTGTCTGCTGGGGCCCAGTGAAACATGCACTTTGTGCAACAGGGATCTTTGTGTGAAGAATCATAGAATATCAGGGTTGGAAGGGACCTCAGGAGGTCATCTAGTCCAACCCCCTGCTCAAAGCAGGACCAATCCCCAACTATCAAGATCTGCAGAGCTCTGTGCGCTGCGACACTCTCCAGCGCTTCTCGTGTCTCACATCTTCCAAAGGGAGTGTTTAAAAACTGCATTTGGACAGTGGCCCAAGCTGAAGGGGAAACCGCGCCGGTTGGGAACTAGGAAAAAAGCGACAGTGATTGAAATTTCTTGCGCGTTCCTTCCCAGCCGGCTCTCCCTGGAGCTGAGCTCTCCCAGGATGGTCTGATGGGGCAGATCAGTAGTGCAGCGCCAGGCTGGCTGTGTGTGTTCCCCTCCCCTTTGCTGCTGTCACCATGTTCCCCAGCCTGCGCTTGAGGGCCAGGAGGGAGGCAGAGGCTCTCGGTTGGCCATTGTGCCAGGCAGCACCCACCATTCCCAAACACTTGATGGGAAATTTCACTGCAACTTAAAAGCCTAGATCTCATTCCCTAGACAAACCCTCAGTAGCACCGGGCTGCCTGTTGATCCGCTGTGGGAGGTGGCTTCCACATGGGGAGGGAGGAGAGCACCGGGGGTGGGTTCTCCATCCTGCCCAATGCCAGGTGGCCATCTCCCCACTCCAGCGCTGCTCGGTGGGCAAGACCCAGGCTGTGTCCTGCATGCGTGGGGCTGGCTCAGTGCTGCTAGGATTCACCCTCTGGTGCTGTGATCAGTGCCCAGGGCAGGGCTGGCAGGACAAATGGCAGGAGGCGCTGCACGACTTCACTGGGCTCCCTAGGCCTGATGTGTCTTCAAGCGTCTCGGCTGCAGACAAGAGAAGTGCCTTTTTCAGTCACTGGCCGTGTCACCTGGCAGCGTTTGCAGGGCGCGGCAAGGGGCAGTGGGGAAGGAACCTGTTCTCCCCATGCACATGCCAGTGGGGGCCCTTGTTGGCACTGGCCTCTCCTCTGGAGGGAAGGCAGCACAGAGCCCTCTGTCTCTCTCCCACTCGCTGCATCGGGACTAAGCTGTCCGCATTCTCTGCTGACTCCAGGCAGCCGCCTGCCCTCCATGGAAGACATCCTGCCGGAGAGCAGCTGCAGCGAGCACAGGAGCCTTACGCAGTCAGAGAGCGACCCCCCAGTCGATGTGTACCTGCCAGGTAACAGCCCAGCCCGGGGGCCGGGGGAGGTCTCCTTGTGCTGGCACGGCACTGATTGGTGGGGGGCTGTACTGCCGTGGCTTGGCAAGGGGTCTGTGCTGTGCGTACTCGCTGCGGGCTGAGCCACCCTGCTTGCAGCTTGCTTGCCTGGATCGTTGCATCAGGCAGCTCGTCTCCAGCAGAGACCGAAACTCTCCCCTAAAGCACCCACTTGCCATGATCATATGGAGCCAACTGCTGCCCCCAGGGGCATGGGCGAGTGGGGCTCCCAGAGAGGTAACTTGCCCTATATCTCCACTTCCCCTCTCTCCCTTTGCCGTCCCCTCCTCCCTCACCTTTTTGTCTTGCTGCTTCCAGCCCCCCACCCCACCCCCTTTCCTCCTTTCTGCTCTTTGGGCTGCAGCCACTAGAGGGCAACCCAATTGCAAGTGTGATAGTGGCTTCCCCATGTGAGTTGGTGAGATTCTCTCTTCTCCCACCCCCAACTAAAGATTCATGAATACATGAGTTGAGGCATAATGTGGTGGGGGGCTGAAAACCCCTGGTCTCCCTCCTCTAGTGATGGCCACATCTGATCACTGGCCCTGGCACTCCAGCTGTGAGCTCCCTCCAAGGGTAAGAGCCCACCTGGCAGCAGATCCCGGGCACACCCAGAGAAGAGCGCAGGCTCCTGGCTTTATTACTCCTTGTCTCCATACTGCTGACCCAGGGAGGGAGAGGCAGGGCCTGCCACGCTGGGGCCGCTGAGCATGCATGCTGTCACCACGATCTACACGCGGAGCGCTGGGCTCATCCTGTGCGGGGGAGGGGCCCATCTCTGGGCAGGCCGGGCCCCACTCACTGTGCCGCGGGTGGGGGATTGCGCTTTGGGGGGCTTCATGGCTGAGCTGCTCGCAGCGCAGCTCCATCAGCCATAGTCGTTGCAGCCTGTTCTCTCCTGTAGAGTCGCAGTCTGTTCTGAGCATCTCTCTAATGTCTCCTTCCTTCTGCCTGCCTCCCTGCTCCTGCCCTGGGCAGCACTGGGTCCCGATTCCTGCTCTATTGGGATAGAGGAGTAAGCTGGTACGTCGTCTCATTCTCTCTTACGCGCAGGGAATTGCATGGGGCGGCAGGAGCCTTTCAGGGTGGGGCTGTGGTGGGGGCAGACTAGCTGAATGTGTCAGTACCAGGCTGGCCTCTTCTCCCCTCCCTGCCCTTCCAGCTCGGCCCAGGAGGTGCATTGTTGCAATGGTTTCCCCTCACCACGGGGTGGCAGTAACAGGCCCCAGAGCAGGGCGTGGGAGCCAACTGGCCTGAAATCCGGGAGTTCAGCTGCTCCCTGGGTTTCTCTCTCCAGACGGCTCAGCTTGTGCCTCCTTTGTATACTGACCTGGCAGCTCTGATCCCAGCCCCTGGCAGCAACTGTCAGCATTCCTGAGTCCCCTCTGCCCAGCGCTAGCCAGGCCAAGCACCCCGCCAGGCTCCGAGGGGAGGCTGCTGGGCAGAGCACCAGTGTCCCTCTCCCCAAGAGAGCGAGGTGAGTTCAGCCCACTCCTTGCGACTCGGGGCACATGGTGCCTCCAGCCACCGCTGCTGTGACAGGAACAGAGGAGCCCTGTCCCTGCTATGCTGAGCACCCTCCCCCAGCCCCTCGCTGAATGCTCCTGCAGGAGGCCCTATGGCTGTATGTGAGCCCATAAACATGTGGGTAACTCAGCCCTGTTAGCATGAGTGGCCAGGGTGCGGAGCTGGCCCAGAAACCTCCTCTCTCACACACACAAGGAGATCTGATCTGATCTGCTTCCGCTCACCGTGTGCAGGGTTCCCCAAAGACTGGGGGGCCAAGAGCCTGAAACCCTTGGGGGTTTCTCTCTAGGCCCTGGTGCCCGCTGGGTCCACGTCCTGCTGAACTGTGGCAGAGGGCACGGGGCTCGTCCACTCGTCAACAAAGCCAAGAAACTGGACAGGAAATCCTTATGGGTCCCCACCCAGCCCCTCTGTCCTGGGAGCCAGCGCAGGGCAGTCCCCTTCCCGAGCAGAGGGGAGCAGGGCATACCTGGCATCTGCTGGAGTGTGGGGAGCATCCCGTTTGCAGCATGAGTCCCTCTGGCCCACCCAGAACGGTCCCATGCCCACGGGGCTCCTCCGGTGCGCACATGCTGGCTGATTTCCCCCAAGCTGTAGCTCAGCCCATCCTGCGTCCGCCTGCTCCACCCCTAGGCTGATCAGAGGGCGGCAGGGGCTGTGACGTCTGTCTCTCTCTCTCTCTCTCCCCTCGTTCAGGGTCGTCCTACTCCGAGACCCTTCCAAGCCATGGCACCAACAGTCCCACTCAGCCCCTCCTCTTTGACCAGCCCCGGTTCCGCCCGGAGGACGCGCGCAGCCTTTCCTTCCGCCCAGGCCTGCGGGGGTCTCAACTGCGTCCCAAGCCACACGCACAAGCTCTCCTCTCCCCGAGGGAGCCGGGAGCCGCCCGCGCCCTGCAGGGCCCCCAACTGACTCTCTGATCATGGCTCAGGTGTGTTAAATGAGTCTGTAAATGGGGCAAGAGGAAGGCAGGCGCTGCCTCCTGCAGCAGGTTCGAGCCAGGCTCCCTGGGGCCCTGGGGCCCACTTTCCTCTTGGGACTGGCCACTCCCCTCACCAACGGGCACAACTTTTGCACAGGTTGGTTTTTTAAAGATGTTTAAAGTACTTCCCGTTCTAACCCCTCCGCCCCCTTCCCCCCCCCGAGGAGCCAGCGGGAGGGGGCTGGTGGGGGGTGCAAATGAAGGACACTCCCATGTATATTTTGTACACACGATGACTGCTTGTAGGTGTGGGCTGGCGCTGCCCCTCCCCTGTAAATATGCCTTGGGCCAGTCGCCCCTTGCAGGCCAGCCAGGCTCTGCTCTGTTTTCTCCTGGGGGCACCCAGCCCAGGGCGGTCTGTAGCTGGGCTCATGTGGCACCCCCTCTCCTCCAGGCGTTGGTCCCCTGGGCGTGGCATTGCCTCCTGGCCAGCTGGTGACCCTATGATTGCTTTGCAGCTGGCGCTCGCTCCCCTGCAGCCTTGTGTGGGAGGAGCAGGGTGGACGGGCTCATGCCTTCCCCTGCAAAGGGACGAGGGCCCCGGCTGCACTCACAGGGGGGACAGCCCCTCTGCGGGGAGCCTGCTCCGGGTCAGTCCTTCCCAGGGAAGATCCAGCCGAATCTTCAGCGTGGGGCACGGGCCGCCGCTCCCCTTCCTGATCCTGCACCAGGGCTCTTGGATTCAGCCACCCCTGCTACCCTGCCCCCTCCAGCCAGTGTGTGGCTCCTCCCTGCCAGGCCGTGGTTCCTGGGCCTTCAGGTGCCATGCATGGCTTCAGGCAGGCTCTTACCTAGCTCACAGCCAGGGCAGCCTGGTCTGTCAGCACCTGCGGGCTCCAGGGCGGCTTTTTGAGCTCCTTAGACACAAGCACAAGCGTCCTGCCGGAAGGCGGGGACTTTGCCCCGCCAGGCAGTCACCAGCAGCACCTGCTTGGCTCCCTGCAAGGCCAGGGCCTTGCTGAGTGACACTGTTCAGGGGAGCCCTTAGGAAGAATAGCCTGTTCCTCGTCCTTTACTACTCTGCCCACTTTCCCTGCTGCGGTGAGGCCCGGGCACCTGCTCCTCCCAGCTCTGGAGAGACCCTTCCCCGGCCCCAGTCCCAGCCCCTGACATCTCCCCGTAGTCCCTGCACCACTGTGGTGTGTCTGAGCCCGGCTGCAGAGAGTGGGGAGCAATGCACTGGCAGTGCTAGGCCTTGTTACAGCTGTGGGCCCCAAAGGTGGGGGAGGAGCAGCCCGGCAGCTTGTCTCACCCTGGCTGGGGCAGGGCCGATGAGTCGAGCGCTCAGCTCTGGGTGGAGTCAGGCCCAGCATCTCTCCAAAGCCAGCAGCTCCACGCTCAGCATGCAGCACTGCCAGCAGTGAGGCCCAGGGAGGGCGAGAAGGATCCTGCCCCCGCTATGGGATTCCTGCCATGCTGGGGCCTGGGAAAGGCCTCTATGGCAGAGAACCACCCCCTAACCCAGGGCCCCTTTGAGTTGCAGCCAGCTCCCCCCATCCAGGTAGGGCCTTTATGAGGCAGGAGATCAGCCCTGGGCCCCCACTGCGATCCTGGGCTCGGGTGTGTCTGTTGCTGAGGAGATGGGGTGTGCATTGTAGCAGTGGAGGGGGCAGTCTTCCCAATGCTCTGTTGCAGCCCCTGCCCCAGAGAGCAGGCATGGCCATGGCACAAGGAGATGCCATGAAAAGCACCCCCTAGCCCTCGCTGCTGTCTGCAGTGACTCCCTTTGGCAGTAGGGCAGCTCCCATCACCGCTATCTTCAGGGGCGTGACTCTCTGCCCCTCGTCCTGACCTACTGCTGCATGGTCACTGGGCAGGGTTCCAGGCGGGGCGTGGGGGTGCTGGCAGCCTGCGGGGCTGAGGGAGACCTGCACTCTGCGCACAGCTTCACACTGGGACCAGGACCGGGACCTGGAGCAGGGGGCGTTTGGGCACCTGCCTTTCCCCACTGTACATAGCCAGCGCCCGTGGCCTCATTGGTGCCCCCTTTGCCTGCCTTGATCGATGTCGCTCAGTGCGGTGACCTTGCCGTGTGCCTTGTTCCTGCTTTCTGTGCTGTGGGGAGTCCCCCACCCCACCCCTGGGGCTGGCCCAGACCCTGCAGGAGTCTCCTGTCCCTGCTGGGAGCTGTGCCCACAAGGACCCGTTCCCGTGGGCAGGTTTGTGTGCATGGCTGCTGGGCGCTGCCGTCTGCTTCCGTTTGCCGTCACGCCTTTCGTTCTCTGCTCCTCCCCAGCGAGATGGGCCAGCCCCGTCTCTGCGCCGGGGCGCAGAGCCGCCTGTCTCCCCTGGCAGAGATTTCTGGGGGCTCCTCTCTTTGTTCCTCTGTTTAGAGTAATAAATCCATGGAGCAATAGCCTCTGTTTATCCGTTATTGGAGTCTCCGTGTGCATCCTTCGCCCCATGCAGGGGGAGCCAGGGAAGCTGGAGCTGGTGGACAGCTTGGCCATCCTTGTTCATTGCTGGAGCCTGGGGTGCATTTGAGGGTGGGATGAGGGGTTCCGGAGATAGAAAGTTCAGCCTGAGCAGCTTTATCATTTTTGGATTCTTATAACGCTCTGGGTTGCAGAGGAAGGAGACAAAACTCAGGCCCTGACCACCCCCACCCCCCAAAATGTACAGCCCCGGCCTGCCCTGAGACACTGAGCAATGGGACCAGGGGCCAGGCTCAAGATGTTTCCAAAGCTATTGCTCTCTGACTGGTGTGCAGGAGCCCCTGACGGAAGTGGGAAGCTAAGAATGGGCATGTCTGGTGTGTGGCACAGTGCGCAGCTCTGAGATCATAGTTGGGAGCTGAGAACATGCCTGGCACAGGTCCACAGGAGGGAGGGCTGAGAATACCCACTAAGGTGAATGTAGCGGTTGACACCTCTTCTTTCAGACTGTATTCATCTGCATGGGCGTCTCACTCAGCTGAGAACACCTCATTGAGATGAATGGGCTACTTCACTGCTCCCAGAACTGCCTGTGCTGCAGCCGCAGATGGATGTGCAGAGCCCCCTGTGCCTCAAAGGGCCCAGAGCTGGAGCAGAGACTCTGCATCTACACTCTTCAGCCCCTGCCTGCCTCCGGTGGGTCCATGCGCTCCTCACAGCTCCACCACCTCCCCTCAAGGCCAGGGGCATAGAGTGGCCAGGAGAAAGTGGAGCTGGCAGCTGAGTGGTGCATAGCTCAATGGTCAGAGCAGTGGGGGCGTGGTCAGAGCAGCAGGCAAGAATATGGTGGGTTGGAGAAGATGTAGGGGACCAGCCAAACCCTGTCTTTAGAAACCCCAGTTCATTGACTAGAGCTCTGATGAAAAACTGAATTTGATCCCTTGGTGAAAAAGGGATGGTCTTCAAAAGGGCCTTTGCTCCCCCAACTTTCCCTTTTCTGATTCTGTTCTGGCAATGGTTTTGAGCCCCAGAGAACAATCTGTTCCCTCCCCTACAAATACCCCCAGCATCCTCTACACTCCCTCCCTGTGGCTGCTCCACCAGGTCGGGGGTGAGCTCAAGGGTTCCACTTCCCTCCCCTGCTCCTCAATAGGGGAAGGGAACCTAGAAGTCCCCATTTCCCCATGCTCCAGGCATGGGACAGGGCACCAGGCTTACCCCTTTTCCCCCAATGATGCTGTTTCTAGGGAGAAAGAGGAGCTCAGTGCAGGGTAGGAGAGTATGGAGAGGAAAACAGGGGTTAGAGTTGTGCAGGAGGGTATTGGGAGTCTTCAGCTCTGCCTCCCAACTCCCACATCCTTGCCCCCCCCCTTCATTCCTCCCTTCAAAACATACTGCCTACCACTGGCTCCATGTCAATCCCTGTCTTCTCAATCTGTGGGACCCTCACTGATGCCCTGCCCCCATGACTTTAGATGGCCAAAAACTATTATTCTAACACTGAGAAAGAGGACAACTTTGGGTAAAAGCCCATCCTTTTTCAGTGGGGAAGTGAAATGATAGATAGATGGGGGGGGGGGGGTGTTGAGGGTGTGTGTGTGTGGAAGATTGATAAGGGAAGCTCATAGACTTTAAGGTCAGAAGGGACCATTATGATCTTCTAGTCTGAACTCCTGCACAACGCAGGCCACAGAATCTCCCCCACCCACTCCTGTAACAAACTCCTGACCTATGTCTGAGCTGTTGAAGTCCTCAACTTGTGGTTTAAAGACTTCACGGTGCAGAGAATCCTCCAGCAAGTGACCCGTGCCCCACGCTGCAGAGGAAGGCGAAAACCCCCCTGGGCCTCTGCCAATCTGCCCTGGAGGAAAATTCCTTCCTGACCCCAAATATAGCGATCAGCTAAACCCTGAGCATGTGGGCAAGACTCAGCAGCCAGACACCCAGGAAAGAATTCTCCGTAGTAAGTCAGATCCCACCCAATCTAGTGTCCCATCACAGGCCATTGGGCATATTTACCACTAATAGTCAAAGATCAATTAATTGCCAAAATTAGGCTATCCCATCATACCATCCCTTCCATAAACTTATCAAGCTTAGTCTTGATGACAGATATGTCTTTTGCCCCCACTGCTCCCCTTGGAAGGCTGTTTCAGAACATCACTCCTCAGATGGTTAGAAACCTTTATCTAATTTCAAGTCTAAACTTCCTAATGGCCAGTTTATATTCATTTGTTCTTGTGTCTACATTGGTACTGAGCTTAAATAATTCCTCTCACTCCCTGGTATTTATCCCTCTGATATATTTATAGAGAGCAATCATATCTCCCCTCAGCCTTCTTTTGGTTAGGCTAAACAAGCCAAGCTCTTTGAGTCTCCTTTCATAAGACAGGTTTTCCATTCCTTGGATCATCCTAGTAGCCCTTCTCTGTACCTGTTCCAGTTTGAATTCCCAGCATTATTGAGCTGTCTCTCACACTGAAGCCTAGAATATTGAGTCCGTGTGAAGTGATGGAGACAGCTACAATCAGGGGCTCTTTTGGTTTAGAATATCACTAGGGTCAGTTGTCACTGGGCTTAATGATCTGTACTGTCACAGTTTTTAAGTTCTCAGCCGTTTTGACTTCAGGAATTCCACCCTTGTGACAGCAAGGCATGCATCTATGCCATGCCAAGGTCCTAGACAATTGTGATAGCAGAGGGAACTCAATGAATCACCACCCTTACTCTACCACTCATTTGCATGCAACAATTCCATTGGTTGTATGAGAGACTGCACAGATGGTGGATTCTTGTCCCAACTGCTACCCGCACAAATCAACACAAACCTCCCAGCACAACCCACCTAGACACAAAGGAACACAACAATATACCCAGCACAATGACCTCGAACACAGATAGCTCTTATAGCAGCCCCCACCACCACAATTCACAACCCGCCCAGATCTACTCCATTCTCCAGCAGTACAACACAAGTCACCACCACCTACCCAGCAACAACACCCCTTAGAGCAGGGGTGGGCAAACTGTGGCCCGGGAGCCGCATCTGGCCCTTCAGATGTTTTAATCCGGCCCTCAAGCTCCCACCAGGTGCAGGGTCCGGGTCTTGCCCCACTCCAGCCAGGGAGCAGGGTCAGGGGTTGGCCATGCTCTGCGCATGCTGTGGCTCCACACGGCTCCTGGAAGCAACGGCATGTCCCCCCCTCCGGCTACTACGCGTAGGGGCAGCTAGGGGGTCTGCATGCTGCCCCCTGCCCCAAGTGTGGCCCCCACAGCTTCCATTGCCCGGGAACTATGGCCAATGGGAGCTGCAGGGGTGGCTCCTGCAGAGGGGGCAACGCGCAGAGCTGCCTGGCTGCACCTCTGCATAGGAGCCGGAGGGGAGGCATGCTGCTGCTTCAGGGAGCTGCTTGAGGTAAGTGGTGCCCGGAGCCTGCCCACCTCCCAGGCCCCAACTCCCTGCCCCAGCCCTGATCCCTCTCCTGCCCTCCAAACCCCTCGGTCCCAGGCCGGGGCACCCTCCTGCACCACCAAACTCCTCATCTACAGCCCCACCCCAGAGCCCGCACCCCAAGCCAGAGCCTTCACCCCCTCCCAACCCCCAATTTCATGAGCATTCATGGCCCGCCATACAATTTCCATACCCAGTTGTGGCCCTCGGGCCAAAGAGTTTGCCCACCCCTGCCTTTTAGTTATCACTTTGAAGCCTGAAGTGTCTGGTATGAGGGACTGGACTCCCCTCTCCTGCATGGCCTAGACAGGTGCTGGGGTTATTAAGACCTACCTGGGAAGTTGTCAAGGGCAGGGTCAGGATAGGGTGACCAGATAGCTAGTGTGAAAAATAGGGACTTTTGGGGGGGGGGGTGTAGTTTCATGTATAAGAGAAAGCGCCCCTCTCTTCCCCCGTCCCACAGCAAGGTCCCTGAGTGCCTTCTGCCTATGATCGGAGAAAGCTACAGCCAGGGCAGTCCCCACTGTCCTGTGAGGACAGGAAACTACGCTTCTGTGTGGCCTACCTGCAGCTCCCCACGTGACACGTCAGGACACACACTCGCTCTCCACATCACAGAACCATTGACTGCCCCAGATCCACCTCCATGTTCTCACAGGTGCCAAGGAGTCACATTGGCTGGTCTGAAGGCTGCCAGGAGCCCTTCCAGTGCTTGAAATCTGCCCTGCTGGTGGCACCGATACCAGCCTACCCAGATTACGCCCTTCCCTTCAAATGCTATTTAGATGCTGCCACGTGGGGTGGGTGCAGGGCTCCCCAGGACAGGCAAGTGGGGGGTAGCATATGCCAGCTGGGGACTGAGCAGCTCAAATATGGAAAATGGCCACTACAGCAACTTCCCACTAGAACTGCTGGCCCTTGTCCGAGGTTTAAGAGGTACCTGGCAGCTGCTCACTTTACTGTATACCCAGACAACAACCCCGGCACAGCGCCACTCTGCCAGGTGAGGAGCACCGGGAGGATGCTGGGCATCACAGCTAGTCAGCTACACCCCCACTGTGCAGTTTAGGCAGATGCTCTGTGTAGGCGCAAAGCACATGGGGCCTGGCATGGAGTGGGAGGGATAGAGGACCTTGAGGGAGAGGGGAGAACAGAGCCCCTGGCAGTGGGGGGCATGGAGGGCATGGGGTGGAGTGGGAATGGTGCACACTGAGCCACTGGCCTGGGAGACACTGGAGTGGGGGGAGCTGGGACTGGAGGGTGCACAAAACTCCAGGCAGGGGGAGGTTGGGGACTTCCAGGGATTCCCTGCAATAGAGGTGATGGGAGCGTAGCCTGCAGGGAGCTCCTGGGGCTCAGCCCACAGAAGCTACAATGAGTGCACCCCTCTGGTTTGTTAAACATCAGCTGGCTCCCAGACAAGTCCTCCTATGCCCCCTCCCCCCTGCACCCACGTCCTGGGCTCCACGTGCCTCCTGAGCACTGGATAGTTCACATGCACGCTTCCCCAGCCTGCCAGCTGGCCCGATCAGTGCAGGGTCTCAGCCCTCCTTGTGCGGCTGTGCCCTGGCTGAGCTCTGCCTCACAGCTGCTCTCCTTGACTTGGCTGGAGCCTGCTTTTTGGATCACCCACCCGGTCATCTGCCTCTGCCCTTGGCCCTTCCCCAATGGGTCTAATCCCCCCAACTCCTGCCTGGGCTCATGGGGCGCCAGGCTGCCCTTGCACCAAGGTGCCTGGCCTCAGGCCCTGAAAGGAACAATGGCCTGGGTTCTCCAACCCCATCTTCCTCTCTCCCAGTGCCTAGTTTGATTATTGCCTTCAGCCCCATTCACCTTGCCCGGGCACCTGGAACGGGGCGGCTGCCCTCCCGGCCTGCCTCCGAGAGCCAGTGCTCATGACAGAGGGGCCCAACTCGCACAGCAAGAAAGACAGCTAAGGAAAAGTGAAAACAACCTTGAATACAAGTGACATCAAAGAGATCTTAACAGAACAGAAGCATCCCAGCCCAGGATAGGTGTGAGGAGCCCAGCTTGGCAAGTGCCTCTGGCGTCTGCATGGGGCCGTGTCTGGGGACTGCTCTGAGGAATGGGCCACTCAAGTAGGGCCCACTGACCCACATCGATTTGCTCTAAAAGACCTGAGCTACTTCCAGGCCGGGGACCTCGGAGTCCGACTGCACCAGTCCTAGTTCCACCCGCCCGGTGTCTGTGCTTGTGCTTTATGGAATTGCTTCACTTTGACATTTTGAGCAGGATTCACATTGCACCAGCGCCCCCCACAGGCCTTTGTGTGAATTAAATTGTTGGACTTCCCTGTTCCCACCGGTACTAAATCAGCTACTTAGTGCCAGCCAGGGCAGAAGCTACCCCCCGGAAGGCCAGAGGTGAGCAATGCCCACTGGAGTTTGGGCAATCCTCAGGAGGGGCCTGGCTCATATCCAGGAGGGCATCTTGTCCAGCCCCACTACACACCCAAACCCGACTGACCCAGCCCGGTTTAGAGCCAATCCTTATCCCAATCTGGCCTGCTGACTTCCCTTCCTACACATGCCAGAGGCTGTTCCTTTGGAGACCTGCTGTGGATATGGGTATAGCCAACACGAGGTTTACACCATCTGCTCTGGATTTTCAAGCCCAGCAAGAGCTCACCGGATGCTGCTAGAACCATGACGCTTTCCAAGGCTCGGGCCCCTCTCTTGGGGTGAACCCATTCCAGGGCGCCCTGCCCTTCACAAAGAAAAGAGAACTCTCCCTGGGGCTCCCGCTGGCTTCTCCAGGATCGGTTGCATTACCGCATTGGATGCCTTGCTGCACCCATCTCCGCCACTCCGGATTCGGAGATCTGCACCCAACTCCCTTTCGATCAGCTGAGGGCAACAGAGACCATCGCCCATCTCTTCGGAACGGCTCTCGCCCGTCCCTTCGGACCAACCGACCCTATTCACCCTTCTCCACTCCGGCCTTCAAAGTTCTCATTTGAATATTTGCTACTGCCACCAAGCTCTGCACCTACCGCAGCTCCCCCTGGGCCCGTACCTCAGTGGCCCTCCTGCCTGTCACAGCGTAGATCCCCCAGCTCTCATCGCTGGCAGTGGCTGGGGATGGCCCCAAAGCTCCAGCGTCTCTATTTTCCAGGCAGGTGAGTTGTTACATGCTCCTTGGATTCCCACTTCCATGGCCAACGTCCTGCTGACTGTGCCAACCAGCACCATTTCTGGGCTCTGATGAGCATCGGCATCAGGTGCCTAAACCCAGCGTTCAGCGCAACTCACAGTGCCAGGTCTGCTTACCGAAAGCGAGCACCAGGCACTCCCGTCCCACGCCCGGCTTCACGAAAGCAAGCTGGGCACCTCACCCATGGACAGCCTGAGAACAGCTTGAGATCGTTTCAGCCCCACAACCTGCAGTCATTCGCTGTGCCAGATAAAACTGCTGATACAGATGAGCACCAGCTCCCTGCGGGAGCCAGATACTAGATGGGTTGCTGAGTCTGTGCCCCTATGCCCAAGATGGACGACTGACTCGAGTGTCCTCTGGCTTTGCCCTGCCCAGGCATGGTTCAGTCTCATTGCCAAGGGGCTGCAGGTGAGGACTGAGAGGCATCAACAGAGCTGCAGGAGCTATGGGACGCTGGAAGAGCTGTGTGGGATCCCCATATGGTCTGGAATCAGTGTCCCTGAGTCTAACCCCTACCTTCCTGGCTGGTCCCGCCCCCATTCCACGTGGGATCATCCACTGTGTGCCCCCCTGGGAGGGACTAAGCTGAGGGGGGCGGTGGCTGGGCTGGGGGGTTGCTCTGTCCTGGGAGGGCTCTGTACAAGGCCCTTTCCCAGCAGGTGGGAGGTGGAAGCAGCACAGAGAGGGCATGGGGAGCACAGGGCTGGGGGGCACAGATTCACCCAGACCACACCGGGGGTGTTGGGAGGGTACACCCCCTGAGTCCCTGTCAAGCAGCATGAGGTTCCCCACCACCTCCCCCATACACACCCAGCACTACACAGAACTGGGGGACACAGAGAGAGCCAACCTCACTTGGCCCATTACATCCCACTGCCCCCCGCCCCCAGTCCCCTTGCAGGGACCTCAGACCCAGCTTTCCCGAGGGGCCCTCTGGGACAGAGCTAGCCCCTGGGACAGGGAACGAGGCACAAGATTCAGCCAAGGTCAGAGAGGGGAAGTCGAGCCCAAGGCTGGATCCCTACAGCCCAGCACCCCCCCAAAGGAGCCCCAACTTTCCTCCCCAGGCCCTGCCTCCCCCCAGGCCCTGATGCCTGGGACCGGGCCTTGCTCCAGCTGCTGGGACATGTGCATGGGGCACAGCGCCCTAGTCCACACGGAACCTGTGCCATACAGCTCAGGCCAGCGACCAACCCACTGAACAATGGCCAGGCGGGGAGGGGGAGGCGGTGGTTGGAATGCGGAACAGGGCAGGTGCGTCTGTCTGGTGGTGCAAGCAAGCCCCAGCTTGCCCTGTGCTAAGCACCTCACACAAACCCTGGCCCAGGGACAATGGGCAAGGGAGAGGCAGTCAGAGGGATCTGGTTTCCCTGCAGCCCCGTCCAGCAGGCCCAGCATGGGGAAGGGACCCTTTTCTTCCTCCCAGACTCAGCCTCCTTCGCTGCTGCTCTGGCCCATGGCTTTGGTGCCACGATGGGGCAGGTGCATGGGCTCCTCTTCCTCTCCCCCACTGGCCCAGGGCCCAGACATCCAGGGGCTGGGGCTGGAAGAGACACTTTGAGCAAGAGACCCGGCTCTGTGAACCCCAAATGAGGGGGGGGGAGGAATTGGGGGGGGAGATCTCAGGCTGGCAGCGCTCCCATCCGGACTGGCAGAGATGAGCTGGGCAAGCCTCTTGTTTGGGTCCAATGGGCACAGACAGCCCCTAGCGCTCTCACCGCACCCTGAACCCTACCAGGCATTAGCGAGGGGTTGATCACACAGCCTCTGGCCATGGGCTGAACCCGCTGGACGGTGTGTGCCCCAGACTCCGCCGGATGGGCACGAGGGCCAGGGGAGCCCCCCCGCCCCTTCCAGGGTCCTGAGTCTCATGATCCCCACTAGCAACCTCTCACCTCGGGACCAGCCTGTGCTGAGGAGGAGCCTCAGGCCCTGTCAGCGCTTCCACCCCCAGGCTAGAACCTGGCAGGGACAAGCCAACAGGCCAGACTTGGCCCAGGGTCAGCTGGCGTCAGCTGAGCCCAGAGCGCTGTGGCTCCTTACCCCAGCTCGGGGTTTGGCCCCTGTACTGGAGGGGTGGGGGGGAATGTGACAGATGGCACAGCTGGATTCCCATGGGTCGAAAGGCCTGGAGCACATTGTCCCACACGTCTAAGGGGAGACACCCCTATCTGGTGCTATGACCAAATCTCATCAGCCCTGTGAGAACAGGCCAGACAGCTGCTGCATTGTGCCATCCCTCCCCCTCCCCCTCTCTTAACCGACGAGGGCGCAGGGGCTACTGAGCCACAGGCCAGAGAAACCCCCACCCTGACGCCTTGTTCTCCAAGCGACTCGTCTGCAGACTGCCCCAACTCGTTAGCTCCACAGCCTGTCTGCTCTCAGGGGCTCAGCTTCTGTGGTGCTTTCCCACACCTCCTGAACACCTTTCTTTTGCTTCCTTCTTTCTCTCTCCAAGTTTTGCTTCCGCTCTGTTAACTCACCAGATTTATTTCCCGCCCCCATTAGCACATCGAAACCAGCCCTGATTTTGGGGGGCCCCTGTTCTCCTGGGGGGGGGGCAGCTCTCTGCTGGCAAAATCAAACACAAAAGCCAGCTGCCCCCAGCTCATTAATCCTGGAGAAGGCAGAGGGAGACTGGGGGGGTTTGCGGAGCACTTTGCCCAAAGCCGCTCAGCCAGACTCCCTGTCTCTCAGAACAAGGCAAGGCTATTAGAGCGTCAAGAGTCGAGCAGTGGTTACGGCCAAGCAATGGGGCTGCGAGATCAATGTGGCCTCTGTGCCACCAGCCAAGCAGTGGTGGGTGTCAGCCTGGGGGAAGGGCTCCCATGGGAGATGGCTCAGGCCTCTGTGGGTCTTGGCGGATGCTGCTCGGGACAGCGTTGGAAACTCATTGGTCCCAGCCCCTCTGCAGCATGGGGGGCAGAGCGCGGCCTTTCGAAGGGGATTTCAGACAGGTTAGGCTCGTTAATGTCCATGTGACACAGAGTAGGGGTGTTAGCCCTCCCCGCCCACACTGGTCAAATGCAAACATGGGCAAGTTGCGCTAAGTTTGAGGTCCAGGGGCAGTGGCAGGCTGACTGGGCTGGGGAGTGAAGATGCCAGGAACAGAAGTGATGCCTGGTGCCACTTAAGGAGCAACAGCCAAAGGGAACAGGGCTGGTATCTCCTGGTCAAAGCTCACTGGCTTGGCCTTAGTGCCCTGCTCAGCCAGGGGCAGAACTCAAATCCAGAGCCCCAGACCTGGCCCAGGCTACTCGTCCATTCTGCCTGGCACTCTGGGGGTGACCTGGAAACTCACCCAGCTCTCCACGTCAGGACCCAATCACTCACCCTAGTGGCTGCCCCTCACCCAGAGCTCTGGCAGGTGATGGTCGCAGGGGAATCGGTTTGCAGAAAAGATACAATGATGGGCCAAGCAGAGACAGACCAAACCCTCCAACCCTGTGGCCCTATGAAACGTCCCGGCTCAGCCAGGAGGAGCCTCCACCAGGCTCAGCCAGTTCCCAGAGCTGAGCCAGGTATTGGGGTTGGGTCAAAGCCCTCACTCTGTCTTCTTGTAGGACCACATCATGCTTGCAGCCACAGAACACTGCTGATTCCCGTCCCAGGGACAAGGGCTGAAGGTGGCTTGAGGTGGCTGATCAAGTCGGGGCAGGCCAGGCTGGGGAATGTGAGGGGAAAGGCAGCTGATCAGAGGGTTCCTCTACAATCGGGCTGCCTGGCCAATCGGCCGGGGCCGCATCTCTGCAGAGGTGCAGGCGAGCTGGGGTTTGCTGTCAGGAGCAGACGGAGCCCCGAGGAATTTCCCCATGACACGCAGGAGGGTAAATCACACCTCGTTGGAGGGGGTGGTCATGAAACGCAGCATCTCGGCCACCCATAGGGCAACATTAACCCATCCAGGCAATCCTCAGCCAGGCCTAGGCTGAACTCTCAGGGTTGTCAGAGCCTGTTCAGAGACTCCCCGCCCCCGCATCCCACCTCACCCACCATCTAGAGCAGGGTTCCCTGTGCCCTGCCTGGCAGGGCCAGCACTGCGACTGCACGCTAGCTGTGGGGCATGGGCAGGCCCATGCTGCCTGCAGCTAATGCGGGGAGCTAGTAGGTGAGATGGCCATAAGAGCCTGTGGCCAGGGGCAAACCGGGCCCTGGGTATCGGCTCTGCATCAAGTCCCAGCTGCTCTCTGGTAGTATCGTGGGTGGTTCAGTGCTGGTGGGGCAGGCTGTGACCCTCTTAGTAACCAGCCCCCATGCATGCCCCTGACCACACCCCACGGTACAGGGCTGCTGCTGACCCCAGCCTGGCGTCTCCCTGGTGGTGGTTCCATGCTGTGCTACAGCCCGGCCTGTGCAGGGGTTGGGGGCCTAGAGGGGCTGAGCAAACCTTTGCACAACTAGATCAAAATTCAGCCAAGCCCTCCCCCGCTCCGAATTCTGCCTATGTGAGCGTTCCCCCAAACTCCAGCCCACAGCCTCCTAAACTGACCCCTGGGAGCCTCCGCTGGGGCATGTTTGGG
Organism: Terrapene triunguis; assembly: GCF_002925995.2. Classification (NCBI taxonomy): domain Eukaryota; kingdom Metazoa; phylum Chordata; order Testudines; family Emydidae; genus Terrapene; species Terrapene triunguis. Next base: position 32,599,859 of record NW_020664444.1, on the reverse strand, counting down.
CTGGATCCAGCCCCCAGATCAGAACCCTAGGGGACGGGCTGGACCCAGCCCCCGGATCAGAACCCT
>NW_020664444.1:32593445-32594726 GCF_002925995.2 Terrapene triunguis | reverse complement strand
AGTTGGGGCAGGGGCGTGGGCGGGGCTGGGGGCGGGGCCGGGGGCCTCCATTTGGAGGCACAACATATGGTAACCCTACCATAGAGCAACCTAGGCCAGATCTCCCTATGCCTCAGTTCTCCACCTGTCAAACGAAAATAACAGCCCTGGCCTGCTTTATATTATTGACTTGAAGGGACGAGCGCCCCCAGTGGAATAAGCCACAGCAGATGGTGTACGCCAGGGCCAGGCCTGAGCAGTGCTAGGATCTCAGGCAGGGATGGAACTTGCTTTCAACCCACAGGCCTTTACCACCTGGATCCAGGGCACCTGGTGGAGAGCTCAGGACTGACAGCTCATTACAGTGATGAGTCTCAGCTACAGTGTGGCTTCACCATCACCCAAAAAGTCCGGCCTAGCCAATCAACACTCACTGCCCTTGCTCTGTGCCTGGGCCCGGTAACTGCTTAGCGAGAGAGGTTCCCCCCACTCCTGCACCTGAGCAGGGACTGAGCAACAGCAGGACAGCCCAGCTGGCCTCCACCCTCCCATTGCCTTTGCCAGGCCAGTAAAAAGTGATAGGGGCCATGGCCCCCTGGCCACTCCTGTTCCGGCACCCTTGGGTGCCTCCATGCCTCCCATGCCATCCTTACTTCTGCGCTGCTGCTGGCGGCGGTGCTGCCTTCAGATCTGGGTGCCCAGCCAGCAGCCGCTGCTCTCTGGCCACCGAGGTTGGGCCCGGGAGCTCCACCAGACATACACCTGAGCACCGTGCCCATGGGAAGGAGGGATCCAGAGGCTGGCCTGCTGTAGCTCCAAGGGGCATTGCCTGCTCCCTCCCAGCTGGCCAGGGGTTCCAGCCCTGGGCTCACCTGCACTCACCCCCCCCCCGTGTGTGGCACTCAGACGCCCCCACACACACCCTGCACTGTGCCCTGGGCGGTCACCCACCCCTAAGGGTGGCCCTGTTCATGTGAATCGCACCAGTAGGAAAAAAACCCCAAGATTTGAGAGTTCTATCACGGGATCCTGAATGAGGCTTAATTTTACTTAGAACTCACGTCTCTCATGATACATTTGTGAGAGTTGGCATGTCTGGAAGTGTCTCTGCCCAGCTGGCGCTGGTGTCCTTGGGGCTCAGGGTCCTACTTCGCAGTGGGGTCACCGATTCCTCCCTATCACATCTCCCCGGTCATGCCCAGAGGCTGTGGGGCCCTCCCTGAGCTGTGAGCCCCTTGTGCCTCTCCAGCAATCTGGGGGGGGGGGGGGTACACACAGGGGAAGGGAGAGGGAGGCACACAC
>NW_020664444.1:32571514-32593345 GCF_002925995.2 Terrapene triunguis | reverse complement strand
AACATCTTGAGGGGTGGGGGAGAGTGGAGGAGGGGGAAGTGGGGTGAGAGAAGGGGGGTGGATGGGGGTGTAGGAGCCTGACCTGTCCGGTGACTCGGGGGGGGGAGGGCGGGTAGCTGTGCTGGGGCCATGCCCCCAGAAGCTGCACATGCTGGTGCCAGGAGGGCCTCATGTGGGACAGGATTAGTCAGCGCCTCGTTTGAGCCAAGTCAAACAAGCAGGAACGATGCGGCTGCACCGGCTGGTTGGGCCACTCCCATGTGGGCCGGGACGCTGTGCACCCCATGCTGCTCTCTGAGCCCGCGCCTCCCGCTCACTCGCGCCCTGGCACGCTCAGCTCTCCTGAGCGCCACGAGACATGGCAGGCACTGCCAGGCAAGCCCAGACACGCAGAGTGCACCTGATGAGCGGGGGGGGGGGGGGGTACACACAGGGGAAGGGAGAGGGAGGCACACACTGAGCGGGAAGGACACACTGTGGGAGGGAGAGCAGGCAGAGCAGCATGGTGCCAGTCTGTGGGTTCAGGGTCGTGTCCTGCCTGCAGCTACCAGGGGGGCTTTCCCTCCTCAGCCCTAGCCCCCCCACCCGTGGCTCCTGCGCCAGATATGTAGGGGAGGGCGAAGTGGGGGCCTTACACACATACCTCACACTGACCCACCAGTGCCCTCCAATACCCGGGGGCCTGTGCACCCCATTGTAGTGTGCCCTCCTGCATGGAGAGCCACGGGGTGCTGGCTTTTGGAGAGTCGTCCCCCCCCGTCCCCCTCCCGTGCTGCTGGGCGGGCTGGATAGCCATGGGCTTCCCTGTCTCAGCATTGGGGGCATGGGAGGCCTACGCTCCAGCACTGGCAGAGACGGCACCAGACACCCGCTAATGGGGCCTTTCTTCAGCGAACTGCTCCCTGCCCTGGGGCCAAGCTGGTGCCGCAGGCTACCTGGAGGGACAAGGGCAGCACGCCTGGCACCTCCCCACCCAGCCCCACCTGGGACACTGAGCTGGGGAAGCTCCTGGACCTGACCCATGACATGGCCAAGGGCCGAGACTCCTGAGTGATGGAGGGGCCCATTTGTGCCCCAGGCAGCCTGGCCCCAGGGCTGGGTCAGCCCACAGCCTGTTTCCCGGGGCTCCCTCTGGGCCCTGTCTCTGGAGAGGCTCCGGCCCAGTCCAGAGAGCTGAGCTCTCCAGCGGTGACTGGAGCTGCCCCCCACCCCCGAAACTACACCTATGCTGCCTGTCTCTGCTGGTGCCCCTCAATCCTGACCCTCATCTCCCCTGCTAGTCTAACCCTAGGCTGCCCCCCAGCTCCACCAATACCCCTGAATCCTGACCCAGAGCCCTCCTGCTAGTCTAGCCCTGGGCTCTCCTCTGTCCCCAGCTCTGCCCCTCAACCCTCACCTGCAGCCCCCCCCCCATCCCAGCCCAGGGCTCCCCACACATACAGCTCAGCTGCTGCCCCTCAGGCATTACAGGCAGCCCCTCGCCAACCCCTGCTAGTCTGGACCAGAAGCTGCCAGGTGTGCAAAGGGATGTGGGTCAGCTCCTGCTCGCTGCTCTTGGTCCCACACTAAACCCGACCCCTCAAGGGGAAGGGGCTGTGCAGGACCCCACCGCACTGCCCTGCTTTAGTGAAGTGGGGCGGGAGCTCAGTTCGGCCCCAGCCCCCAGTGGGATGTGCTCTGTGGGGCTCAGTTGTGGGGACTCCCAGCCCCACTCCTAGGCAGGGCTGGCCCAGCTAGTTCTGCCTGCTCTGCTGGGCTCCAGGAAGCAGCGCGTGAAGCTCAGCCAGCTCTTTCCTGCAAGTAGCTTAGCGTGACATTGCAGGTGACATGCCCATGTTCCCGGCCCCCGTCTTCTGCACCTGTCCCACAGCCCGGCAGCCAGGGGGTTAATCAGCCATTGTGTGCCCGGGTTCAGTGCCGGTCACCCCGGCACTGGTTGAAACTGCCAGCACCCACCCACTGGGCTCTGTTCCCGCTCGCAGCCCGGGCCTTGCAGGCCCATGCGCTCGTGCGTGACATTCAGTTACCGCCTGAGTGCAAACATGCCACCCACATTCCACCTGCCAGCCCCATGCAGTGAGCCCAGCCAGAGAGCCAGTCCGCACAGAGGGCAGGGGAAAGGGCCCTGCAGAGAGCCTGGGGGTGGGGGGAGGCCCCATGGGTCTAGCTGGGTTACAGCTTCCAGCACAGGTCCGTTATGAGACCCCCATCCCTTAGCAGAAGGGGGACCAGGTACCCCCCCCACACACACACACACTCCTGGGTCTCCAGTGCCCGTCTGCCCAAGGGGGAACTGTGTATGGACTGCTCAGAGGAGGTGTGAAGGAAATGTGGGGCCCAGGCTGGCCAATCACAGGGCCTCGGGCTGACTGTCCCTGGCAGCACGTGACCAGCTTGGGGGAATTGCCCCTGTGTAGGTTTGTGTGCCCCCCTGCCCCACAGGGATGTATGGGGAAGGCCCAGTTGGGCGGGGCCGTTCAAATCACTGGGTGTGGGGAGCTCGAGGGCCCCACAAGATCGCAGGTTGGGCTTCACCAGGCCCCACAGGGGCACTCGCCGCAGTCTGTAGGTTCTTGTGCCCAGAGCTCTGGGTGCCATGGGTGGGTCTGTGCCCAGTGTTAGGTGCTGAGATTTCAGCAGGGCTTGTACCCCCTTAGCCCCCCCCCCCCCAATGCCCAGCCCTGGCTCTCCACGCGCCTAGGGACTGAATCCAATGGATTATCAAATGGCACTGAAAGCAGAGATGCCTTAGCACGAGCCCCACCACCAATGGGCGGGGGGCTGGCCCTGAGCCTCATGGAGGACGTTTGCTGCGCTCCAACGCCCCCAGGATGGGCAGGGCACCAGGCATGTGCTGGGTGAGGCCTAGCGATGGGGGATGCATGTCCCGTGCCTGGGGCTGCCAAGGGTCCAGCACTTCACGTGGGCTGATGAACATGGAAGCCCAGCCACGCCTGCTGCAGCCCAGTCGCAACATCACGCACCCAGCTGCAGAGTGGGCAGGGTCGCCCCCCCAGGCTGTAGGCACAGGTGTTGCCAGAGAAGAGGCAGCAGCAAAGAGGGGGAGAATGGGGACAGGGGGCAGAGTGTGAAAAGGGACAGACTGTGGGGCAGTCACCCTAAACCCCAATCCCTCAGTGACCCCTCAGACTCCCACTGCCCCCAGAATTTCCAGATCAGGCTGCGCCAGGCTGGCAGGGTAGGGGGCGGCAGTAGGGTAGCTTCCCAATGCCCTGCAGGGACGCAGAGGGCCGTGTTCACCAGGGCGGTCACCCATGCCCTCACCAGCTGCAGCAGCAGGTACAGATATGTGTCGGTTCATTTCAAATATGCAAATCAGATCATTAAATTAATTACCTAAAATATCACCCATGGCACTGCCCAAAATGTGATCGCATGGAGCACCTACCTAAGCCAGCCCTCAGCCGGAGGGGGTGAGGGGCAGCGGTTAGAGCAGGCAATGCAAATAGCCTAGGCCAGTGTGATAAACCTCAGTGGTTCAGGAGGCAAATTAGCGCTCACCATTACCCAGAAGAGCCCCGGCACTGTGAATTCATTGTTTCTGGCACTCTAGCACTATTCCTATTTAACCAGCATGACAGGGGAAATAGTGCGTTTCTATATAGAGAGAGATGTCGCTATTATTCTCACAGCAAAATCACTGACAAGGTTTATTATTTTATTAGCTACAATTGGTTAATTATATAGTAAATGGCTCCTGACTGGTTAATAACTCCGATCAGTTAATAATTAAATCACACAGGGGTTTAATATCATGGGCTGCACAGCGCAGCAGGAGACACATTAAGGAGCCACTTGAGGCTCGTGCGCCGCAGTCTGCGGCTCACTGGCCTAGGCCATTGGCCTTGCTAAGCAAGCTCAGCATTCCCAGCAATCTGACCCCAGCCAGCGCCTGCCCCAAGCCCCAATCTCTGTTCCTAGCCTGGCTCTGGGGAACCCTTCAGCAGCCAGCACAAGTGCTGAGCCTCCAGGTTCAGCCCACTTCACATTGTGCTGAGCATTTGCTGACCAGCCCCAGGGATGGGGGCGAGTGAGGGGGATTTGGGGCAGCGCTGCCCAATGGTGAGAGGCAGCCATTGGCCCTAGCTCCAGCCGGCTGAGCCAGCCCCACCGCTCAGGGACCCTGCTAGCTGCCCGGGGAGGGACTCTGAGCCAGTTCCGGCTCATTCTATTCAGCCTCCTGCTTTAATTTACAGCTCCCAGCTTCAAAAGTCCATGCCTGCTGAGGCTATGCGGGCACGAGGGGCCTGGGCCGCTGGGCGCTTTGGCTTATGCGGGTCAGCGAGCTGGTGGCTCAGTGACCCAGACTAACGCTAAGCTGGTTAGACTGAACAGTACCATGGGGAGTGGGGAGGGGCAGGGAGAAAATAGGGTTTTGCCTCTGTCCTGATTCCCATGGCATTGCTGCCGGGCCGGGGGATGGGGGAGACAGATAGCGCATGCAGCAGGCAGGGTGCAGCTGCAGCGCCGAGGGCAGTGCCAGCTGGACTGAGGACGGCCCCAGCCGGATTTTAGCATGATAACTCCCAGAGCAGCGGTGCCATCTCCCGCAGCCCAGGGGCAGTCTCTGTGTCATGTCCCTCAGCCTGGGGGGTGAGCTGAGATGGCTAAAAGGGCCAGACCCCCAGGAGGCCCATGCCTCTCCCTGGGCAGGCTGAGCCCAGCTGCCCTCTCTACTGTGGCATTGACACTAGGCAGAGCAAAGAGCTCTTTCCAAACTCCTCCTGGGCGGGCTGGCACAGCAACCCAGGCCCTGCATCTCCCACTGGCCCGAGCAGCCACCCCATGGGTTGAGCTTTCAGTGACAAGCCCTTTCCTCCGGTATTACCCCCTTCCCCTGCATCATGCCCCTTGCTGGCCATGGTCACCCTGAGTGGCCCTATGCTGTGCCCCAAAGAACTGTGGGGGGAGCAGGAGGCAATGGTGTGGGGCACGGCCCCAGCGAGGTGCCCAGATGGGTTTGAAATGGACAGGGGCTTTCGCCCCTTGTGCAGAAGGGTCAGGTGCCCAGGCAAGTGTGATGAGGCCCCCAGGGCCTGGCACCTTGTGTGGCCATGTGCCCCGGGCAGCCTGAGTGCGAAACGCTCCCAGATCACACCTCCCCACCTCCCCCGCACCAGGCAGGGCAGCACCCAGCTCAAGCTGGTGGCACAACAGAGGTGCCAGAGTCGCAGCAGGCTGGGGAGGCCCGTGCCGTGTAGGCTTGTGAGGGGCAGGGTGAACTGTGTGGGGCCTGGGCTGGGAGCTGGGACCACCCAGCCACTGCGCAGGAGGCAGCCATTCAGCTCTGCTTGACAGGTCCAGCCTAGTGCTTAGCACACAGAATGGGGTGGGAGTGGGAGGATCATGGGGGCCAGCAGCCACCTGGCTAAGCCTGCCTCGGGCTGGGTATGGCAGTGCCAGGGCTCTGGCTGGTCAGTGCGGGGGGAGGCTCAGAGAGGGAGGTGGGGAGCAGTGAAGGGGGAATGACCTGAAGCTCTCTATGAGGAGGGAGGGGCAGAGGGGCTGGACTCCACCTGGCTGGAGGTGCTGAGCACCTGATTGCTGCCCCGACAGTTCAAGCAGGGTGAGGCCTGGCAGCCTTGGGACACAGAGGCTCCTGGCGCATTCACATCTGGAACGGGGAACCCTGTGCTGGAGGTTTGCACCCCTGGATGCAGCAATGCCCATATTAGCATCAGCCCTGCTCGCCACACCGGGCGCGCTCAGCTCGGCTGCCCTGCCACCTCCCACCCCGTCGGGGGTTAGAACTGCCTGGCACACCGATGGGCTGGTGTGTTCTCAGCCTGGCATTAGAAGCCGTGCCGCTGTGTGCTGGGGGGCAGCCGGGCACGATCCCAGCACATGCAATGGGCCATGAACTCTGAAACTGAACGCCACGCTGGTGGAGGTGTCCATTTTTATTCTTTTTGTCTTTTACAATAAAAAAAAAAACCACCAAGGGAATTAGATGCGAAAAGCCACCCGAGTCCGAGAGTTCAGCATGCGGCTTGTCCCAGGAACCTCAGTGCCATGCCATGCCAGGCCTGTTCCCTGCATGCTCAGACACCGGCAGGGACAGAACACACTGTCAGCAGTGCCCAGCACGTCATCCAGGGAACAGGCGCTGCCCGGTCTGTGTCACTTTGGCGCAGGTGCACTGAGCGCTGGTGGAGGGTTAGTCATCACTCTGACCTTAGCGACACGTATGGAGCCATTTGCATGACGCTGTGTCCGAGGCCCAGGAAGGGCGGGGGATGCGAGGATGTGGGTGGAAGTGGGAAACATTAAGTCGGACTCTCCTGACACGTGTGAATGTGCATGTTTACAATTTCAGCCAGGTTGCAGGGCCATTGCAAGCCCAGCGATTTCAGGCTAAAGGCTACAAGGATGTGCTCCAGCCGGGCTCATTTGCCCTCCGGGTGCTCAGGCACGGCTCCCACGGCCATGGGTTTGAGAAGACTCCACAGATCCATTGAGATTTTGTGCTTTGTTTTCTGTGTATTGCACCTTGAAATCTCCAAGAACGCCTGTGGCCTGGCCCTGCAGAGCTGGGCTGCCAGCTGAATCACTGTAGGGGGGGACACAGCCACAGCCACAGGTTCTCCCTCTCACACCCTGCTTCTGTTCCCTCTTTATTAGGGATGTAAATATCCATTTAAAAAGTTAACCGTTTAAATTATTAAAATTAGGTCACTGAAACGGTTAACCAATAAAAGGGAGAGGGGCTGGGGCCTCTGCAGCTGGGGTGCTCTGGCTGGCTGCCTATGGGGCTGGGGCTAATGGGTAGGGTCGGTTAACCAGTTAACGGTTTAGTATTTTACATCCTTACTCTTAATACCATTGTTGAGCTAAGGATAGAACAGCTCTAACCCAATCAGCCTCAACCCAGCTCCCACCTCCCTCCCCACGTGGCCACCTAGGGCCCTGGACAGGAGCTGGATCTCCCAGAAGCTGTTGCGTGAGGCCACCTCAGCCCCAGCTGTGGGGACTGCACAGGTAGGCAATTCACGGTAAGCACTAGGAGCTGGCAGTACCAGCAGGGTCAAGCTCTCGGACCCCTCACCGCCATTGGCTTTAGTGTCTGTCTCTTTCGAGCAATCCTGCCCCCTTCCCAGCCTGCAGCACGGCCCCACTGGCTCGAGCAGGTGGAAAGGGGACCTGCAGCAGCAAGAGCCATGTCACCCGCCGCCATGACTGTGGTGTTTCCCAGCCTGGCAGGGGCCACAGCTGCAATTGCACTGTGGGTGGTGCTGGCCCTGGGCGTGCCTGGGAAAGTTCAGCTCAGGGCATGGGGGCAGCTGTGATCATTTACCCACCAGGTTCATACTTGGTCAGTAAGCCAGGCAGATGACAGTGCTTCACCCCAGCTGGTGGCTAGCCTGGGGCTCCTTGCAGCATGGGCAGGTCCCTAACTGGCCCCACGTTGCCACCATCCTCCCTCCCAGCAGTAAGATCCTTGTCCCGCATGCTGCTGGCACTGCTTGGTGCATGGCCTCGGGGCCGGCAGCACCATGGGACAGCTGCCCAGTTCCCAGAACGCACCATCTCGCAGAGCTGCAGCACGGTGGCAGCAGGGCCCCCCCTTCGGAGAGTTTGCGAAGTTCCCATCTGCCCCAGTTACAACCCAGGCTGGCTCCCCACTGCCACTTTCTTCACTGTGTGGCCATCCCACCATGCTGCCGCGCCCTGGAGCAGGGCATGCTGGGAGCTCGAACTGGCCTGTAGCCCCACGTGGGCTGTGGCCAGTGTAAACTCAGGCTCACTGCAGTGCTGAGGACTGCACTGCCCAGGCCTGCTGTGGGCTGGCCCCCGCCATTCCCTGCCTCTGCTGGTGACCGGCTGCTGTTCACTAGATTACAACATGAGCCCTGGAGGCAGCCTGGGACATGCACTCCTAGCTCTGTGCTCAGCTGAGACCACAGGTGGCTCAGAGAGATGCTCTGCTGAGGTGGGGCAGTGCCAGCCTGGCCCTGTGGGGCAGGCTAGACAGTAACAATGTCACTCACGTGTGTGTGTGACAAGGGGGGCCAGCATCATTCTCATTTCACAGATGGGGAAACTGAGGCACCAAGCTGCACTTGCCCAAGGTCACGGTGCAGGATAATGGCAGAGGCGGGAGGGAACAGGACCCAGCTGGCCCATTTGCCTCTGCCCCTCACTGGCTCCCTGCTCCAAAGGGTAGCACTGGCCACTCCCGAGGCTGGGTGACCTCTGCCATCTTCGCCCTGAGGGGGAAGGGAGGCTGCCATGCCTAGCAGCCAGCCCAGATGAGGCCCAGTGTTCCTGGGGAGAGGCGAGCGGTGAAGCTGGCTGGGGCCCTGCTGCAGAGCCAGGTGGTTCCCTCACAGGCGCAGAGCAGCCAGCCCTGGCTTGGAGCCACGCAGCCAGGGGAGGCTCCTTTGGTTTGCCTGGCAGACCTGCAGCTCAAGGCTCAGCTACCGCAATGGGTGAGTGCAGGAGGGGATTTCACTGCGGCTCATGCCCCTCCCTGGCTGGGCATCAGCAGCTCCCAGCAGGAGGAGTGGCCGGGTCTCTGTGCCACTTGCCGAATACCTGGGTCCTGGCAGCAGGGCTCACGCCATGGCATGGCTGCTCCCTCCTAGCCCCTCCCTCTGCCAGGCTGGGGCAATCCCAGGAGTGGCCCCTTCCAGCCCGAGGAAGCGGGTCACCCAGAGCAGTGTTGCTAGGGCAGGCTATGCAACTCTGGTGCCAGCTCTTCCCTCCTGCCCTGGGCCGTCCTGGCGTGTTTCGGGCACGCCGCCATTCATGGAGTTCCCTCCAAGCCTCCCATCCACCCCTTCCCCTCCCCCACAGCTTCCTCAGGTGCCTCCCCCATGGTCCTGTCCCACAGCTGCTGCCCCCTTGTCACCCCCCCTGCAGCCTGGGGGCCATGATGAGGCACGGAGCCTCCTGTGGCTCAGGGTCAGGGTCCGGCCTGCCCTGCAGCAGTCACTGCCCAGCCGAGTCACCGGTCTGGGGCATTACAGCTTGCTGGGGTGGGGTGGTGGGGAGAGACGGACTCCCAATGCGACCCCTGCCCAAGGGCTCAGGAAGCCACAAGCGCTGACAGTCAGGGAGGGACAGGGCCTTCCCCATAGAGTGCTTGGGAGAGCAGGAGGGACTCGGCCTACCTTCATGCCAGGGGGTAGGAGAGGGGCAGCGGCCCAGCGCTCCCTGCAGGGGAACGCTCGCACCTCGGCAACCTAGCAGGGCTCGGCTCCAGCTCAGCTGAGCGAGGGGCAGTCAGAGAAGAGCAATCAGTTGGGGGGCTGGGCACTGCAGCCCAGGGGCACCTGGGGCCCCACCCCAGAGAAGAGAGGGGGGAAATCACATGAAGGTGTCGACTTTGTCCCAGGGCTGCGTCTCGCTGAGGAAGCCGTCACAGAAGTTGAAGCCCTGCTCAAAGCCCCAGGGGTTGCCGAGCACCTCCCCCCTCGCCTCCTCCCAGGGGTGCTGGGGGGTGTCGGCGAAGGGGGTGAAATCCTCCCACTGGGAAGCCCCTGGGCTGGGGTGATTGGTAGCCGGGGTGCCCCACTTGCTGGCAAGGGGTATGTACCTGCCTTGCATGGCGAGGTCCACCTCTGCGGCCAGCGAGCTGAGCGCTGCGTTAATATCCAGGTCCTCGAAATTGCTGCCGTTTCCCCGTAAGACATCGTCAAAGGCATCGGCCCAGTTGAAATTTCCTCGCAGGGCTTCTGCATCTCTGCCACTAGAGGGCAGCAGAGGGGACTGGGCAGTTCTGGCTGCCGGGCAGCTGCGCTTCGGCAGAGGGCTGGGGGCATCCAGCAGGGGGCAGCGTTGGCCGTGCTGGTGCAGCAGGTGGTGGGCAGCCTGGTGAGGGGTGTGCCCTGGCTGCCCACCCCCCAGATGAGGCACAGGGGGCAAGAGGCTGCACCCTGCCTCCAGGGCAGGCACGGCGGGGTGCTGCCGTGGCAGGCTGTAGGGTGCGGCCGGCGGCCGTCTCCGCTTGAACACACCATTGACGAACATATCGGCGTACTGCGGGTCGATCTCCCAGAAGCCCCCCTTGCCTGGCTCGTCCTTCTGCCGCGGCACTTTCCGGAAGCATTTGTTCAAGGACAGGTTGTGCCGGATGGAATTCTGCAGCCAAGAGAAGGAGGAACAGGCCCATGAAGGACATGGCGGCAAGGAGGGGCCAGCAATACCTGGGCCTGCTGAGCCCTCCCAGCACCTAGAAAGTGCGTAGCATTAGCCCCATTGGACAGATGGGGAAACTGAGGCACTGGGCATTAAGGACCATGGGAGTTAGGCACCTAAAGATCTTTGAGGATTTGGGCCTAAGTGACTCACCTGGGAAGGAAACGGGATCAGAACCAGGTCTCCTGACTCCCAGTCCCAACCATTAGCACCATTTACCCAACCTAGCCAGTCCCTTCACCTCTCCATGTCCCACTAACGTGCATGGGGTGGCCCCATATCCCTGCAGGGTTGCCAGCTTTGCCCACTGCCAATATCCAGGACCTATTGCAGAGATGGGGCCAGCAGAGTAACATACATGTGACTCACTACGCAAGTGTTTGGGGCTGGGGGCCAGGAGATTCAGGTGCTATGGCCAGGCAAAGGTCTCAGTCACATGCAGAGCAGAATCTTCGCTTTCAGTCCCGGCTGGGAAGAAATGTGTCCAGAGGGTGACCAACGTGGGGCATCTGCCTGAGTCTGCTGACAGCCTGACCCCGGCGCTCTCTGAGACGGGAAAATGCCCCGTGCATCTCAATGGGGCCTTAATACCAAGCCCCTCTGTTCTGGGGGCTGCCCTGCAGAGGCTGTGCTGGAGCTGAAGCATCCTCCACCGGTCTGGGCTGTCCCTTAGCCTCCAGATATGGATACAGGGCCCTTCCCTGCACCCCTGACATGCAGTTCTGGGCTGAGTGCAGAGAAGAGCCTGTCCACTTGAGGAGTTGAGGCAGCCCTGGTCCCCGGTGCAGCGACCCTCCCCCCACAAGGGCTATGCAGCAGCTGTTGTGAAGTCACGGGCAGGTCCTGGACCAATCCCCCCCCCCATTGTCACAAACAGACCCATCCAGCTGAATGGGCCACAGATGCTGGACTGCTCTTCCCTGCAGCTGGGCTCAGGAGCAAAGGGTGCATGGGCTGCAGCCAGGGAGATGCCCCGCCCCAGAGCTGCCCCGGCACCTTTCTGAGCTTGAGGCTTATAAGACGACCACTAGCAAGCTAAGGTGCAGCCTGTGGGGGCAGCACTGGGCTGGACGTGCCATGTTGACAGTAAGGGCTTTTTGGGACACGCTGGGCAGGTGTCACCTGCACCCTGCCCAGCTCCTCTCCTGTGACATTCCAGGCGTCCCAGCAAAGAGCCCCTGTGGGCATAGACACCATGGACTTGTCTTTCAGAGGGTCTCTGCCCTGCCCCAGAAAGCCGGCTGGGCAGAGCAGCACCCGCTGCAGGAACACCAGGGGAAGTGTCGTGTGGAGCCAGGACTGTTCAGGAAAGGCCAGGAGTGTGGCTGCATGGGCTTGGCTCCCCCTTGGAGCTGGGGGGTGGCTGGGCTGGAACTAAGCTGCAGCCGCCAGGGGGTCTGGCAGCAGCCCGGCGGATTAGCTCTACTTAGTCCAGCCTGTCCTGACGCCGCCCAGCAGGCGCACGCGGCCTTGGTGTGTTGCTAATGGGGACCTCAGCTCGGTCTAAGAAGAATGTGTGTTGGGGGGGGGGGGGGGGAAAGCTGGAAAACATGGTCCCAAGTGGCTCCCACACCCAGAGGGGAAAAGACACCCACTGGTTCCGGTGTTAGAATCACAGGCTTTTTCAGACAGACAGTCTCACGAGTCTTTGGGACTGGTATGATGGTGTCGAAACGCTTGGGGTGGGTAGCATGGGTGCCCAGAAGCATTACGCCCTCCGATTCCAGCTCCCAGGAGCAGGGACAACATGCCTGGGGTCAAATCTGCCCCTTGCTCACTTGTCAGCATGGTCAGAGACCTGCCAATGCCTCCTGGGACCCCTCCCCGGCCCAGAGTCCTCCCTGCCAGAGCTCAGGTGGCCCCATTAGCAGCCCTGGGTCTAGACACACAAGCCAGGTTTGTTCATCCCCCGGTCTTTATCCTTGCTATAAAGGGGCTTTTGATGAACCCAGGGACACTGGCTCTTGGAGCCCCCAAGTCCTGTCACTTATCCCTTTGAAATCCCAGCAAACTCCTCTCCACACAGCAGAGGGTGGGGACGCGATTCACATGGCCATGACGAGCAGGCAGAGCTGACCCACTGAGCAAGGAAACTGCTTGGTAGGTTTGCTGGGAGCTCTTCCACAGCTGTGACCAGCCCCAGAGGTGGCTGCATTTCAGTCCCAAGCAGACACCCTCTCTATCACCTGTAGAGTGAAAGGCCACATAGAAATAGAGGGCGGATGAGCCACCTTTCCAGTATCCCCCACTCCAGAAGACACCTGGTGGAGGAGCAGCCCCACAGCTAAACACGGTGTTTGTTGGGGTCTTCCAAGAAGCAAGAGAGAAAGAGAAACAGTGCCCTGCGCTCCCCACCCTCACCCCTTGGCACGCGCAGCCTTGATGGGGGTGACCGAGGCAGAAGGAATCAAATACCGCGGCTCATTTATCAGCCTGCGGAGCCCCGGTCCTTGTGGTGACAGACGGAGGCCTCCATTGTCCATCGCCTCAACAGGGCCGTTAATTATTCAAGCCACCGACTCACCTGCCAGCTGGGCTCAGCGTGCCGGTAGTAGCAGAAGTTCTCCATGATCCATCTGTAGATGGCTGACAAGGTGACCTTGGCCTGCTTGCTGGCCCGCAGAGCCATGCAGATGAGGGTGGCGTAGGAGTAAGGGGGCTTCACCCCAGGGTTGCTCTTGTAATCGATCTCTGCAGCGCCAAGGCCAGGCAGGTAGCTGGTGCCAGGGGAGGTGGCTGCAGAGGTGGGTTTGCCCAGACGCGGGGGCATCCCCTTGGCCGCAGTGTCTCCTGCCGGTGGGCTGGCCGGGGCCTCGGACCCTTGGAAGAGCTGCTGGGGAGGCTGGTGGAGAGGGTGGCTAGGGACAGGTGGTGTCTCCGGATCAGCGGTGACGATGGAAAAGTCTTGGAGCCACTGTAGGCTGGTGAGGCTGTCATCCAAGGTCACAGCCCCACCCACATTGTCCCGGTCCTCGGGGTGCAGCAGCAGCCACTTCTCCTTGAACTGGGCAGCGATGTCAGGTGAGACGAGGATGGGCATCCTCTGCGGACACGCTCCCTCCACTCCCACTGCAGGGCAGAGCAGAGGCATGTCAGCCATAGGCCAGCCCTCTCCCAAGCCCTGCACAGCTCCTTGTGAGACGCACCCCCGGGGAGGACAGCTCGGGGTGGAGGGAGGAGAGTCCCAGGCTGCAGGCATGGACAGCTAGGGCCAGGGCTTCCAGGAGCTGCTGGGGACAGCACAGCCATCTGGATCTTTCCCTGGAAGCACAGCCCTTCTGCCAGGTGGAGTTGGCAGCAACCAGGGTCCCTCTTAACAATGCAACACAGAACTGGCTCGAGCCTCAACCCAGTAATTAGGGAAAACTAAACACCCCCTCACCCCCGGTGCCTCTAAGAGGCAACATCACCCCACTCGCAAGCGGAGTCTGTGCCTAGCGGAGAAAATGTAATCCAAGGGGAAACCACCACAACCGTGATTCGAACATGTCTGCCCATGAGCAAAACTCCCACCCCAGAGTACAGGCAGTGCCCTTTGCCTCCGTTTCTCACCTGGCGGTGTGGAAGTCCAACCAACAAATGTCCCTGTAACATGCCACCCCCACCGCACCTCACTCACAGCTGCTGTCCTTGGTCAGCAAGACCCAGAGTTCAGGGGTGCGTTCACATGAGTTCACCTCCCACCCAGGGTTGGTGGAGGAAAGAAACCTCAAGCAATGTTCGTCTGCTGCCCCTGGCCTCTCCCCTGTGCCCAGTGATTTCAGCTCTCAGTGGGGGAATCTCACTGCTGCAGGCCGGTCAGCACTAAGACCTGATTAGCAGGAATTTCAGCTCTAGCGACCATTTAAAACAAAAGACTCTCAGTGGAGCCTGATCAGTTCTGTGTTTAAACAGTGGAGTGGTGCAGGTCACCTTAGGCAGAGCCAAAACCTACAGGCACAAACTCCTCCCCTCTGCTGGCAGAGGGCATCCAAACCCTCTGCTTAGTGAGTTCAGTTCAGTTCAGGGTGACCCTCCCTCAATCAGGCCAGGCTATGCACAGTCCTGCTGCCCTTCACTCATACAATAAGGATAATGTTTCATGAGCCCTGTATTCAGCACTAAAGTGATTTGTACCCCAGCACCAGCCAGAACTGATAACTTGGGCAACACAGATAGACAGAGTGGGTGTCTTCATGTAAATACAGTCTGGCCCTGAAGCCCTCCACCCCTAGCTCATTACCAGGTCTCAGAGGAGAGCTCAGTCAGACCTTGCTGGAGGAGGCTCCAGCACAATATAACAAGCATATCTGTGGCACCTTCCAGCAGGGACTTCAAAGCATCTTCCAACCCTATGGGGTCGGGGAAAAAGAACTAGGTAGCCTTCTTAATGACAACCAAAGTAACACCGAAGGCCCAAATTCAGGCCCTCTGACAGAAGCGGACTACACAGACGGCCTTTACATAAAACAGTACAGGCCAGAACCTGAACAAAACTAGGCTGTGCAATCCCCTGCCAAATACTGTCATGGGCCATGACCAGAGGAGGGAGGGGAAGGAAGCCATGCGAAAGGCCTTAGCAATATGATAACTGCTTGTTGATGGAAAAACATGATAACTGCTTATTGATGAAACATAGTAACGGCTTATATGAAGAAATTGCTTCTAGCAAAGGCCAGCTCCCTCCTATAGTTCCAGCTACCTGCCACCAGCCAATCATCTTTGGGCATCCTGTAATAACCCCCCCCGGGAAAACAATATGTACCCTGATGAAAAACAACACCCCCCCTGGTGCCAAGTACCACCCATGTCAAAACCACCAAGAACCCCCCCACCCAATAGGCACCCAATTCTCGTAAATAATGAGGAAGCTAACGGGAAAAAGGGACAGACCCCCTACTCTTATTTTCGCATAAATGACGTATTATTTGTACTATGCTTGCGGTTTGACAGAATAAAGCAGCCTGCGAGCTGCTGCTAGGTGTGACAGTTTTCGGACTGTTACCCCAACGCGTTGGTATGTATTGCAATAAACCGGCCTCAGGCTTGAGTCTGTGAACTAAAATCAATGCGTTTACACATGGAAAACTGAGGCAGTACAGGGACCTGCCCAGGGAGCGCCAAGGAGAAGGGCAAGGAATCAGCTGGTTCTCACTCTTGGAAAATGTTCCCTCAAATGCACATTCCCCTTTTGTGCTGAGTGAGTGCAGTGCCCAGGCTTGGAGTCCCCTGCTCCCCAGCCCCACGGGCACTGGACGGAGCTCTGCAGCCAGCATGGAGACAAAGGCCGAACAGTTGCCACCTGCAAACAAAACAGAATCCACCTGCTGCGAGACGAGTTACACTGGCACCTGGCTCTGCCCTGCTCACCTGGGACGTGCAGTGTGGAAAACAAAAGTGCTGAAGAGGCCCCCAGGGAGGCGTTCTCCTGTTACCACAGGTGGCCAGGTGCTGCCACTAAAGGGCTCACGTTGATGCTCATTAAGGTAGTGCACCAACAGGCCGGGCGCGCTGCACAGCAAACGGGGAACACAATGCCACCGGGGAGGGCAGCTCAGGGTGGCCCCAGGCGCTAGCAGCTTGAGAATGGAACAGCAGCCACGTGTGTGGCAGAGAGCCTGGAGAACCAGACCCATTGCTAGCCGCCCGGCGGGCTGGAGCGGTGGCAGGATGGGGCAGCTCAGAAAGTCCCCTCTCACTCAACGGCGCCTGGGCTCCTCAGCAAACCTTACAGCAGGCAGCACCAACCTGGGGCATCTACAAGAGGGGCCCTTGTACTCTACGCCTGACACATCTGGACCCACAGCAGGCTTCATGAGAGTCCCTGAGTCTGACTGCCCTGCACTCAGGGGTTACTGCCACCTGGGAGGCAGGGCAACGTCAAGTGTAGCCTGTTACAGACAGGGAAACTGAGGCACGGAGCTAGTCTCTCCGGGTCACGCAGAGCCAGGACTAGAACACAAGAGTACCCAGCCAAGCCCCAGACCCTCTGTCGAAGGCGATCCCCCCCTCCCCACCCAGGCAGGGGATGAAGAGCCCTCACAGCTCCTAACGTCTGAGAGACCCCCTCTGCCCCCACCCACAAAGTGAACACGACACTGGTTATGCAACTAGGCTAGAGGCACGGATGCGTGCGGATCCGATCGGATCCATAGCTCCAGTTCCTGGGGCCTCCAGACAGAGCCAGCGTTGCAAGGCCAATCCCCCGCCCCGGGACCTGCTCTCCCCACCCAGCCTTTCCTTTGGAGGCAGATCAGGAAAGGAGCCACGTTCAGACGAGATCCAGATCCAAACCCGTTGCCCGCACGTCTGCCCAGACCCATCCGATGCGCTCGTCGCGTGCCTCGCAGCCTGGGTGCTGGGGAACAGCAGCCTCTTGGAGCACTGCCTGAGCGGGGGGCCTCTGTTCCTCGAACTTGCCAAACCCAGGGTTGAATTGCAGAGGACTAACCCTGGAGAGGGGCGGGCGGGAAGACAGAGCCGGGCGCTTGCAGGGACAGCGGAGCTCTTACCTTTGCAGAAAGGTGCGGGCTGGGGGGGGGGGCGTCCCCGGGGGGCACCTGTCTGGACTGGTACAGACACACTCCGCGCGTCCCGCTACCGCCCGGCTGACCTGGCAGGGCGCCCGCATCACCTTTTGTAGGGGTGGAGGGGGGAGGCCCTTTAATCCGATCCTGGGCGTCTCATTGGCTGCTGGTGTCTGGAGTCCCTTGTGCCTTCTGGCCAATGAAGCCCGGAGGGAGGCTCCCAGCCCGCTCAGCAGTTAGGGATCCTCTATAAATTCTCATGCTGGACAAAGAAAAGCGCCTTGACTTGAGGGGCCGGGAGCAAGAGCACAGGTTGGGCCTCCAGACCATGAGGTTGGACTAAACCTCAGGAGATTTTTAGAAATCCTACATCTGGCTTCTTCTCCCCGTTGGTCTCCTGGTCTCTGAGCCTGGGGGGGGTGTCACGTTTTCCAGCTTTTCTCCACAACCACCAGGGCTAGGAATGGATTTTAGAATGCAAGCTGAGTCTCACGTCATCACCTGACTCCAGGAGCCCAAGCTTTAAGAAAAACACCAGTTGTTGGGAGGCTCATGCTGAAATCGCCAGAGCTGGCCGCCTGTGAAACCAAGGAAGAAGGGAAAGTGTCTTCCACATAGGTCCTTTGCCAGTGGCAAGGATGAGTCCGGCTTGTGTGGGAGGGCGAAGGAGTGGTGTGAGAGCTGGGGAATGAGAGATGTTCAACCTGCAGCTTCCAGAGCCTCAGGACCTCTGAAAATCAGCCCTTCAGAGGAGGCCCGGAAAGGTCTATAGAGCGACACCAGCTGCAATGCATGTTGCAGTTCACAGAGCCTGCAAATCCCAGCATGCAGCATCCCATACAGGCCAGAGCAGGGGCCATGGAGACCACAGGCACAGCTCCAAGCATGTGGGATGACAGAGGGTGTATATCCTACCCCAAATGAGGCCTCTGTGTTGCATGCCAGATGAGCTGGCTGCTGGCAAAGGGCAGTGTGACTGTATTTAAATGTGGCACCTTCACCATGTTCCATCCACAAAGCCCATGCTTTGAAAGCACACTATAGGTAGGGAAACTGAGGCATAGCCTCAGAGGGAAAGCTACTTGCCCAAGGTCACAGAGCAAGTCCAGGACAGAGCTGGAATGGAACCCAGGAGTCCTGTCTCCCAGTCCCCTGCTCTAACCTTCCATGAACAATGACAGACCCCAGACTTTTCTCAGCCCAGTTTAAACACCAGCTACAGCATTTCCCTCCCCATCAGATCACATGGTCCAGTCCTTGGATGTTATAGGTCCCAGCATGGTCTTCGGGGCTGCAAAGCTTGGACACCTTAGCCTCTGCTTCAGCACTTCCCCTCATCAGTCAGATAAACTAAACAGCCCCAGCCCTAGCTAGTCAGAGGCCAGAGAGGGGAGGGGCAGAGGGGATCTCTTGGAAGGAAAGAAATCAAACTGCCTCAGGAGGCACCCACAGGGACCTCCATGCAGGTGTATGCACACACTGCTGGCTCCCCCCAAGTCACACTGTGCTTAGAGTCTTCTATTTGCACCCATTCCCTGGTGAGCCTTGGCTCTGGAGCAGAGTAGGGTTAGATAGGAGTGCAACTCTGCCTGGCAGCAGGACTCTGCCTGAGCAGCTTTTATTTGACCCAAACTTATTGGAGCAGCTCCTGGGGCCGGTCCCAATGCCCGACACATTCACTCTCCCGTGGACTCTAGTCCTAGTCGCTTCAACCCCAATATTCCCCTCTCTCCTCCCCACCCCAGGGCCTCAAAGGGGAGGCCAGATGCTGAGCTTTGGACACCAGAGCTGGACTCTGGGAGCCACCAACAGCCAGCAAGGGCTGGGGAGAGGGAGGCAGGAAGGGGGCCTGGGCCAGGGACCCATCACCAGCTCACCAGTTCTGACCTAGCCCAGGGAAGTTGCAACTAGGTGTTGTTGGCTGTCCAGGATGTGGGGGGAGCTCATGGGATGGGAATCCACCTCATGCTCTGCAGTGCTGGTACAGATGTGGCCAGGTATGCTGAAGGGCTTGTGAGATGCAGGGACAGGGATCACGCTGGGCTGGAATATGCTGGTGATTGAAAGGCTTTGGGTGTTAGCTGGCAGAACCCCCTGCCCCGCCCCATCCTGTTTGACTCTTGGCCTGTGTAGACTGCCAAGGATACCAGTAGACACTGGACCTACAGGTGACCAACACTGGGGCCCCCAACCAAAGCTCTGCCACAGCATCCTGGGGACCTTTCTGCAACCACAAATTCGTCCCATGCACCTGGGCCTCCAGAGGGGTACGTGACCTCTCACCCACATGCCAACACATTGCTTTTATTGCTGTCACTCGTTAACAGGCCACCCCCCTGGCATACAGGCCAGTAGACAACACTAAACGTCCTGGCTACGGTGGGCCAAGGTCAGATTGCACTGTGGGATTTTGGGCTGAATAAGGTCAAAGTCTGAGTGGGAGGCAAAGAGCCATGGCCCTAGAGAGATCCTGGCAGAATCTACTACCTGCATCCAGGCAGGCTGAGTGTTAGGTAACCAATTCCTTTCTGCAAGAAACAGGCTGTGGAGCCAGCCCCCGAAAAGAGCTTGTGAAAATAAAGGCGTTTCCCGTGTGGGATTTCAAACAGTGTTCAGAAATCCAGACACTCAGGGCACACCGCAGGCTGTGCTGGTCTAGGGATACCTGCCAGACTGTGGTAGGAGGGGAGGGGGTCAATTCCTGGTGACTGTGTTGGCCCAACTCTGAAATACCTGCGGTGCGTGGGTCACTCATTCCTCTCAGCACTATGGGAAGCAGCAGGGGTTGTTGATCGAAGGCTCTGACTCTGGGCGTGAGAGCTGCTAGAAGAACCTGCACAGCAGTTGTGATAGTTGAAGTCTCAAGCAAGTTTTGCACTAAAGCTTCATGGCTCATTACCAAGACCCTTCCCCAGAGAGAAAAGGCCAAAGCCAAGCACTTCAGTGCCCTCGGGCAAACATAGCACTGACTGCCTAGAGGTACCTGGTTCAATCCTGACTTTGGCAGGCCCATCAGGTGCCTTTGCCAAATGAGGCCCTTTTCAATGAGGACAGCTTCATACTCAGCTCCTAAGCGCTCTCCCCACTTTGTGAAATAGGGAGGGTGAGGAAAGAGCTTCTACCCCTACCTGGGGGTGGAAGGAAAGGAATCCTTATGGCCAACCAACCAGCTGCAGGAGTGCTCTAGGTGCCTGGCTCTGTGCCTGCTGCCTGGGAGATGTGGACCCTTTATGTTTCTGTGGTGGGACGGGACAGTTCTCACCCCTCAGGCAGGAAGGGGTTACAGAGCTCAGCTGGGCACAGTCAGCCCCAACCTGGCACAGGTGGGAAGCCTGTCAAACTTGGAGAGGGGTGGCCCTTTAAAAGGGAGGACCCAAGCCACATGCAGGGTGGCACTCAGAGAGAAGAGCTCCCTAGCCCAAGGGGCTGCTTACCAGGATGGCTGAAGAGCCTCTGCTGCCTGCATCCCCCGAAGTAGAGGGACCATCCTTACTTTGTTTGGAACCCAGGACCCACAGCCTAGGTCCTCAGGACAGGAGGGGTCAGGGAGCCAGGCCCCCTTCCCAGTCACCCCTGCCCTCCTACCTTTCAGGCAACTGTTGGGGGAGCCTGCAGTCTTTGTGGGCTCCAATGTTGTTTGGTTTGCCCTTGCTGGTTTTAGACTGCTTTACTCCTGGAAGGGGGGCCGCCATCTCCCTCAGACCTACAGCCGGAGAAGCACACTCTAAACTGCAACGTCTATAGCCAGAGAGGGATGTCTGGGACAGGCCCACCTTCACCCCATGGGCTGCCCTCGAGGTACAACCTCCAAATTTCTATTCAGAGAAGGCCCTGGGTGTCCTTGCTTCATCCGGTCACTCCTTCACTCACAGATCTCCTCACATCTCTGCTTCCAAAGGGAAGCCTAAGGCTTTGGCAGCAAATGCCAGGCAGATGTTAACATGCTTTGTGTGAGCGGCCATGGCACAGCTGTTTTTCAGGAGAGTCCATTCCTCCCAGCTGGACTCAAACCAGAGATCTAAGGGCATCATTCCAAGCACACTACAGCACCCTACGTGAACCACTGAGCTATTGAAGGGCACCAGGCAGGGGAGCCCGTATATGTGCCTGTGCAATCTCTCCCCAGGCAGACTGCAGGCACCTTCTCTTGGTTAAATGGAGTAACTAAAGAGGGCAGTATCATCCCAGTGTCGGCAGAGCACTCTCCCCTACCCCAGCCCCCTACTCCCCCCATCCCCCTCAATCCCAGCCATTTGAGGGTTGATTCCCACAAGAACCTCTGAAAAGAACCCAACAAGAGGGGCTGAGCAGATGCTATCGACAATTTGGGCACAGAGCCAGCTGATCTGGAGACACTTCAGCCATGGCTGGTGCACCAGGGAGCTGGAGCTGGGCTTTTGCCTTTGATTTGTGAAGGAAATATCCACCTCAGTCTCCTCCGCCTCCAACGTTTTGATACCAACGTAGAGAAAGGAGCCTGTCCAGTTAGAACAGGCAGCTCTAGTCATCCTCTTCCAGCACCGCAATGTGAGCAAACAGGCCGTCCCCATGGCGGGGTGAACAGGATGGCTGGAGCTTTCCCACCTCAACTTTGCAATAACTGAAGATGTGGGGGCGGGGGGGAAACCTCTGAAACCCCCAGCCAGGAGCAGACATCCACACCCCAGCATCTGCACAGCGCTGTCCAAGGTGCACAACAGGTGCGATGTGCTGGGCTGGAACAGGGATCTGGGGAGAGGGAGGGCAGCCCTCCAAACCCAGCTGCAGTCCCAAATGCCCATCTCGCCTTCTGGACCCTCATGTCTGTCATATATACCAGATGTAGACGCCAGCTACAGAGCTCGCTCACTCCCCAGATGTGTTTGCCGGGACAGTTGCGGGGAGTTAAGTAGGATATGTTACATGCAGCGCCACCTAATGGCTGAACAGTATAATGGATATTAGCGGCCAGACCCCGCGGACATCCCCCACAAGACCCAGATTTCTCCATCCACTCCCCCCACGCCCCAGACACCGCACAGCCCCCCTGGATTACAGTGCGGCCCTCCCCAGTCTCTCCCGCCCGGGGTCACTGTGCGGCCCCCCAGCCCCTCCCGCCAGGGGTCACAGCGCAGCCCCTCCCGCCCGGGGTCACTGTGCGGCCCCCCAGCCCCTCCCGCCAGGG
>NW_020664444.1:32486994-32571504 GCF_002925995.2 Terrapene triunguis | reverse complement strand
CTCCCGCCCGGGGTCACAGTGGCCCCAATTCCTCCCCCATCTCCTCCATCCAGGCGCACTGGCTAGTAACAGGCCCGCGAGCTCAGTGAGTGACCGCCCCCCGCGTGACCCCGTCTTTCATAGCTGGGATCCCCTCCTGTTGCCTGTCCTCACTGCCCCACCTCTTGGTCCCAGCAGCCAATCACGACTGTGGGTAGCAGCCAGTGGTCACGGGGAGGGCAGAGCTAAGGAGCTCCGCCCCCGCCTGGTCAGCTGTGCCTGGGAGTGAAGAGCCCCTGCTCGCTCTGGCCCGAACCCAGCATGCCGCGCGGCCGCTCCTCGCGGCCCGCAGCTTTGATCTGATTGGCTACTAGGGCTATTGATGGCGTTACAGTGCCCTCCTCCTGGGAATGGCATTGGCCGGATTGGGTGATGGCTGTTGCATTGGTGTCACACGCCGTGTTGTGATTGGCTGGATGCGGACAGTGGGCTCGGTGATTGGCTGTTGCAGGTGTGGCTCCGCCCCGCAGCGCTGTGATAGGTCAGCGCACACAGTAGGGTTGGCCTCTCTCTGGTCGCGGCTCTGTGTGGTGATGGCGGCTCTGACGGGGAGCGCGGGCGCGGCGGGGCTGTTGCCCTCCCTCTCGGTGCCCGGCGTGACCGAGCTGAAGCCGCTGAGCCGCTACGAGGCCATGCGGCTCGGGCCCGGCTGGAGCCACTCGTGCCACGCCATGCTGTACGCGCCCAACCCGGGCATGCTCTTCGGGCGCATCCCGCTGCGCTACGCCGTGCTGGTCAGCGGGGCCTGGGGCGGGCCTCGGACGGGTTCCATGGGGCGGGGCCTGGGGCTGGGCTTGGGGGCTGGGGCCTAGGTCGGGTCCGGTTGGGCGAGGGGGGGAGCCGGGCCTGGGCTGGGTTTGGGGTTTCGGGTAGGGCCTGGGGCGGGTCCGGTTGGGCGAGGGCTGGGGTCGGGCGTGGGGAGCCGGGCGTGGTTGGGTGGCGATTGGGGCCTGCGGTGGGCAGCGGGGAGCCGGCCTTCAGGGTGCGGGAATGCCATGAGTCCCCTTGGCGGGACGGAGAGCTGGGACCCCCGCTCAGGGCTAGGGCTGAGGCCTTCCCCGCGCTACTGC
The DNA here is from genome assembly GCF_002925995.2 of Terrapene triunguis. Taxonomy (NCBI): domain Eukaryota; kingdom Metazoa; phylum Chordata; order Testudines; family Emydidae; genus Terrapene; species Terrapene triunguis. Next base: position 32,570,395 of record NW_020664444.1, on the reverse strand, counting down.
ACCAACTCCCTGCGGGCTGCCTGTCGCTACCCAAGCACAGATCTGCTAGTTCTACCCTGCCTGGCCGTGCCTCGCCCCAGCAGGGCGTGAGCAGCCGGCCCGAGGACAGCGGCTAACCCTCTTCCCCTACACACCACTAGCCACCCCAGCGTGTTTAGCAGAATCGCCCTAGGCCTGTGGATTCTATGCTGTCAGCTGCTGAAGAATAGGCCCTTTAATCCATAGAGAGAGGGTGTGTGTGTGCATGTGTCTTTACCTAGTGTTATATGGCCCATATGGCTGCGAGGATGGCTTTGCAGACTTGAACCTCTGCAATGCTGTCTGCCAGAGTTTGCAGACGGGGTGTTCCATTGCCTCTGCTGTGGCACAGGGTTTTGCTGAGCAAGAACAAAGTAAACTGAACAAGACTGGCGGGTTTTGCTGTTGCTCTCTACAGTGCTGTAAGTGACATTGAAACTGACAAGAGTCATGTCTGTTTCACTCGGCTGCACCTTGGGAAGGGCTGACCAGAGCCCGGAGGTAATCACTGAGAAGGATCAAAACCCAGATGTAGGGGAGGAGCAGAGCAGCAGAAATGCCCCCTTCACAGCAGCCTGCAGAGGAGAGCTCCATCTCCCTTCCTGCAGGTACAGAGGCTGGAGCTTCAGATTTTCCAACCATCCACTGTCTGAGGCGGATCCAAAACATGGAGCTCTGAAACTGGCACTCCACTCCTGGACAGTAGCTAGGAGGTGGGGACTGAACGTGCCCCTTGAGCTCACCAGTGGCTGTGTCTTTTCTGTGTATCTCTGGTTGGTAGGCTTGGTCCTCTGGCTGTGAGGTGCCTGGTGCACTTGTCAAGACTTGGGGTTGGTCAACAGTGGCACTAGGCTGATGGGTTTCCTTTTTAGGCTCTCCATATGGTCCAGTATTGATGTGTCAGGATACCCATAGAATGGCAAAGCAGTACTGGGGAATCTCATAAGAAGGCGACCCCCTGGAGGCTCAGCTTCATCCTGCAGAGAAGTAGGAATGGGCTTTCTGGGGCTACCACTAGGTAAAAATTGGAGGGGTAGGCAACATTGGCAGTATCAAACTGCTCCAATACCAAGGGTAGCAGGATTTTCTGCTAAAAATGATCACAGTGAAAGAGCTGTTTGGCCTTCAGCACTTATTTCCTAGTGAGATGAGCGGGGCAGTTCACGCCACTCAGCTACAAAAACTGTCTGACAGCCCGGCACCGGGTCAAGTTCTAGGTTTTCCTTCACAAAGGCAATTGAAAAAAGAAGCTAATATTGTGCTGAAGCAAATGGGGCAATGGAAGAGGGGTACAATAAAGCCTCAAACCTCTCTGATTAGGGTACAGACTGTCTTGTGCCTCACGTGCTTTGGCCCCTTTGTCTTGGAGAGGTTTCCTGTGGTGGTAAGTGTCCAGCTCTTGGCTGGGGGTACCCTCTCCTCTCCCACAGGGTCCCTGGGGCTATGTACTGTGCCCCATTAACGTAATGCGCCTCTATTGCAGATGCAGATGCGATTTGACGGACTACTGGGCTTTCCTGGGGGGTTCGTGGATCGCCGTTACTGGTCCCTGGAGGATGGTCTGAATCGGGTGCTGGGCTTGGGTTTGGGCTGTGTGCGCCTGACGGAAGCTGATTATCTGTGCTCGCACCTGACAGAGGGGCCACATCGCGTGGTGGCGCACTTCTACGCCAGGCAGCTGACCCTGGAGGAGCTGCACACCATCGAGATCTGCGCGGTGCATTCCCGGGACCACGGGCTGGAGGTGGGGTATTCGGAGGGGGTGTCTGGAAGCTCTGAGACTTCACATCATCGGGGAATGAAACTTCCCTCACTAGGCCTGCTGGGCTGCTATCTATTGCAGCTGGGCGGGGGAATGCACCGCATTTAACAGCTACCAGTGGCGACTGGCGAGTGCTATGCACTGCCACATGGCAATCCCTAGTTGTGAGTCCTGGCCCTTCACTAGGGAGTTGGCAAGGACAGTGGTAGCATAGGGAGGGCTTTGTGCTGCACTTTGAAGGGGAGTCCTGTTTGCTTTTCAGTCATAAAGATAGTGCCTCTGACATGGGGGTTGGGTGAACTTTAAGTAACCCTCAGCTCTGGTGAGCATCCCGTGAGGTCTGGATGTGTCGTCTCTGACTGGAACTGTGATCTTCTGTGTGGCAGTGCCTTGCTTTAATCAACAAGGTATTAGGCCCAGCTTGGATTGCACATAAGTTGGTAAGAAGTCAGAGAAAGAGACATGAGTTTCTTTCTGGGGAATCTGGTGCTACAGGATTCTCTGGCAGGGTTGGTGAGCTTGTGCCAGGTCATCTAATGCCCCTGATGTAGAACACAGATGGTGGAGGACCCTTTGTACAGCCTGGGTACGATGCTGTGATCTGCCAGGAGTGATGCTGCGTGTGCACTAAATGTGACCCTGGGTTGTGGCACCTGTTGAGGGGGACATGGAGCCACAGCATTCTTGCAGAGTGGTATGAAGGGCAAGGCATAGACCCAGAACATAGGTCATCCCTGGGGGCAGTTGGTGGTACACCTGGGGTGTTGGGGGTGTGGTGGTGGTGGGGAGTGGTAGGGAAAGGTGGGGTGGTAAGCTGTGGTGCTCCTACTGGGGGATGGTAGGGGATGGGATGGAGCAATGGGTAAGGTGTGGTATGCTGGAGGGAAGTGGTCTTCATTTGGGTCAGGGGTGGGATGGGTAGGTAGGGTGGGTGGTCAGACTGGGGCTAGAGTGCTTGTGCAGAGGGTATATGGGGCATCACCTGGGTTTGGTATGGAGTAATGGGCAGGGGTGTGGTATTCATGCTGGGGGTTGGGGGGGTTGGATGTGGCACCTGTGCTCATCCTGGGGAAGTAAGAGGGGCTGGTATGGGGAGGGCATGCATGGTCTGGGTGCTGGGGTGTGGTATGGCACCTTCATGGATCAGGGTGGCTGGTGGGGCTTGTGCTGAGGGTGGGCTGAAGGTGCAATTTGTTGTTACTGAATTGCTTGTGCTGTTGCAGGTGATGGGAATGGTCCGTGTCCCCTTGTACACCCAGAAGGACCGCATGGGCGGGCTGCCGAACTTCCTGGGGAACTCCTTCATCGGGACTGCTAAATTCCAGCTGCTCTTTGCCCTGAAGGTCTTGAATATGGTGCCTGAGGAGAAGCTGGCAGAGGCAGTGGCTGCCACCCAGAAGCAAAAAAAGCCGGCAGCTGATACGGCAGCTGTGACGGCCAATGTGACGACGGCAGCTGTGACGGCCAATGTGACGACGGCAGCTGTGACGGCCAATGTGACCAATGTGACGGCAGCTGTGACGGCCAATCAGATGGTGGCTAAGCCAGCAAATGAGTTGGCAAATCAGCCTTTAGCTGTGTCAAAGGCTGAGCCAGCAGCAGAGCCAGCGGCTGAGCCAACAGCAAAGCCAGCGGCTGAGCCAGCACCTGAGCCCATGACTGAGCCAGCGGCTGAGGCTATGGCTGAGTGATGAATTTTTCTTTTTCAACTTGGTTAAAAATGGGTAAAGAGACTAGAGACTTTCTTCTAACTTTCCAGACAGTCACTGGCTGCAAATGCTGCCCAGGTGACTCCACCTCAGTGCTCCTCAGGTGGGATGGGATTAGACTTGCCTGAAGCAATGAAAAGCTATATTTTGTAAGGCCCATAAACAGTACCAAGCTTTCCAGATATCTCTTAACTGCCCCCCTCCGGTGTCCGTGTGCTTACCCGAGGACTCTCTTAGAATGCTTTAATTTACAGGGATGCTCTGCTCCATTCAGGTCCCAGCTTAGGTATTGTTTTAATGAACAGAAATGTTACTTTTTAAATTGTTCCAAGGAGGGTTTTTAGACCCCTGCTGCAGTATTGTGAACCCAATCACAGCTGTGTTGGGGAAGGGACAGGGGAGTAAGTGAACCCAATTGAAAAGAGGCATGTCTGCCAGCTCTAGCTCCATGCCAGGTGCACAAATGAAACTGGCTCCTGTAGGAACAGTCCAGGGGTGCTCCTAGTGTTCCCAGGTTTCATGACTTTGGTATCACATGGAAGAGTTTAAGGTGGCAGCTTACCTGGCTAGTGGCAGTTCCCAGGTGGCTTAGTTGTTGGTGCCCCTGTGGGGTGCAGAAAGGTGGTGTGTGGCTTTGCATATGGAGAGTTGGGGGAGCAGGAAAATGAAATAAATGGCTTTGCTGTAGTTGTTCGCTGTTGAGATCTTTTCTTTCTTATAATGAAAACTGGAGAGCAAAGCGATTCCCGCTAGCACGCTTTGAGTGGCTGTACACCTTGGTGTCTGCATCTACATGGAGTGGAGCAGCCAGCATTTGACTGCTGGGAGCTTCCCTTTGCTGAGTTGCCAGGTTCATAAGGTTAGTAACTTTTGATTTCATTGTAAGGTGATCCTGGGCTTTGTGCCCCCTCTGACTACAGTAATAGCGCTTAACGGGCACCTTTCCTTTTTCCACTGGATTTGCCATTTTCAGTTTACCCTTAAATTTCTCACCCCCTTTTCCTTTAGTACACCCTGGGCCACAACTGTAGTTCCCTTACTCACTTCCAAACTCTTAGGTGGAACTGGAGCAGTCCTTGTTTGGAAATCCACAAGGCATCACCACTATAGGTCTGCCAACATCACCATGTCTGTGCTGGATTGTGGTTGCCACGCTTGGACCCACATACTGAATTCCTTCCCCAATACGGTTAGGAACTGTTCCCAGGTCTCTGCTTTGGCTGCAGCCAGTGCCTATGTCTCCATTTCTGGGGGTTGTCTGGAGCTATCTCAGTGGCCATGAACCACTGTCAATGTCTCGTAATTTGGTATTTTCAAAGAATTGCCGCCTTCACTTCTGCATAACCATTTACCACATCCTTGCTGACGGCACGAGTTGCATCCAGAGCTTTCCCTGTCAACAGGAGAATCAACCAGATGGTCCCCTCCTCCTCCTGTGGCCAGGCATGTTATTTCCATTCATTCACACCTGGCTGTGTCGTCTCCCTCTCAACAGATGGGATAATTTCAGCTCTCTATGCACCATCCTCCAGCAGATTCTCCCAGCCTTGTAGCCCAACCTTGCCCTACCAAGGGTCATAGGGTGCAGCCTGATGCTGCCATATCCACGTTTCAGGTACTCCTACCAAGCTCTTTGCTTTGGTCCCTGAACAATCACTCTGAGCCAAGGGAGTTCTCTAAACTGAGACACGCTCCCCACTGTGGGCCTGTCTCTATCCCTCTTTTCCTGATGGCTCAAATTGCTGTAACAGGATACTTGAGGCAGGCTTCAAACCCAAGTGGCCCTCACTTTCTTCCTATTAATCCTCTTCTCCACTCCCTCTTTCTCCTGCTCCCTCTTGAAGTGGAAGATGGGTTTCCTCTAGCTTGAGAGCCAGAGCCTGACCATCTTCTGGTTTGTGCCCCACCAGGACATCCCACTGCTCACACCAAATGTCACCAAGCTGTTACCTGGTGGGCCCCCAAGATGAGCTGACCAGCCCCTCCACTTGTTCCAGTTTCTACTCCTCAGGCTTCTGACTCCAGTCTCCTTGCCCAGTAAGTGCTAGTCCCACCTGTCCAGACTGTCTTCTCCCTACTCCCAGTCTCCTTGTCCAGTCAATGTTAGTTCCCTCTAACTCCCTACTCTGCCTCCTGCCCCATATTCTCCATTCCCCCAGCTTCTCATTCAATCTGTCCTCCATGCTTCCCCCAGCTCCTTGTGCCAGCCACTCAGTACTGCACCTGGGTCTTTGTCAGCTCCATCTCCCCCACACTCTGCTGGTTCCCAGGCTCCTCATCTGATCACCGTTCCCTCCCCCTCCTCCCTGGCACCCAGCCTCCAAACCCAGTCTCTGCTCCCTGGCTCCTTGTTCCATCTACTCCGCCGAGTCCTCCTCTGCAGCACCCTAGGTCTGCTAGTCACTTCGGTGTTTCAGTGACTTTACAGTGCCTGGTTGCCAGTGAGAGTGGGCAGGGGATGGCACCTAGCACACAGGAAGGACCGCTTCTCTACTCTCTGCTACCTAGCCCCATTGCAGCCAGGAACAGCCATTACAAGGAAAGTTTGGCTTTGCTCCCATAGCTCTGGGCTTGAGCATGCTCAGTGGGGCTGTAGGGTTGGTGCATGCAGTCAGGTTGACATTCGGAGCTGGGAGGGTAGGGAACATGCACTATAAAGACAGTCTTTGGAGATTTTTTTCTCTCCAGTGTTGGTCCCAGATATTAGACAAGGTGAGTCACATTTTATTGGACCAACTTCTCTGGAGATTTTTGCAGTTAAACTTTAAGTCTTCACAAAGCATGGGCAAGCTCCTTTTCCCAAAGGCTTAAGTGGCCAAACATGGGTGGATTTTCACAGATAAAGATGGGGGACTGAAACTTTCACAAAAATCGGTACTTTTCTAACATTGAAAAACAATGTTTTGCCCCTTGCCTGCTTCTTAGAGACAGCTAGAATTAAAAAAATAAAATCACCTGGTGGCAGACAACCAGAATGGAAATGTGGATTAGTCGATGGTTTCCCCAGAGAGATATTAACCATCTCTGCTAGAGCCGGTCCACTACTATCAGCAAGAGAGGAGCTTAAGTCTAGCTCCCCTGAAGTCACGGCAGGGGCCCTTAATTAGACTGCCCTGGAGATTGGGAAAGAGGTCAGGTTAGCCTTAAAAATCATCTCACTACAGCCCAGCAGAACTGTATGTAGTTTCAGAGAAGTCCCTGTTAACCTTGATTACAATAACAATCCTGGACATTCTCTACACCATGTGTGTCATCCCCATGCACTACCGTGATAGGTGTTGCCCCATCAGTCTGTCCTTGTAACCTGCCAGATTCATTGCTATGGTTGCATAATGCCAATGCTATGGGGCTAGGATAACTGGCAGTCAGCAGGGCTGCACTCAGGATCTGGTTAGTTCAGACAGATTGCTCTGGTGAGGCCTCACTGGAGGTCAGTGACAGCTACAATGGGGCTGAAATAGAGGCAGAAGCCTCCTCCCCTTACACTTGTGCTGGTTAGGTACTGTCAGTAAGGGAGGCTCCCCTAGGTCCTTCAAGGCTATTGGCTATATGTGCTCTGTCAGAAGGACCAGAGAAGATGGGAAGGTCTTGAGGTAAAGTGACATCAAATATTACATCAGCCAGCCCCCATGGAGCTGGAGAGAGCAGATGCTGGGGTTATGCTTGCCTAGGAAGGGGGTAGTATGACTTCCACATAAGATACCATCTTCTCCCCCCCCCCCCCCCCCCACATGAGGGGGAGAGGCAAAAATCAGGGCAGCACCAAGGGATGTGCTTGGATCAGCAGCAGTACAACCCCCTTAATGCAGGCATCCAGAAAGTGTTGGGGTGGGGAGGAGAGGGTGAACTATGAATCTAACTACCCCCCCAGAGAAAAACCTGCTGATAAAATGGTGCAAATGGGCCTGATGATAAGACAGAAGAGCTGTTCTGCAGAGAGCCCTGACAGTGCCAAGAACACTACCATATGTCACTTCAACCAAAATTCATAGGTGTGCAGGATTGTGCTGACCCTGGGCAGGGCTCTCCCCAGCCACTTTCTGAAGGGAAATGACTGTTCCAGCAATAGGGTCACTGAAGCCTCTCAGCAATGCTCCCTGCTAGGGTTGACTGGGGCAAACCTTGTCTGGGAGGATGGCCCAGCTGTCTTACCCAGTGCTCCAAGGAGAACAGCTGCTTTTTGCCTTTGTCACCTGTGTTTATGGAGCACACTGTAGGGTACTTGCCGTTGGCAAGAGCAGCAGTTTAAATCCAGACTTGTAGTTGAAAGCAAAGCAGGAGAATCACAAAAGAAAAAATCATTTTAATTGACATTTAGAGAGACAGGCTGACTGTGACAGCAATATGCTCTTCAATAAATATAGGGGACAGGAGGGTTGTGACAGGGTGATGTGTGGCTGACACCTTTGCAATGAGGCCAGAGTTCATAAAGGCATTGCAGGTAGGACAAGCAGCTTGGCTCCTCTGGACGTGCTCCATTGCTGGGGCATTGGGCGTTAGAATGGACAACAGCCACAGGTCCAAAAACAGTTGGAAGAGTTCAAACCTAGGCCCACAGGAAAAACGATTCTGTATTGTACAGCCATTTCAGAGCAATAGTAAAGTGCAAGGAAAACAAACCCAATGTACACTGAAGCATGTTTAGCGACTAACTCCTCAAGCACTTTTTAAAAAATGAGCTATGTAAGGGGGAAAAAATACAAAACCAGTTACTGCAAATTAGGTTAAGATGCTTTGAGAGAAACCACAGCCTCTCCCTCTGGAGGTGAGAAAATGGAATCTGCCAGCAGCCACTAGATCAAGGGTCATTTACATTGGTATAGTCACTGTCCTAAATACTACAGTGTAGAATACATGATTGAGAGCTCAAACAGAGCATCTGGCTAAGTCTGCTTGAGTAGGTACCCCTATAATTTCACAGCTGGGAGCCTCTATACAGAATTACCAGGAACAGTTTCAATTGGCAACTCCTTTTTGCCAGAGGCCTGGGCCAAAGCAGATTGTCAATGGCTACTCTGCCTGGGAAGATCACTGGCACAGAAGGGAGAGCTCAGGGGTTTCTCCACTGGGGACCCAACTCATGTACAGTGGGAAGAACCCACAGGCCCCATCTAAAAGCATGTTGAGAATAAAGCCATCTGTCACACAACTGTGAATGGCGAGGCCTCTCCACGAAGGCTCTATAATAGGAGTTCAAGCCAATCAGACCCCCATCTCTCTGAGTGCCTCTGTGGCAGCCCCACAACTGAAGGATTGTTGGTGATCTTACTGGCAGCTAGAGAACCTGTTCCTCTGTAGTACATGCTAATACAGTGGCTGCATCCCTAACAGACTGATCACTCCCCCTTGTGGTTCCTGTGTGTATAAGAGCAGGCTAACTCAGCCATGTGGCCCTGCACTTCATTAGTACTAGGACATGTGCATGGGGATAGGGCAAGGGAGTGAACAAGGAGGTTCCACAGGGTAACTTCCCCTCCCCAGGAAAAGCCCACCAGTCCTAGGTTGTCCACATTTCCTCCACATCCTGCCCACAGAAGCTAGAGAGATTCCACTCAGGCCCAGCCAGAAGCAGTACAAGTCTCATGGCAATCAGGAGAAAGCTGCATGGCACCCACTCCTAACTACCCAGACAGCAGGTTGCCAGTGAGGGGCAGATCCAGTCTATTACAGAGGTCTCCAGTCTCCTCACCCTCTTAGCTCCCAAACCACCAACAGCACAGGTCCAACAGGGGAAGCAGGATGGTGGTTCCTGGCTAGAATGCAGATGGGCACTGAAGGGAGAGGAAACCTCAGGCTGCTGTAAATCAGCCAGAGTCTGGAGGGCTGGGCAGATCAGAGGGAGGCTGCCCTTCCCATTAGCATAGGGATGTACCCCACAAGGGCTGCACCCCTTAACATCCCATGTGGCCCAGCACCTGAATGTATAATGAATACTGGGTTAGAACTTCTTTACACTGATAAAATTTGCTAAAAGTTTTTGTTGGATGATTAGGAAACAGATCTTCCTCCTCCGCCCCAAATACAGAGCACACTGGTATCCATACCAGGCAGGTGGGCCAGGGAAACAAGAGAAAAAACAAGGTGACGGGAGAACAAGGCTGAGAAGTTCTGCTCTGGGGAGGTATCAGCCCATCCCAAGGAAACAGGCTTGGCTCAGAGTAGCCTTTTTAAAAACCCACTTCTAAGCAGCTTAACGGTCACCTCCTGACCAGCTACCAGCTGGATCTAAGACATTTCAGTGTCAGGAGGAGAGGACTGTCATCTTGCCCAGCCTGCTGGGTGGGGTGGCTCTGGCTGCAGAGCAGGGAGTGCACATACATTTGCAGAGATTCCATTCCTCCCTGGAAGGCAACTTCTTTGCAAGAGAAGGGCCCCCCAGCCAAAAGACTAGCTAGACGTAAGGTACATGCACAAAAATGAAGCACAGCTGGTGGGGGAGGAGGGCTGATTCTCAGTCTGAATGGGTGAAGATCATCCCATTGCAGGACCTGGTGAGATCACTGCATGGCACTGGCTAGATCTCCCCTCCTCGCTGAGAATGGGGGAAGTTTCCCCACAAAACTCTGGCCCCAGCCCATGCTGGTTGGTCACTGCCCTCTTTCTCAGGCAGGGGCTCTACCTGCCTTACTGCACTGAATTAGACACAAAGCAATGGCTGCACAGCCCCAACACCAACCCATCCTCCAGTTTTCCCCCAAGGCTCTCGCCCTTCGAGTCATTAGCCTACTTCAGTCCACGTGATCTACACAAAGTGAAGCCTCCATTTTGAAGCTCAGCCATTTCCCCACTGCACAGCAGAAGTTTGTACATCTGTACCAGCTCCACAACAGGCACATTCCTGCTCCACACGGGGAAATCCCAGCAATTCTAACACACTATCGCTCTAACCGAGAAACAGTCTCCTTTGTGATAAAACAATCTATTCCAGCAATATAACAAATGAAGCTGAGTGTGTCCTGCTGAGCTGGGAAATGAACAGCACCTTCAACAATGATCCCCACTGCTGCCTCAAGGCAAGACACACAGCAGCATCCCAGGGCCTGATTGAAAAAGCTTCCTGGGCTTGGCTCCACCCCACATGGGACAGGGTTACAGAGTGCAAGCTGTATTTGCAGCACACATTCTGTATTAAAAACGGGCTTCTCAGAGCCTCCTGAAGGGGCGGGGGCTGCCAAGACTGTCCTTTATCTAGGATGCTGGCAGTGCCAGGCAGAGGCCCCTGACAAGATAGGACGCTATTCCCACACCACTTAGATAGCAGCTGGCATGGTAATAGCAAGGGGATAGTTATCCTCTACAGTTAGACATTGACCTGTCTTTAAGTGATATCTGGAGAGCTAATTCTTCCAGCAGATTTAAGTTACTTTCGGAGGCCAACTTTGTGCTGTAAGACCCCATCAGTCCCTGTCTCCGTAGTAACCTCCTAGTTACCTGCCACCCGCACTGCCAGCAGCAGGAGACAACGCACCAGCTTTAGTTCAAGACTTCCTCTGCCAACTCAGTTTCAAAGTGGGCACATGAACAGTGGGGAGGGGGTGCAGAGCCAAGGGGGCACAGCCTCTGCCAGGGGAAGAAGGGGCTTGTTGACAATTGCTGGAAGGAGGCCAGGCATTTACTCACAGTGTATGCTTTGCTCCTATTTGCTCAATCCTAGCTGATCCCACTAGCAGAGCCGATGGGACAGCACTATTCCAATGTCCTGCTAGCACTCAGGTGCCCCTCCTGTGGCTATGGGGTCTTTTTGCACACTAATTCAATACGTGGGGAGGTCTGGGGCCTTCTGCCTATTGAGGAGATCAATGTCTGGCAAGCTCCACATGGGGAGACAAGTGTCCTGCACAAGTCTTGTGCAAACAAAGCAAGCATTTCACTGCTGACAGTCACGTTGCAGCCTCCACAGGGACTTCAATACCAGACTCCTGGCACAGACCCAGCAAGGCTGCCCATCAGCGCACCCCCTCCACACCTCTCATGGCCTGCAGTCTCTATAAACACAAGTGGGGCAGCAGCTAATTTTCTTCAAAAGCAGCGATCTGTGAACAAATCTCATTCCTAAACAGCCTGCGGGAGGTTAACTCCAGTTCCAACGGCGACAGTTTAAGGGAATGGAGGTGGCTCACTCTTCCCTCTGGGGCTCCAACTACAGGAATAACTCTATACATCTCCCCCACTCCTATCCTGGTGAGCTCTAGCTCAGACTCAAGGCAGAAGGATCTATACAGTATATATATTTCACTATGAAACAGCAATTTCAATCCCTGTCTTCTACTTTAGAGCATCATGAATCAGATGCTTCTTTTTAAGTCATGGGGTGATGACTCTCTCTGGGCATCTCAGCAGCAGTTTCCTTCCTGTGAGTGGGCAGGAGTGTTACCAGCAGCAACACAGACGCATCAGCAGGAGCATGGGAGCCCAAGAGAAAATGTGCCCCATTTCCATCTGCCCTTGGACTGAGAGGACATGGCGGGCCCACTCCAGCCCTGGCCCTCTGATGTATTGTGGGCTCTAACATGGTCAGTGCATGTTGATTGCCTTATTGTGCATTCCTGTCATTAGCTATGCTATGGCAAAGCAGATGACTGCATCCTTGTCCATCTCATGTACAACTATGTGCATCTATGCGAGTACTGGCCAAAAGCAAGGAGAGTGGGAGGGGAGGGGAGGTGTAAAACACAGAGCTGTAATGGGAAGGGCCACTTGCCTACAGCACAGTGACACTTCTTATAAGACAGCAATGACTGTCAATCCACACAGGATTCCTTGGGACTCTGGGCCAAGAAGATGGCAAGTCAGGGCTGCAGCAAGTCAAGCATATGGTCTGCCAAATCTCAGTCAATCCACAGCTGAGTGGTCAATTTTAAGAGGCTGGGTTGTTGATAGGAAGCCCGCATCACTGGAATCAGTACAGAGCCAGATGATTCAGGAGATAAAGGGAAGAATTATCCTATTAAAGACAAGAGAACAGCTGTCTGAAAAGCATGGAAAGGACAGGACAGACATTGTGCTTTACAGAACAAAGTGGGAGCTCCTGCGCTGAAGAGCTTACAGTCAGACACTGGGGCTTTGCGCATTTGAGCCAGTGGGAGGAGAATGGGGAGTTTACTATGCTGATTTCCAGACCCTGCGGAACCGGGGGGGGGGGGGGGGGGGGGGCGCACACAGTCTCAAATGCTCAGGGCCCAGCTGAGCTGCTCTAAACGCTCAAGGAAAGGGGTCACCTGCAGCAGCGGGAGATTGCATTTAACAACATTCACTGGGCTCAAATAAATTACATCAAGTTAATTCTCGGGGGAGGGGGGAAATCAGGGCCTTAAGTCAATGGGCATTTGCCATCAACTGTAGCAGGAGCGAAGTCAATAACAAAAGAGGCAAGATTATTAAATAGTTGCCAGTGTACAGCCCTGCACCGAGGGATCCCGGGGTGCAGCGCTCTCAGAAGCTGGGCTCTAGCCATTTCCAAGAGGTTGAATTGTACGTTGAGGCACACAGTCTATGTTGCAGTGACCCTTGCTTGAGGCATCTTGCCTCACGTGCTCCAGGCGCTACGGTGGGTCTGTTATGCCACTGGCTTGTTGCAGTGCAGGGCTCCAGAGAGAAGATAAACCCCATTCTCACAGCTGCCTACCTCTCGCTTTGCTGACACCCTCTGACTGGGTCACGTTGCCCGGCTGTATTCAATGCCACTCTTTGCGGAAATGCCAGACCATGGCAGCAGGCTGCGGAGGAGACTCTGGGCTTGGCGGTATATCCGGTGAGGAATCGAACATGGGCTCAGGCTGGCGAGCGTTGAACCAATATGCTGTAGGTAGTCAGTGAGCCTCAGTTAAGGACAACAGGGACATTTACAGTGAAATGTAAGAAACAACCTAAAAAACACTATTGACAGCAGCTTGTAGGACAGTAGTAGGCAATGAGAGCTAGGCCAGGCAAAGCAGCACTGGCCAGCTACCTGCCCTTCATAGCTAACTGCTCAGGCACAAATAAGCAGGTCTGTACTGCACAGTAAGAGTAAGACACTTTGGGAACATTCCTTACAATATGCCCAGGAAATGCTTTAGCTGAATAATCACTTTCAATCCACAGCACTTCAGCTGCTGGAGCCATGGCCCGTCTGGCAGCACAGACATTTTGATTGCTCAGCTACAACTACATGTTACTATCAGGGCTTTGGAGCAGAGCCCAGAGCAGGAACGTGGAGCAGCTCTGGAGCAGTGGAGCTGCAGGTTTTTGCCTGGAGCTGGAGTGGAGCCAGAGCACAGCTCCAAAGCCCTGGTTACCATTAAGGAGTTAGGGAGAAGGGACTGCTTTACGCTCCCCCCCAGACTGACTGACCTGAAGCATATCCTATAGTTTAGTTTGTCATCTCTGTTCTGTACCCACCCTGCCTCCCTGAGGAGAGTGTGAATCCCTAGAGCCGTTCAGAAGAGTGGAGTAAGATACCTTACTGAATAGCATGCTTCCAGCTGCATTTGGAGCCCACCACACCATTAGCGTTGGGAAGGTTCCACCTGCATGACCTACAATAGTTAGCAAGTTTCTGATATACCCAACAAAGGGCAGACACTGCCTGTCTTCTCTGGACAGGAGGAGAAGAGCTCACTAGCCCTTCATATCTGAGACCTGACTTCAAGTCCCCAATCACATCAGTAGTGAAACCATTTGGAAGGCATCTGGTGGAAGCCACCACACAATGGAGCAGTCTCTGCTCAAGCGGAAGCCAAGACCGGATCAGATGATGATGCTGTAGGTTGGGATTAAGGCTTTGGATACTAAGTGTTGCTAGCAGAGCTATGTCAGCTAGGAGCGTAGGGGGTGGGAAATCACACCCTCTAGCCAGCACAGCAATGCTGGCAAACCCCCCAGTGTAGACATCACTATGCTGACCCCGAACAACATTAGCTATGCTGACAGACCAACTGTTGGTTTGTGCTCCATCTCCACTAGGGGGCTCTGCTGGCACAGCTATGCCAGCAAAGCATATGTAGTATATAGGAGCCCTTAGATACACTAACAGAGCCATGTGGGGAGCCCAGGACTGGAATAGCAGGGGAGGAGCTGCAGGTCTTGCCTCAGGTGCAGTCAGCAGAGCTGTGCTGAGGGAGTTTTGCACAGTGTCCATCCACACCACACCTAGTCCTAGCTAAACAGTTGCATTACCATCAGTCACCCAACGTAGAAAAGATATACACCCCTAACCTCACAAGAGACATGTACTGTTCTACTGAACGGATCCAATAGCACCCTTGAGGAAGTCAGGCACGAACATGTCCGAGACAAATCCAAATCTCCTCTGGAAAGCAAGGAATCCAGATCCTTAAACTGGGATCAGTCAATTGCAAACAGACTTGCTTTGCAGGGGTTGTTTTAACCAGACACATGGTATTTGGGATATCTCACTCTGCAGCTAATCAAGTCCAGGGTAAAGGATATAAGATTGTCCAAGGAGGATGTCCACCATTGATGTATAGAACGTAGGTGAAGCCGTCTTTGAGGACCCCTCTGATAGAATAATAATAGGGCAGGTAGTGGTGCTGTCTAAAGTCTCTATTTTCATAGAAGTTAATTGCCGTGTTGTTGGTGGTGAGGACGTGCAAGTAGATGGCTTTACAGTGGTCTTGGGCAGTTGTCGATATATGATCCTTCAAGCTTTCAAGTAAGAGGGAACCTATCAAAGGAAGGAAGAACAGCATTACACAGAGCAGCAGCGCTCTTACTGGGACAGGGTAGAGAGTGCAGACAAGCCTCTGCACCAGCCATCAGTGCCTCTGAACAAAGTTCCTAGACTAAGTTCCCCGTAAGCTGCACAACCGCGCAGCAGGCTCCCAAGGACCATGCAGACAGGTGGGGAGAGGTGCCCCTCGCCTGGCCAGAGGAGCCCCTCCCCCGGCCCAGAGCTGCTGCGGCGAGAGAGGGCTGGGTGAATGTCCTTTTTCCTCACTGCAGCCCCAGGGCACCCTGCACCCCAAACCCTCATTCCCAGCCCCACCCCAGAGCTTTCACCCCTAGCCACAGCCCTCACCCCTCGGCACCACAACCCTCAGCCCCACCCTCAAGCCCCCTCCCACACTCCAAACCCCTTGGTCCCACTCCCACGACACATCATCTCTATATTGTTACACATAACAAAATTCATTGCGCACATGGATGTAAAAAATTAGAGGGAACACTGCTCCTAGATCTTTCCTCATTCTCATTCACCCTTTTCAGAACAGTCAGCAGAACCTGGGTTGGGTGGTCTTAATAGGTTCCTTCCTCTCTACAATGCTGGGCTTCAGAAAACTCAAGGCTCTACAGAGTGGGAGCAGTCCCTCCTAACAGCCATGGATCGGTGGGAGTCTGCAGGGCTGGATTTAGACTGTAACAAGGTCCACACATGCAGCTGTGGCCCCCACAGTTATGAGCATTCCAGGCACAAGGACTTACCAGCAATAGCCCACTGCCAGCCAAACAGCTACTCCCATTGGGCTGGCAAGGTGGTTGTTGGAACCATTTACTTTTAGAATGGCTGACCTGTCACCTTGACTGGCAGCAGCTAGGTCACAGGAGTACATTCAGTGTTCTAGAGCAGGGGCAGTCAACCTATGGCATGCGTGCCGAAGGCAGCACGCAAGCTGATTTTCAGTGGCACTCACACTGCCCGGGCCCTGGCCATCGGTCCGGGGGGCTCTGCATTTTAATTTAATTTTAAATGAAGTTTCTTAAACATTTTAATAACCTTAGTTACTTTACAAACAATAGTTTAGTTATATATTTATAGACTTATAGAAAGAGACCTTCTAAAAACGTTAACATGTATGACTGGCATACGAAACCTTAAATTAGAGTGAATAAATGAAGGCTCGGCACACCACTTCTGAAAGGTTGCCGACCCCTGTTCTAGAGAGACAAGGTAGGTGATGTGATATCTTTTATTGGACCGACTTCTGCTGGTGGAAGGGATAAGCTCTTGAGCTACACAGAGCTCTTCTTCAGGTGGCAACGCTCAGTGTTTTAAAGTCATTTTGACATTGTAAAGAGCAAAATGCAATTGACAAGCAGGTCACATGCACTTGTCTTGCTAAACTCTAGCCAAAAGATAAGGGAGGGCTTTAGCTCCCCATCAGCTCCTGGGAGTTTGGCTCCAGCCATCTAGAATCTTTCATCTGGCACTTGTCAGTGAAGGGGCACAGTGCATGCACTTGGCCTTGGAAGACTGGGTCTGGAGGTTTATCTGAGCAGTCAGTACTGTGTGCTGGATCCAGCTTAATGTGCCTCCACACACGCCTCTAATGTTGAATATCTAGCCTCCTATACGAAGAGGCTCCTTTGACCTGAAGTGGCTTCTACTGGTTCTGTACCCCTATGGACTATTTTAGGTGACCTAAGTGCCCCAAGCCTCATACGAACAGCCCAGGATACAGTCATGGGGCACAGCTTCCATGCATGATTTCCAATGTGAATCTCAGATGGCCACGTTACAATAACTGAACAAAATAAGTTTGCTCAAGTTAAGCTAGTGTTAACTTCTCCCATCAGAGATACCACTGGGCAATAATAAAGACATGATTCACTAGTACATGTCCAAACACATGGACCTCATTTGTGCTACACTTTTACAATCCATGTGTAAAGAACCACATAGTGAATGGGATTTTTCAGAAGTGCCCAAGTAATTTAGGAGCACAAATCTCATTGAAAGTCAGGACTTGTACCCCTACGCCATTTAGGTGCTTCTGAAAATCCCTACCCAGTACATAACATTATCTCCCCCCCCCCACCTAAGTACAACAAGGCCAGCTAAGGATGCTAATATAAAACAACAGGTCTCTTCTGGTCCTACACAACAGGTCATCCAGTCCAGCCCCTTGCACTGAGGTGGATTAAGACAAACCAGATATCAGCAATACAGAACCTGGTTTTGGGAATTCAACGTGGAAGAGTATTTAAATATAGAAGCTGCATGGTAATTTCTCTCCTGTGTACCTGGAAAGATAACTACTGCATTGCTAAGACTTTGCACACTTTCCCACCCATCCCAGGAAACCTAAATGAGTAATAAAATAAGAGCAGTTTAAATTCTCAACAGTGTATCACATTTGTCTGCATCCCACACTCCATCCAGTTCCCTTCTAGCTTCGGGAGAAGAAAGAGCCAGAAACTGAAGCCAGGTAGCGTCTGCTGTAGAAATCAGAGCTACAATAAAAGGTGGAAAATGCCTGGAGCAAAAAGTCGCTTGCATGAAAGGTTTTGCTCTTGAGTGGAAATGGAAGAGCTCTTGGATAAGAAAAGAAGAGCTCTCAAAACGTCAATCCCTCAAATGTTATGTAGCTCTGGAACATTTCAATGTACTATTCTGTAATAGCTATCTGATCCTGAACTCTGATCCAAGGCGATGGACGGACTTTAGAGAGGGTCTTTCAGAAAAATGTGTTATTAAATTGGGACAGAATTTAGGAAGTGCAAGAAATGTTGACCATAATCGAGAAACTCCAGCAAGATACACCAGCCAGCCGGGGCATCTGAAGGTGACTCAGAGACCTCCTTATGAAAACAGGAGACCCCTCCCTTTACCAACTTCCCTGAATTCCATTCTCAGGATAACCTAGAGTCTGTCCCAAGACAGCACTTGAACCAAGGCTTCAGTTTGGTGCTTTCCCACATAGACACAACCCAGATCATTTCTATGGCATATCATATCAGCCTGTGTCTGCAGCTCTGCAGATGTGAGCGCTCAGGGGAGGACAATTATAATCCTATCTACTGAACAGGTCAAATAAATCAAGTCAAGTCTAACATGGCCCCAGCTGCACAATACCTTAACGTGGTCACTGCTACCAGACTTGGCGTTGTGTCCCAGCTGCTAGTGTTTGAAGGGCACATTTCTTTCTAAGAATTGGATGCTTAAGGACAAGGATGGTACATGCTATCACACCAGAAAACTGTACTAACCTGTTCCGTAACTGCTGTTCTTCGAGATGCGTTGCACATTTCCACTCCACTCTTGGTGTGTGTGTGTCCCATGCACAGTTGTCAGAAATTTTTCCCCTCAACAATACCCATCAAGGAGGCATGAGTGCCCTCTGTTGCCATGCATCATTGCACGAAGGTATAAACCACGGAACAGGCCACAAACCCCCTCAGTTCCTTCTTGCTGGAAAACTCAGATGCAGAGGGATGGGAGGGCGGGTTGTGGAACTGACATGTAGAACATCTCAAAGAACAACAGTTACGGAACAGGTGACGGTCAATCACTAAAAGAAAAAACTATGTACATTCTACTCTTGATGGCTCACAACTCATGAAATCAGGAGGGCAGATTAGAGTCTATCTGAACAAGAACTGGAGGACAACTCGTCCAAATATGGCAGAATACTGATTGATGGCATAATGGGATGCAAACGTATGCAATGAAGACCATGTTGCCACCCTACAAATCCTTGGAACTTGCACCAGGAAGGCCACAGAGAATGCTTGCAATTTTGTCAAATATGCTGTCACTCCATTTGGCAGCATGTCAGCCAAGTCATAGCACAAGCAAATACAGGAGGCTATTCAAGACAAAATCCACTGAGAAGAGAGTGGGAGGCCTTTCATCCTGTCTGTGACCGCCACAAACAGCTAGGAAGACAAACGGAACTGCTTGGACCTGCTGAGATAGAATGCCAACGCTCTCCTGACATCCAGAGCATGCAGCTGTTCCCCATCAAGGAGAACAAAGGCAAGGCAAGTAAATCATTTGGTTGATGTGGAAGTTAGAAACCCACTTTTGACACGAACTTTGCAAGAGGACGTGGGTAAACTGTCTTAAGGCTCAAAAGGAGTCCCATAAGTTTTGACAAACACCAAGTTTAAGTCCCATGGAGAAACAGGATCTTGTACCTGAGGATACAACTGTTCCAGGACTTTCAAAAATCTTATTGACATCTTATTAGAAAAAAGAAAGTGATCACCAACCTGACAGGGGAAAGGAGAGAGAGCTGCTAGGTGGACTTTGATAGAACTAACAGTCAACCCTTGCTGTTTTAGGTACAGCTACACCAAGATATGCTGGATTTCGGCCAAATTCTAGATTGTCAAGACCAGACAGAGAAATGGTTCCACTTTGAGAGGTAACTAGATCTAGTAGGTGGTTTCCTACTATTTAAAAGCACATCCTGAACCTCTTTTGAACACTACTCCTCCCTAGAGTCTAACCATGGACCATCAAGGCTGTTAAATGAAGTGCCTGCAGGTTTGGGTGGAGCAGGCGACCATGATCTTGAGATACTAGCTCTGGGTCCAATGGAAGTGATATCAGAGCTTTCACTGAAAGGGACAGGAGGGTGGAGAGCCAGTGCTGCGGAGGCCAAGCTGGGGCTATAAGAATGAATCGGGCATGGTCCAGTCTGATTTTTAGCAATCCTCTGAAGGAGTGGGATTGGTGGGAAAGCGTACAGGAGCTTGCTCGTCCAGGGCAACAGGGAAGTGTCCAAAGGGAACCCAGACTGTGACCTTGCTGGCACTTCCCGTTTGTTCTCATTGCAAACAGGCCTGCTTGCAATGTGAACAAACCCCCACAGCTGGAAAATGAACCTGGCTACATCCAAACAGAAAGACCAATCAAGTTGAGTTGTAAATAACCTGTGTGTGTGGCTGAATTGCGTTTTGGCAGAGCAGGGACAAGTGGACCCCTCCCTGGCTGTTGAAGTAGAACACTATCACTGTTCTGTGAAAATGAGCAGGCTTTTCCCCTTGATATGGAGTAGGAGAGCTATCAGACTGGTGTCAGGCATTCAACTTCCTGACGTTTATGTGCAGAGTCAAGTTCTGTGTGGACCATACACCCTCACATTTGCAGGGAACCCAGATGAGCTGCTCAACACCCAGGGCAGACACATCCATCACCGACAACAGTGGCAGCTGATGGTGGACAAATGGAACACATATGTATATGTTGACAGGGTTTGTTCCCCAATCTACAGGGTAAAATATGAGAAGGCACCCTCACCACGATGTTTAGAGGACAATGGCTTGGCGAGAATATGGAGGACAGCCAACTTTGTAGATGCCTGAGATGTAATCTGTCACACCAGATTATGCAAGTGCAAGAGGCCATATGCCTAAGAAGCCTCATACAGTTGAGTGAGTGAACCTTGAGATCTAAAATAATGGATCAAATTGTCTGAAACTTTGACCTTGGAAGGAAAACTCTGGCTTGAGCTGAGCCCAATAATGCTATTGTAAATTCTATCCTCTCCCCAGTTCAGAGGATAGGCATCTGAGTTGATCAATAGACCCAACGCATTGAAAGTTGACTGGATACAAGCGACACTGGACAGTATCTGAAACCGCCTTTCACAAGCCAGTCATCCAGGTAAAGACAGACTTGCACATCTTACTCCTGGGGTAATTCTGTGCCACTGCACCTGCGCAGAATTTATGTCCCCCGCAGATTTCTTTGTTTCCCCCACAGAAAAATGACTGACAGGGAAGCAAAGGGAAGCCACAAAAGTGGTCATGTGACCCTCCCCAGCAGTACGTTTTGGGTGCCCAGGGCAGCCAGTAAAGAGGTAAATCACTGTGGGGCAGGGGCGGGACTGGGGAAGACATGGCTCGTGGTTCCCACCTGAGCTGGGCTCAGCTGCTAGTCCCGGCTAGGCCAGGGAGGACAGGACTTCCTCTTCCCCTGCATGGCATCTGGGGCTGGATCAGACCCTCCCCCAGATTTCTCCCCCAGCTGCAGGAAGCTCTGCAAACTCTCCCCCTTCCTTCCCAACAGGCTTCCTGTGCCCATCAACATGCTTGTTTAGTGCCCCCAGGGTGCCTAGATGGACCAGGAACTACTGCAGAAGAAGAAAATCAACCTGCACCTATAACTTCTCTTTTTGTCTGTTAGGTCCTGGTAAGGCACAAGAGTAGGGTATTGATGAGACTGCTGAGGATGAAAGTGTTTCCTTGACAGGTCAGAAGTATACATACCAAGGAGTTCAGAGTCATCTTGGAGCCGTGAAGTTTATCTGTCTGCATCAGGAAGAGAGATGACCCTTCAAATGGCAGGTCTTGAATAGTCTGCTGTACTTCTTAGGCCAACCCCAAAAAGTGCAACCATGAGCACCGATGCATGATGATGGCAGAGGCCAGGGTCCTAGCAGCCAAGTCAGCTACATCTAAACCATCCTGAAGTGAAGTCCTTATCACTACCTTCCCTTCTTTAACCCACAAAAGGAACTCTTGTTTAGCATCCTCAGGCAGCTTATCCTTAAATCTCAGTACATAGTCCCAGGTGCTAGCATCATATCACCCTAACAAAGCCTGCTGGGTGGTGATTCTAAGCTGTAACCCCAACATAGAACACATTTTTCTACCAAATAAGTCAAGCTTTTTGGCGTCCTTCAACTTAGGGATAGTCGCCTGCTGCTCTGGCGTTCCCTCTTGTTGGTAGCTGAGACAACGAGGGACCCAGGAGGGGGGGTGGGAATAAAAAATACCTATTCTCCACTTGTTTTTATGTGGGAGGGGAGGAGCAAGACACTGTGGTTGGGAGACATAAGAGTCATAAGATGAAGAATCACCTTCTCCTGACACCTACTGAAGATTAGTGTCAAGAAACTGGAGATAACTGAAGAGAAGCCATCACCACCATCTTTCCTCGATGGTACTGACAGATATGAGGTCCAGGACGCAGGAGACTGATGGTCTGCCAGTACCATAGGAACAATCTCCTGCACCTTTGGGGACACTGGCACCAACAAGCTCAACAAGTTCCTCGTCCCAGCATATGCCTCTGTCATGGATGGTAACAGAATTGTCTTTAACTGGTGTGCAAGAGACAAAAACAGTACTACTTTGGGCCCCAGACTCAACGGTGCCTGCCCTGGAGCCAGAGTCGATGGTGCTCTCTTGGCTAATGAGTGAGAGGAGGAGGGCTTCGATTTTTATTGCACTCTACTTGACCCTTTGTCCCCTTGCTTGGTGGATTTAGGAACTGATGATCTTCCTCTCCCAACAGCCACCGTGGAAGCCTTATGTTTCTTCCCAGCCACCAGAGAAAGTGAGCAGTGCTAGGACTCATCCAACATTGGAGGTGCACTTCTCTCAGAAACCAAAGCGCTCAGTACCCTCACTAACCAGGAAGACTCTGAAGGTCATTTCAGAGCAGCCTACATCAAAAGAAACTTCAATCTGGCTTCTCTACCTTTCTTGCTCCTTGCCTTGAAGTCCTTACAAAATTGACACTGACCCCTAATATGAGACTCACCCAGATACTTTAAACAACTAGAGTGCGGGTCACTCATGGGCATCGGTTTAGAACAGGGGTGGGCATACTTTTTGGGCCGAGGGCCACATCTGGGTGGGGAAATCGTATGCAGGGCTGGGGCAGGGGTTTGGGGTGCAGGAGGGAGTGCGGGGTGTGGGAGGGGGTGCGGGGTGCAAGAAGGGGCTCAGGGCAAGGAATTGTGCCAGAAGAGGGGTGTGGAGTGCAGGAGGGGGCTCAGGGCAGGGGTGCAGACTGCGGGAAGGGGCTCAGGGGATGGGGTGCAGGAGGGGTGCGGGGTGCAGCAGGGAGCTCAGGGCAGGGGATTGGGGTGCAAGAGGGTTGCAAGGTGCAGGCAGGGGGCTTAGGACAGGGAGTTGGGGGGCGGGGTGCAGGAGGGGTTCGAGCTCCGGCCCGGCTTACCTAAAGCAGCTCCAGGGGCCAGGGCAGACTCCCTGCATGCCTGCCCTGGCCCCAGCCCCGCGCCACTCAAGGAAGTGCTGTGGCCCCTGGGGGAAGGGGGGTGGAGGGCTGTGTGTGCACTGCCCTTGCTGCGCCTCCAGGTACCTCCCCCAAAGCTCCCATTGGCCGGGGTTCCCCATTCCCGGCCAATGGGAGCTGCGGGGGGCGGTGCCTGGAGGCAAGACCAACGCACATGGAGCCTTCTGTCCCTCCACCCGAGGGGCCGGATCCAGCCCACGGGCCGTAGTTTGCCCACCCCTGGTTTAGAACATGAAAGACAGGCCTTGAAGCCCAGCGACCGAGGTATTCCTTGGTCCCAACAATGGAACCCCAAATTGGGGAACCAAGAAAGTAGTAAACTTTGGTTAGTGAAAGCTCTAACACTAAAGCCCATACAAACAAGTAACTATAACATGCTGAGAGTACTTATTAAAGCAAGACAAATACATTCCAACAACCGTCATGGGCAGTAAGGAGGAACTGAGTGGGGCTGGGGCAGCTCCCCCGTTTATACCTGCATGCAGTAGCGAGTGACAGCAGGGGAAGCTTGAGCTGTCCCAACAGATACCGCTGAGGGAAAATTTTCCACCAGCTGTGCACACTCCCCAAGAGTGGAATACACATGTGCAAATCACTTGAAGAAAAGCGTTTTATCTGGCCTTGAAGCATACATTCTGCCACATCAAAGAGGTAAGACTTGTTACTCTAGGATTTCCCCATGGCAGTGAAATTATTGTGCTGTAGCTGGGGTTCACACTGATCACTGCACTCACTTGATGGACATATTCTGATCCACATTGTTGTGCTATTTCTTGAATCCCCCTTGTTTTCTCTTTTTTTTTTTAAAACAGCTGGAGAAGATGTCACACATTTGCAGCCTCTGAGGCCAGTAGTTCCCCCCTCAGAGTACAACACAGGCACAGTATGAGCAATGGCAGTGCCTGCTCCCCCTTCTCCCCCCACCATCAATATCAGCATGCCTCAACCCCATCCTGGAGGGACCAGCTTCGTGGGCTTGAGGAGTTCTGCCTCCATAGTCATTCAGTCCACAGCAGATCTGCTGGCACTGCTAGCAAGTTTGATAGTTATGACAGTGTTTTCAGCATGGTCAGCTATCCACTGGGAATAGGACTGAGATCCACCTACTGTTTTCAGAGGCCACTGAACAGCCACCACTCTCAATCACTCTGTATATGCAAGAGTGAGCAAGTGTGATGTAATCTGTATCCTATTTCCAATTCTGTGAGACATGACAAGTTCTATACAAGCTTAGCGTGCAAGCTAGTCTCTGAAGTGGGCAGAGTCAAGGCATTCTTAGTTCTATAAGCTTCACCCATATACCAAACATGAGTCACAAGGGGTAAATAAACCACACAATGGATTGGGGCTCAGCAACAGACATAGAAAAGCTATTTAGAATGTTCTTACCTATTCCATGTTTTCTAAATTCTTTCACCACTCCTAGACTTAAAATGTAAGCAACTTGAGTATCGACCGGAAAATTGGAAGCTAGAATATCTCCATCCTGAGTAGAGACATGACAAAGCATTTAGTAGGATACATGTGTATAGCACAGTGTATAATGTCAAAACAAAGCAAGCATCTATTCACAGAAGAGTTTTCTTATCCCAGGTGCCTTTATGGAGCTGTTGGAAATGGGGAGATAAACACAGCCCCCTAAATGGAGGAAAAGGAAAGAACCTGTTTGGGCTGGGGGAGGAGTTTCTGCTGTTTTCATATTTCTTGCCAGTTGGGGGATAGTAATCATTTATTAAACACACTTGTTTCATGTTTAGTCGTTTACTGAAAGGTGTTAAATGGCATTGTGGGGTTCCACGTTTGAGTGTCCAGATCAAAGGTCAGCAGTTTACCAGCTAGACTGTGCTTTTTCTGCCAACTCTTCATAAGAACGGCCATACTGGGTTAGACCAATGGTCTATCTAGCCCAGTAGCCGGTCTTCAGACAGTGGTGATCCGTGCCCTGTCGTCCACTCCCAGCTTCTGCAAACAGACTCTAGGCTTTGAGTCAAGCTGGGATCTTCTTTCTTACACATCAATAGTAATACAATGTTCTACAGGCCATGTTATGCCCTCAGTAACCAACTGGAGCTTAGTAAAATGAACTGCTGGTGGTGCACAATAAAAGGTCTTGAAAAATTTGGTCTTTTGACCGCTCAAATGAGTAGCCAGGCAATGAGAGAAATGGGCCCCAGAGCAGGTAAGCGTTTGGGGGTATACACACATCTCATCTTAGACTATGGTTGCCTACCTCTTTATGCACTTTTGTTCTGCTCTTTATCTCAGCTACTATCATTCCCACAATGGTGCCTCTGTAGGTGGCTCCAAGGGAAAAGAACTTCTTGTTGGAAGTGATGTCCTGATACCATGAGTCAGGGTACCTGGGAAGAAAAAGAGCAATACCCATGAATGATTAGGGAACACACAGCATTTCAAATTGAGCCATGAGCCTGCAGTCAGGCCATCCTGTGGAATCTGGCAGGGTTACAGCATAAGCTGGGCCAGAATAAGACTTCAGTGGGAGACCTGCAACAAACACTCAGATGCTGAAGGAAGTAGTACTGGCAGTCTAGTAGGTGTCACTCTTCTACAGGAGTCAATAGATATCCAAGCTAGGAAGCTTTGCTGATGGAGGGAATCTCTTCTGGATGGAGTTAAAAACTAAGGCCTTCGCATGTAATCATTAAAGATCCCATGGCACTTTTTGTAAGGGTGTGGGTGTTAACCCAGGTGTCTGGACCACATCCCAGCTTGGCTAATTTCATTCTATGCTATCAGTAACCCGACTGACAAGGATTCCATCATTTCTTGTGGAAACATGACTCCCGCCTCTCCCTCCGCCAAAAGTATTCCCTTTAAAGAGGCAGCCCGCTCTAAGATTTCCCCCCTTTATTACAAAGCTCCTTGTAAGATGCCCACAGTTCCCTTGGAGGGGGCTTTGGGATTCTTTAGAAACAAGAGAGTTTATCTGTTTCTGCTGTTCATTCTCAAGACCCCCTGAATTCTGATGGACCATTGGCAGTGCTGTATAGGTGACACAGGACTAGACAGGCAGTGGGTGATGGTCAGGACTGAAGTACATCGGCATGTGGGGCAGCTGTCACAGTACCTGCCTATGCTCTCAGCTCCACACTTTCACACTAATTGTTTAGACTGTCTCTCCGTGCGCCCCCTCCACCCTCCACAGGAGTGTTACATACTCTATTGGGAACCAGTCACCGCAGAGCTGTTTCACTACATCTATGTCATCGTGGCAGAGAAGACGCAGGTTTATGTCACTAACTGCAGTTGGGGGCACCTCCTCTGTCATTCACACCTGCAAAGGAAAAGGAAGCATATTAGGAAAGATGCACCAGAAAGCTTCAGGTTTGAGACGTGTTAGTATCTGGAAAAAAGGCAACACTGGGACTAGGGGGAGTCTTCACTGCCAAGCAAGTCATTCTTAGGCCAATCTGAGTTCTGCATGGCACAGGGAGATAAAAATCATGATTAAAAAAAAAAGGATTTTTTTTCATTTAAATTACAAGTTTTTCCTTTAAAAATAATCTGTTTAAAATTAAATCTGAAGTTAGTACAAGATATGTTAAATAAAAAAAAAAATATGCTGAATCCATGAGCCTCCACAAAAAAAGCTTTGGGTTAAAGGCTGCTTTTCTATATAAAGACAGAATTAGGGGGAAAATGTTCAAATTTGGAGGTCACGCTTTATAACTATGGCACAATAGGTCATGTACTGTATTAGGAGCTTGAGCCTGTGGAAGATCCAGGCCCGTGCTACTGGATGCAAGAGACTTGCAAAGTCATCACAGCATTGAGACCCAGCCTCTAACTCCAGCAGACACCATCTTTGTATCTCATCAGGATCATCCACTGAGCCCACCTGGGTGATCTCACATTCCTATGTTATAGCTTCTCCGTGCCTGAGCTGTGATTGGCTCAGTTCTCAAATTATTAGTTTTTATGATTCCACTCATCATGGATACTTACTCTAGTTATGGTGTACCCTCCTAAATGGCAAAAAAAAATGTATCAAATCCAGTGTAAAGGCTCTATTTAATTGTAAATTAACACGTTTTAACAATTCTCAACCAATAAGAAGCACCTTTCTTTAGAAAATAAAGGAAGTACAAATGGAAATATTGATTTAAATCACCAGTTTTAATCAAAGTTTCCATTTAGTGATTTAAATTAGGATTTAAGTGACTGATGTAAATCAATCCACCCTGCAGGGAATGTTTAAATACAAACCTTGACACCCTCTCTTCCCACCCCAGAATCAGTGTAATTATAGAAAACTTTCATTATAGTTTTGCTATGACAATATTGTCAATGAATGTAAGTACCAGGGAATAAAGCAGCCAATAGGTGGCAGAGCAAACACACATTGGTATGCACAAAGGAAGCGCAGAGCCAGGTTACACTTGCTAGTCAGAACAAGTGTTCTCTACAAGATGCCAAGTGGCAGGTGGCCTAGAGCACTGGCTTTCAAACTGTGGGTCATGACCCAGTACTGGGCTGTGGAATGTAAGGCACTGGGTCGCGGCGGCTCTGGTCAGCACCACCGACCGGGCCGTTAAAAGTCCCATCGGTGGTACTGCCAGGCTAAGGCAGGCTAGTCCCTACCTGTTCTGACACCACGCTGCGCCCCGGAAGCGATCAGCAGCATGTCTGGCTCCTGGGAGGGGGAGGCGGGGGGGGGGGGGGAAAAGAGGTCACGGGGCTCCGCGCACTGCCCCCATCCCGAACACCGGCTCCACACAGGACTCCAAGCTGGGGGCTGGGGGAGGGTGCCTGCGGGCAAGAGCCGCGTGGAGCTGCTTGTGCATCTCTGCCTAGGAGCCGACCTGCTGCTGGCCACTTCCGGGGCACAGCGTGGTCCGCGGTGCCAGGACAGGCAGGAAGCCTGCCTTAACACCCCCACTGCGCCATTGACCGGGAGTCACCCAAGGTAACTCCATGCCCCAACCCTCTGCCCCAGCCCTGAGCCCCCCCCACAACAAGAGCCCCTTCCTGTACCCCAAACCCCTCATTCCCAGCCCCACCCCAGAGCCTGCACCCCCAGCCCAGAACCCTGACCCCCTCTCACACCCCAACCCCAGCCCAGATCCCCCTCCCATACCCCGAACCCCTCATCCCTGGCCCCACCCCACAGCCCTCACCTCTGCACCCCAACCCTCTGCCCCAGCCTTGAGCCCCTCCCACGCCCCAAACCCCTCATCCCCAGCTCTGTTGGGTCGTGGGTATCAACAATTTTCTTCAACTGGGTTGCCAGAAAAAAAAAGTTTGAAAACCACTGGCCTACAGTAGTAAACAAGTTATGCAGAGCCAGAGCAACAACAGGTGAATGAACAGCAACTGTTTAATCTGAATCCCCACAAGCCACCTTTATGTATCAGAGGGGTAGCCGTGTTAGTCTGAATCTGTAAAAAGCAACAGAGGGTCCTGTGGCACCTTTAAGACTAACAGAAGTATTGGGAGCATAAGCTTGCATCTGAAGAAGTGAGGTTCTTACCCAAGCCACCTTTAGTTATCGGTACCTCTGTTGGTCCCTCCCCTCTCCAGGATCCTATAGCTTCAGAGTTTTTCCCTATTACAGCAGCTCTTAGATGATCTGTGGAGCTCTCGGTCACGATCATGAAGCATTCCTTAGGACTTCAAGCAATGCCTTCTACTGGTTGTAATCCAATTCAGGACTCTCAGGATTTTCAAATGCTTGTTTGATGAGTACTCAAAACCAGCCAGCTCCCTCTTTTTGTCTGGTGCTTCTCTGGGTCAAATTCAAGTGATGAAATATCAGAACACCAGAACTGGAAGGGAAAGCAGTGAAGGACATAATGGGGGCTGCAGGCAACCTGTAAAATCCTAGGGTATGTCTACACTTGCAGAGTTTTAGCACTGGTTTGTGTACTCACTTAATTCCTCAGGCATCAGAGTGTTTACATTAGCAGCACTTCCATCAGCAATGAGAGCAGCAGTCTAGGGCAGCTATCCCACAGTGCAGCTCTCTCCAGTTTGAGGATGGGTCCTGTGTGAAGGGGGCGGAGGTGATGGGGGAGGTGGAGAGAGAGAACATCCTGGGTCCCTGCACAGCCTCCTCTCCCCAAACACTGATCAGCTCCAGTAGCTCAGCATTGCTCCAAGCAGGGAATCATTTGCTCCGTGGAGCAGGCCTTGTCACCTGGCCAGATAAGTGAGCATTTGCCAAGAATACAGGAAGGGGATTTTCAAAGTTCTTGGGGCTTTACAGGGGGAGGGGTGGATGTCTGTTTACCTGTTGAGTTTCACTGCACAAAGTCATTGGCAAGTGAAGACACTCCCATGGTTTTTGCACAAAAAAGGGACTTTTTCTGCTTTAAATGGCAAGTGTAGACATGTCCCTAGAGACAAACAGATGCACAAAACAAAGGGGAGTAGCCAAGCAGCCACACCCATCACACTGCTGTCAATTTATTTTCATCTGATCTCTCTAATCCTGTCCTAGTGACTCAAATTGCCCTCAGGAAGGCATAGAGTTGGAAGGGAGTGGTGGTGTCCACCAGAGAATCTCTATGTCAAGACTGTCTATAGCTACAGCATAAAATAGTCTGAGAAACCCTGTCCTATGGACTTCGATGTTTCATGAGCGGGCCCCACACAGAACTACAGCGCACACAAATTCAGAATGAGCAATGAGACAGGATGCAGACACTCAAGCCACTGATTGCAGTCACTCCACCCATCCATCAGATGTCACCCCATTAACTTGTTTGAGCCCAGTGATAGTGTAAAGACCAAAGACCCCAACTGCAAGACAGAAGCCCTTTTCCTTTTGTCTCATGGCTTTGATTGGTTACAGGTACATTACCACAGGTAATGGTATAGAGAAAAAGGTTATCTTTAGAAAGCATGGAGTTAAGTATAGGATTAGAACAAGGTACCCCAGAGACAAAGCATCCCGGAGTCTGTATTTTGTTTTGCTGGAAATAGAATGACCACCATTAACCTCCTTGTACTGGGCTAGTCCACAGCACATGGTAGTTCAGTAACAAAGAGACAGATAACAAAACCAACTAATACTAAGAATCAGGAAAATTACTGATCCATCTGTAACACTGTGGGAAACCCAGGAGGATCATGCTCTCACATTCATAGATTTTAACGCCAGAGGGGACCACGGGATAATCTAGTTTGACCTAACACCGGGGTTCCCAAACTTGGTTCGCGGCTTGTTCAGGGTAAACCCCTGGCAGGCCGCAAGACGCTTTGCTTACCTGAGCGTCCGCAGGTACGGCTGCTCGCAGCTCCCAGTGGCCACAGTTCACCATTCCTGGCCAATGGGAGCTGTGGGAAGCGGTGCGGTGGACGCTCAGGTAAACAGTGTCTCGTGGCCTGCCAGGGGCTTACACTGAACAAGCCACAAGTTTGGGAATGCCTGACCTAACATTATCCTGATGATATCCCACAGAGGGAATCCCCAAAGCAGAAGGCTATGTCTGTGCTTCCCCAGCTGGGCCAGCAAGAGCAGAGACATGATCCCACCATCTGGTGTGTTTCTCTAAATGAAGAGGTGTTTGTCTCACAGCCCTATGCACAGAATGGGTACAGCCAGAGCAGAAATACAAAGTGTCCCCAACCGTGGCTCAACCACAAATTGGAGGGCTCATCTCTTTGGCACAGAGGAGAGTACATGGTCTAGAGTCCATTGATCCTTGATGCGTCTGCTAAGAGGGGGCTAATTCAAGTGTGGTTTTTGTAATGTAGATATCTGTTCCATCGGAAGTGGAGAGAGGCCAAAAAAATCATTTCGCACAGGCGACTGAGCAATCTTGGTCAGTTATACTGCTGCAGGAGGTGTGATTACCAACTCTGACAATTTTGCTGTGAATTTCACAATATTTGGTGTTTTTCTTAAAGACTCAGCTGCCAGGTTCATATAACCAAAAATCTCCACATCTTTCAAAAAAGATTTTAGCCCTGATATTTAGAGAAAAGTCAGGAACATGAACAGAGTACAACCTAAATGCTCAGAAATCAGAAGACCAAAGGGGGGGGGGGGGGGATATTTTTTTTTTTTTTTTTTTTAAACAAAGATTTTAAACCCAGTTTTCTAATTTTTGGAGGGCTAACTCATGATTTTTGAATGCTTGGGGTTGGTGATACCAAAAAGAACAGTGTGTGAAAGCAAGTGCATAATCCCCTACTGCTGAAGTGTGGGCTCTGCCCAATTTACAGGTGCTCCAGTAAACCTCTGATCCTAGTACTCTGAGATGGAAGAGATTCAATTCCAGTCCATGCCGTGATTGTGCAGGGTGTATAATTTAAAACACTGTCATGATTACAAAATCACTTCAGTTACAGAGCTCTCTAAGGTTGTCAAATAAAGAGAAGCAAGCAATTGCAGCAATGATTTGGGTTTGAGCTACTCTGACAGCGCATTTAGTGCTGACCAATCCTCCAGGGAGCTGGGAACAACACGTTCCTTGAGGTTCTTGGGAACAATTTTGGAGAAAACATTTTTAAAAGTTGTGGCTGTGACGGGTTGGATCACAGAAACCCCCTTGGGAGCTGCCACCCGATGTGCAAAGACTACTCCTGCTTCTGTTTTCCCTGCCAGCTCAGGACTCCAGCACCCTGTCTTGCTGAGCAAGACACTCCAGTCTGGCTCCAACACAGACCCAGGGTCTGAATCACTTGTCCCAAAGCTCCAAGTTTACCTAAAAACAGCTCACAGGAGTGTGCTTGTCTTTAGCACTCAGATGCCCAATTCCCAATGGGGTCTAAACCCAGATAAATCCGTTTTACCCTGCATAAAGCTTATGCAGGGCAAAACTCATAAATTGTTCGCCCTCTATAACACTGATAGAGAGATATGCACAGCTGTTTGCTCCCCCAGGTATTAATACATACTCTGAGTACATTACTAAATAAAAAGTGATTTTATTAAATACAGACAGTAGGATTTAAGTGGTTCAAAGTAGTAACCGACAGAACAAAGTAAGTCACAAGCAAAATAAAATAAAATGCGCAAATCTATGCCTAATCAAACTAAATACAGATAATCTCACCCTCAGAGATGCTTCAGTAAGTTTCTCTCAGACTGGACACCTTCCAGGCCTGGGCACAATTCTTTCCCCTGGTACAACTCTTGTTCCAGCTTAGGTGTTAGCTAGGGGAT
The DNA here is from genome assembly GCF_002925995.2 of Terrapene triunguis. NCBI lineage: Eukaryota > Metazoa > Chordata > Testudines > Emydidae > Terrapene > Terrapene triunguis. Next base: position 32,538,059 of record NW_020664444.1, on the reverse strand, counting down.
TCTCCATGATGGCCCCTCTCCCTCTCTCTTCTGTTCCACCCCTTTATATATCTTTTGCATAAGGCGGGAACCCTTTGTCCCTCTGGGTTTCCACCCCCCCTCACTGGAAAAGCACCAGGTTAAAGATGGATTCCAGTTCAGGTGACATGATCACATGTCACTGCAAGACTTCATTACTCACTTGCCAGCACACACATATACAGGGAGAGTCACAGGTAAACAGCCATCTGCAGACAATGGGAGTCATCAAGATTCCAAACCATCATTAATGGCCCACACTTTACATAATTACAATAGGCCCTCAGAGTTATATTTTATATTTCTAGTTTTAGATACAAGGGTGGTACATTTATACAAATCAGATGATCATACTCAGTAGATTATAAGCTTTGTAATGATACCTTACAAGAGACCTTTTGCATGAAGCATATCCCAGTTACGTTACATTCACTTATTACCGTATTTTCTCTAAAACTATCCCAGTTACATTATATTGACTTATTATCAAGTTTTTATAAAACCATATAGACTGCACAACGTCACAGTGGCTGTAGCAAAGTATGCGTTCAATTCAACTCCCTGCTGAAGAGCCATTGAAGCTATCCAAAAATAACAGCTACAATCACAATGCAGAATATTTCCATGCAAAACCAGAAGATTCCCAGGATACTTGGTCCTTGGAATACAGTGAAAAACCTGAGAAAGGGATACAGTTACTGATACTAATAAGAACAACTTTCAGCTAGGACCCTGGCATTCTTCCACTGCACTTCTGCAGTCCACAGGCATGTTTCTGGAAGAGTACTTGGGAACAGTTGACCATACATCATTCTTCCAATAATATGGGGCTGCTGTGGCCTAGCAGACTGAGCACCACGCTGGGAACTAGGAGATCAGCCATTGGCTCGTTGTGTGACCTTGAACAAGCCACAACACCTCTCTGAGCCTCAGATACCCCAAAATACAACAGGGATAAATGTATTTTCCAATCCTTTAAAATACTTTGAGAGCCAAGGATGGTACGCACTATACCAAACTACCGAGTATTATTTTTAGTGTTTTCTGCAGTTCTCACTTTTAAGAATAAAACTTTGCTAACCCTTTCCCCATCCAAAAAAGTCAGAAAAGCTTTCAACAGTCCTGGGGCAGTGTTTCCCAAACGGTGGCTCCACCAGTAGGTCACAGGAAGGGTCTTGGGTTGCCTGTCACTGCCCCTCCCATCACGTCCTGTGAATACCCCAGAAGTACCCTCCTCTGCCCTCCCCCCCCCAGCAGGAGCAAGAGGGGCAGTTTGACCTGGACCCCCACACTGAGCGGCATTGTGACATGGTGCACGGGGTTACAATGCCATTCAGGTTTGGCCCAGCTACTGCTCCATCATTCAGTCCCATACTTCAAGAATAAGAGGGCAGGTGAAATTAAAAACAACACATTTAAACAGATGAGAAACTACTTTTATGCAGCCTATAATTAACATATCTCAGGATATTAAAGGAAATAACTTAGTAAGTTTCAAAAGAGGATTGGTCACATATGAGCAGGAACAGCATAGCAATGACACCAGCTAGACTAACAACTACAAGACCCATCAAATCCTCAGACTTCAGCAGATTACCAGCTGGAACAGCATTGTATTCACAGTTAGATACTTTGAAGGGTTTTATATCTACCTCCCATATTGCTAAGACAGAAGGGACACTTGACTAGAAGGATCATTGGTCCTTTTTAGTCTGACAGATCCTGTGCGTTTTGAAAGATGACAACCTAACATGTCTCTGGGCCAAGATACCAAAGGTAAAAGAGATTAAGCTAAAGCAAGCATGGACATACTCCTCCAATTACATTATTTCACAACATTCAGCAGCAGTCTCCAACGGAAATACTGTATAGTATTTGTATCTTACTACTACACCTTCTGGTTTGTGCTCTGTTTGTGTAATTGTTCCCTGTGTATCTTGCCTCCTGGGAACTCTTGAAGCCTCATAGACTCATAGACTTTAAGGTCAGAAGGGACCAATATGGTCATCTAGTCTGACCCCCCGCATGATGCAGGCCACAAAAGCTGACCCCCCCACTTTCCCTTAACTCTGCTGTTGAAGTCTCCAGATCGTGATCTAAAGACTTCAAGTCACAGAGAATCTTCCAGCTTGCGACCCCTGCCCAATGCTGCGGAGGAAGGCGAAAAACCTCCAGGGCCACTGCCAATCTACCCTGGAGGAAAATTCCTTCCCGACCCCAAATATGGCGATCAGCAGAACCCCGAGCATACAGGCAAGATTCTCTAGCCAGACCCTCATTTTACCAGCGATGGCCGTTATTGCCTACTTGATTAGAATCACGTAATCCCATCAAACCATTCCCTCCATAAACTTATCTAGCCTAATCTTGAAGCCAGAGAGGTCTTTCGCCCCCACCGTTTCCCTCGGAAGGCTGTTCCAAAATTTCACCCCTCTGACGGTTAGAAACCTTCGTCTAATTTCAAGCCTAAATTTCCCCACGGCCAGTTTATATCCATTTGTTCTCGTGTCCACATTAGCACTGAGCTGAAATAATTCCTCTCCCTCCCTGGTATTTATCCCTTTGATATATTTAAAGAGAGCAATCATATCCCCCCTCAGCCTTCTTTTGGTTAGGCTAAACAAACCAAGCTCCTCGAGTCTCCTTTCATAGGAAAGGTTTTCCATTCCTCGGATCATCCTAGTTGCCCTTCTCTGTACCCGTTCCAGTTTCAGTTCATCCCTTTTAAACATAGGAGACCAGAACTGCACACAGTACTCCAAGTGAGGTCTCACCAGCGCCTTGTATAACGGAAGCAGCACCTCCCTGTCCCTACTAGAAATACCTCGCCTTATGCATCCCAAGATCGCATTAGCTTTTTTCACAGCCACGTCGCATTGCCGACTCATAGTCATCCTGCGATCAACCAGGACTCCGAGGTCCTTCTCCTCCTCAGTCACTTCTAACCTATGTGTCCCTAGCTTATAACTGAAATTCTTATTAGTCATCCCTAAATGCATCACCTTACACTTCTCACTATTAAATCTCATCCTATTACTATTACTCCAATTTACAAGGTCATCCAAGTCTCCCTGCAGAATATCCCGATCCTTCTCCGAGTTGGCAATGCCTCCCAACTTTGTGTCATCCGCAAACTTTATCAGCCCACTCCTACATTTGGTTCCGAGGTCAGTAATGAATAGATTAAATAAAATCGGACCCAGAACCGAACCTTGAGGAACCCCACTGGTGACCTCCCTCCAATCTGACAGTTCACCTTTCAGTACTACCCGCTGCAGTCTCCCCTTTAACCAGTTCCTTATCCACCTCTGGATTTTCCTATCGATCCCCATCTTATCCAATTTAACCAATAATTCCTCATGCGGAACTGTATCAAACGCTTTACTAAAATCGAGGTATATTAAATCCACCGCATTTCCTTTATCTAGAAGGTCTGTTACTTTCTCAAAGAAGGAGATCAGGTTGGTTTGGCACAACCTGCCTTTCGTAAACTCATGTTGTAATTTGTCCCAATTACCATTCACCTCAAGGTCCTTAACTACTTTCTCCTTCAAGATTTTTTCCAAGATCTTACATACTACAGAAGTTAAACTAACAGGCCTGTAGTTACCCGGGTCACTTTTTTTCCCCTTCTTGAAAATAGGAACCACATTAGCTATTCTCCAGTCCAACGGTACCACCCCCGAGTTAACAGATTCATTAAAAATTGTCGCCAAGGGGCTCGCAATTTCTCGCGCCAGTTCCTTCAATATTCTAGGATGAAGATCATCCGGTCCGCCCGATTTAGTCTCGTTTAGCTGGTCAAGTTTGGCTTCCACCTCTGATACTGTAATGTCTAACCCCCCTCCTCTATTCCCCTCTGTCCTACTCCCTCTATTCCTAAACCCTTCATTAGCCTTATTAAAGACCGAAGCAAAATATTCATTTAGATATTGTGCCATGCCTAGATTATTCTTAATTTCCACTCCATCCACATTCTTCAGCGGTCCCACTTCCTCTCTCTTTGTTTTCTTCCTATTTATATGGCTATAAAACCTCTTACTATTGGATTTAATTCCCCTTGCCAGGTCCAACTCTACACGGCTTTTGGCCTTTCTCACCGCATCCCTACATGCTCTAAACTCACTAAGGTAGGTTTCCTTGCTGATCCCTCCCTTCTTCCATTCTCTGTACGCTTTCTGTTTTTTCTTAATTGCCCCTTTGAGACTCCCGCTCATCCAGCTAGGTCTAAATCTCCTGCCCACTAATTGTTTTCCCTTTCTCGGGATACAGGCCTCAGACATCTCATGTAACTTCTGCTTGAAATAATCCCAGGCGTCATCTGCCTTTAGATCCCTAAGTATGTTAGCCCAATCCACTTCCCTAAGTAGTTGCCTTAATTTATTAAAGTTGGCCTTTTTGAAATTGTAAACCTTAGTTACAGTATCATTTCTGTTAATCCTTCCATTTAGTTTAAACCGAATTAGCTCATGGTCACTCGAGCCAAGGTTGTCCCCTACAACCATTTCTTCAACGAGGTCCTCACTACTCACCAGCACTAAATCTAAAATGGCATCCCCCCTCGTCGGTTCAGTTACTACTTGATGAAGGAATTCATCTGCTAGCACGTCTAAGAACATCTGAGCCCTGTTATTGTTACTAGCATTTGTTACCCAATCTATATCTGGGAAGTTAAAGTCCCCCATGATGACACAGTTCTTATCAGTTTTTACTTCCCTAAAAAACTTAAGTAGTTCTCTGTCCGCCTCCAGGCTAGATCCCGGCGGTCTATAGCACACCCCAAGCACTATCTCGGGGGAGGCTCTAGTAGTTCTTTTATGCAGTGTAATTATTGCCCATACAGACTCCGTCTTATCCATTCCATCACTTATTATTTCTTTACATTTTAGCTCATTATTGACATATAATGCCACTCCCCCACCCTTACCTTTTTTCCGGTCATTCCTAAACAGCACATACCCTTCCATACCTGTACTCCAGTCATGACTACCGTTCCACCACGTTTCGGTTATTCCTACGATATCAGGTTTCATTTCTTGGACCAGGAGCTCCAATTCCTCCATTTTGTTACCTAGGCTTCTCGCATTGGTGTATAAACATCTTACCGTATGCTGTCTATCCTTTCTCCCATTAGTTATGCAATTTGGAACGGACCCCATGCTGTCCATCCGCCCCCTCTTTCTTACGTCCAATTCCCTACCCCTACCTATGTCTGTGCTTATCTCCTCACACTCCTTTTCAGTGTTGGAATCTGGCGTGGAGATTAACTGAACATCTCCCAACCGTCTCCCCCAAATTCCTAGTTTAAAGCCCTTTTGATGAGATGAGCCAGCCTCCCTCCCAGAAGTCTATTCCCTTCCCTACTCAGCCAAGTTTAGTCTGGTCTGTATGTAACCCTCAAGCTCCTTCTACAGCAGCTGGGAAGGGTTTCAATGTTCTCCAAGGACATGTAACTGGAGAGAAGAACAATTGTTTCCACTAGTGATGGGTCTGGAAATCCATAGGAAAGTATACTCAAGAAGAGCTACTGCCAACAAGGGAGAGAAATAAATAGATCAAGTTACCAGAAGAGGCAACTACAGAAAAGCATGCCAGTATGATTGTTTTCTTCCAGATTAAATTTAAAAAATATTAACTAGCGTAGAGCTAAGAACCTAATACACCCGCTCAATGATGATTCCCCATTTACAATTACATTTTGAGACCTATCAGTTAGCCAACTTTTAATCCATTTAATGTGTGTCATGTTATTTTATATTGTTCTAGTTTTTTTTTTTTTTAAATTAAAATGTCATGCTGTACCAAGTCAAATGCCTTACAGAAGTCCAACTATATTATGTCAATATTATTACCTTTATCAACCAAATTTGTAATCTCATTGAAAAAGACAAGTTAGTTTGATAGGATCTGTTTTTCATAACTGCATGTTACTTGGCAGTACATTACCCTCCTTTAATTCTTTATTAATAGAGTTCTATATCAGCCCCTCCATTATCTTGCCCAGGATCAATATCAGATTGACAGGCCAATAATTATCTGGGTCATCCCATTTACTGGCACATTAGCTTTCTTCTAGTGTTTGGACCTTCCCCAGTGTGCCAAGGCTTATAGGGGGGAAGAAGGGGGAAAAGAGGAACCACCACCATTAACAGTCCAACAAGCTCCTAAACCAGTTTGGATGCAAGTTATCCAGACCTGACAATTTTAAAATGTCTAACTTTAGTAGCTGTTTAATATCTTCCTGAGATACTAGTGGAATGGAATGAGTACTGTGATGTCATTAGACATTTCCCCCCTTCCCAAATATAGAACAGAGATATTTATTGAACATTTCTTCCTTTTCTCCATTATTATTGATAATTCTACCATTTCCATCTAGTAACGGACCAGTACCATTGTTAGGATTTTTTGTTCCTCTTTGTCCTTAACTGTGCCAGCCATGGATTTCCCCTTATGCCCCTTTGCTTCCCTTATCAATTTTCTACAATTCCTAGCTTCTGATTTATATTCATTACTCTCAACTTCCCTTTTCACCAACATTTTTTGTTGCATGTTTGGATCATGCAGTTATGCATTTGAAAAAAGACAATTAATTGTTTTCCTTCCCCTTATACCTTTGGGCAATGGCACTGATCTAAATTTTAGTGGAAGGGGCTTAATATTTCCCTAAGCCTACAGATGTCAGAAGGAGGATACAACATGTTATGGTGCCATTGAATTTTAAACAGAGTGCAGAAAAGCTGTGAAAAATACAGGAAGGGAAAGATCGTGTGCATCTAAACTAATTTTATGACTCCCCTTCAGTGATATAAAAAGTTTAGCTAAATAAATAAATAAATAAAATTCAACTAACAGGAATCAATTGCAGTTGGAGGGAGTTTCCTGAAGACAAGGTGATGGTGGCAATTTGCATCATCAACAGTGGAGAGGAAGGGAGAAGAGCAGCAAGCGGGGGGTCAGGAGATGGAGGAGAAGCATACGAGCCAACAAAGAAGCAGGAGCACAGGGATCCTCTGTAAGCACAACTCCCTGATCTGAACTATGCTGCTGCAGCGTAAACCCTTATTACAGCAATGGAAGGGGTTTTTCCCTCACTGAAGTAAATCCACCTCACCAAGAAGTCCTCCATTGACTTAGCTACATCTACAGTGGAGAGTTAGGTCAACCTAACTATAGCACACAAGGTGTGAAATTTTTCACATCCCTGACCAATGTAGCTAAGTTTTAGGTGTAGACCAGGCCTAACAACATTGGAAAAGTGGAACAGAAGTAACAGTGGAAGGAAATGAGGGTGGATAAAAGGGTAAAGAACAACTAGATTTCTTCAGGTTAGTGGATCCTATAATTTAGGGAATGTTATCCTGATTTTCCCATGATCCAGCCATTCTGTTCTGATGGACAGTTGAATCAGTCAGTGCTACAAGTCATTCTTTAGTTGTGGAGGGTGCCAGACTTGAGAATTACTGTGGATCTTCATTACTGGGCATGGCTGCTCTGGATGGGGAACATAACTGTTTAGCTGTTACCACTCAAGAAAGATCTTGGAGTCACCGTGGATAATTCTCTGAAAATACCCACTCGATGTGCAGTGAATGTCAAAAAAGCAAACAACCTTAGGAACCATTAGCAAAAGTATAGATAAGAAGACAGTAACTATCATAAAGCCACTATATAAATCCATGGTATGCCCACACCTTGAATACTGCATGCCATTCTGGCTGTCCCCATCTCAAAAGAGATATATTAGAAATAGAAAAGATACAGAGAAGGGCAAGAAAAATGATTACCGGTATGGAGATAAAAAGACTGGGCCTGTTCAGCCTGGAAAAGACAACACTAAAGGGGGATATGATAAGAGATCTATAAAATCAAGAATGGTGTAGAGAGTGAATAAGGAGTAAATAACACTTCCTTCATAGAACACAAGAATCAGAGGTCATCCAATGAAATTAATAGGCAACAGGTTTAAAACTAAAAGGAACTATTTCTTCACACAATGCACAGTCAACTCGTAGAACTTGTTGCCAGGGGATGTTGTGAAGGCCAAAAGAATAACTGGGTTCAAAAAAGAATGAGATAAATTCAAGGAGGACAGGTCCATCAATGGCTATTAGCCAAGATGGTCAGTGATGCAACCCCATGCTCTGGGTGTTCCTAGACCTTTGACTGCCACATGCTGAGACTGGATGACAGAAGATGGGTCATGTGATGATTACCCTGTTCCGTTCATTCCCTCTGAAGCAGCTGGCACTCACCACCGTCAGAAGACAGGATACTGGGCTAGATGGACCATTGGTCTGACTCAGTATGGCCATTCTAATGTACAACAGTTCACCCTTCCTTTAGTTTATCCTGCTTGTTCCTCCTCACTTCTTGTACACCATCAGGCTCAGCTAAAAATCCACGGAACATTTTAAGAGATATTCAAAAGGCAGGAGGAGAGTTTATGATCAGCTAAAACTGGTGAAGGGGACTTATTTGAGTTTGAGACAAGAGATATGAACTTAGTTACTCTCTTTAGAAGTGATTATTCCTTTCGAGAATCTCAGGAGTCTCCCAAGGCATGGCTACACTACAGCTGGGAGGTGTGACTCGTGGGTGTGACTCCCAATGTGGGAGGGTAGACTCGTGCTAGCTAAGCTTGAGCTGGTGCCTAAAAATAGCAGTGTGGACACTAAGGGACTGGCAGCAGCTCAAGCTAGCCACTCAAGTCCAACCTGACATGACCCCTGGGATCTGAGCATGGGTGCCTAGCCGGAGCTGCCGCCAATGCTGCAGCATCCTACTTATTGGAAGCTTCAACATATAGAGGAAGTCAGTGCTTGACCTTTCTCTTAGGAGATAGTTAATCTCAATCAGGATCGAGGCACTTGGGCTCACAGTCCTGGGAAACTTGCATTGCTTTACCTCTTCTCTGAATAAAAGCCTTCAGTTCTACCAAAACCAGTGTCTTTCACCAGCATTAAAATCCCTACAACACAGTTATACAAATAAGTAGCAGACACTTCTTTCCTCCTATTGCCCCAAACTTTTCTCTGCCAGCTTCGATTACAGTATGCACACAGCAGAACCTGGACCAAAACTTCAGAGCAGAATGCACAAAACCAGTCATTAGCTCTCACCTTTGGTTTTCTTCCTGCCATGGAAGATCAGAGTTTGAAACGGACTTCAGAAGGATGTCAAGAAATACACATTCAAAAACATCACCCAATCTACACAGTAAGTGCCTCTTCACAGTAGTTACATATTTGAAGGCAAAACAATAGCCTTTAACCCTTTTATAGGCAAACCCCTGATACTTTGAACATTTCAAGCCTAGACTCCTTACACCAGAGGTGGGCAAACTATGGCCTACAGGCTGGATTTGGCCCACCAGCCCTTTTAATCCGGCCCTTGAGCGCCCACTGGGGAGCAGGGTCTAGCGCTTGCCCCACTCCAGCTGGGGAGCAGGGTCGGGGGCTGTTCCATGCGGCTCCCGGAAGCAGCGGCATGGCTTCCCTCAAGCTCCTACATGTTGGGGCAGCCAGGGGGCTCCACTCTGCACACTGCCCCCATCCCAAGTGCAGCCCCCGCAGCTCCCATTGGCTGGGAACTGCTGCCAAGGGGAGCTGCAGGGGCGGTGCCTACAGACAGGGCAGCGTGCAGAGCCACCTGGATACGCCTCTGCCTAGGAGCTGGAGAAGGGATATGCCGCTGCTTCAGGGAGCCACTTGAGGTAAGCGCCACCTGGAGCCTGCACCCCTGAGCCTCTCCCTGCGTCCCAACTCCCTGCCCCAGCCCTGATCCCCCTCCCACCCTTCAAACCCCTCAGTCCCAGCCTAGAGCACCCTCCTACACCCCAAACCCCACACCCCCAGCTGGAGCCCTCATCCTTCCCCCCACACCCCACTCCCCTGACCCAGCCTGGAGCCCCGTCCTGCACCCTGAACTCATTTCTGGCCCTGCCCCGGAGCCCACCCCCCCAACCAGAGCCCTCACCTCCTCTCGCACCCCAACCCCAATTTTGTGAGCATTTATGGCCCACCATACAATTTCTATTCCTAGATGTGGCCCTCGGGCCAAAAAGTTTGCCCTGCCTTACACTGTTTTTCAATGGAGCAAAATATCAGTGCCACTGACAATGTGAATTATCTTCCTGTCTCATCTCTTTAAACCAAAACTTCACCAGCTCTTCTGCCCTGTAGCTATAGTTTTAAACTATATTACTGAAGCGGTAGGTTGTGCTGGAGTCTATACTCCAGTAACATTCTGTCTTCAAAGCAGGCTACATGTGGCATAACTTTCTGCTGTCCCACATACAGCATTCCCTCAGGGAATGATGAACAAGAGTCACTGAGAGGGTTTTTCTGTTAAATCTATTCTGGCTAGATGTGGAAAAGAAACTTACTTTGTGACAACAGTGTTAATGGGGGATGAAACAAGAAGGTCAGATTAAAGCCAAGTTTGTTGCACAAGACCTGCCAACAAGAGGAGAGATTTAATGCCAAGACTGAATATGGCAACTTTCCAATAAGGCCTGGTCTACACTAGGCGTTTATGTCGAATTTAGCGCCGTTACATCGAATTAATCCTGCACCCGTCCACACCACGAAGCTATTTAGTTCGACATAGAGGTCTCTTAAATTCGATTTCTGTACTCCTCCCCAACGAGGGGAGTAGCGCTAAATTCGACATGGACATGTCGAATTAGGCTAGGTGTGGATGGAAATCGACGCTAATAGCTCCGGGAGCTATCCCACAGTGCACCACTCTGTTGATGCTCTGGACAGTCCAGTCGGATGCTCTGACCAGCCACACAGGAAAAGCCCCGGGAAAATTTGAATTCCTTTTCCTGTCTGGGGAGTTTGAATCTCATTTCCTGTTTGGACATCGTGGCGAGCTCAGCAGCACTGGCAACGATGCAGAGCTCTCCAGCAGAGATGGCCGTGCAATCTCAGACTAGAAAGAGGGCCCCAGCATGGACTGATCGGGAAGTCTTGGATCTGATCGCTGTGTGGGGCGATGAGTCCGTGCTTTCCGAGCTGCGCTCCAAAAGACGGAATGCAAAGATCTATGAGAAGATCTCTAAAGCCATGGCAGAGAGAGGATACAGCCGGGATGCAACGCAGTGCCGCGTGAAAATCAAGGAGCTGAGACAAGGCTACCAGAAGACCAAAGAGGCAAACGGACGCTCCGGATCCCAGCCCCAGATATCCCGTTTCTACGAGGCACTGCATTCCATCCTAGGTGCGGCCGCCACCACTACCCCACCACTGACCGTGGACTCTGAGGATGGGATATTGTCAACAGCCGGTTCCTCAGACATGTTAGCGGAGGGGGAAGATGAGGAGGACGAGGCAGTCGACAGCGCTTGCAACGCTGATTTCCCCGACAGCCAGGATCTCTTCATCACCCTTACAGAGATCCCCTACCAACCGTCCCCAGCCGTTAACCCGGACACAGAATCAGGGGAAGGATCATCCAGTAACTGTTTTAAACATCTAAACATTTATTTTTAACAGAACAGGAATATTAACAATAACAACAATGGGTTTCTCATGATTAGTTTGCCCTAGGCGCTTAACGTTTCAGTCCTGGGCAGTGCAACTATTCAAAAAAAAAAATCTAACAATGTCCGGTTTAGCATGATTGTTCTGCCCAAACCGCTCTACTGTTTAGTCCCTGCCAGTGCAGCTACAGTAAAATGCGGTCTATATGTCCGGGGATAGAGCTGAAATCCTCAATGGACATCTCCACGAAGCTCTCCTGGAGGTAATTGGAAAGCCTTTGCATCAGGTTCCTGGGGAGAGCGGCCTTATTGGGTCCTCCGTAGTAGCAGACATTTCCGCGCCAGGAGACAAGCAAGTACTCCGGGATCATTGGCCTGCAGAGCATGGCGGCATACGGCCCTGGTCTTTGCAGGCTTTCCCGAAGCATTCTTTCTTTATCAGTGTCTGAGATCCTCATCAGGGTGATGTCGCTCATGGTGACCTGCTTTGAATTAGGTAGGGGAATGTTAGTATTGGGACTGCTTGCCCGTTCCTTTACAGAACTGTAACCGCCGGTTTACAGCCACGCGGTGGAGGCGGGAGAGGGGCAGCATACAGGGATCTTTCCCTGGACAGCCGCGAGGGGGTGGGACAGGGGCAGTGTTCATGCTTGCCGGATTGCTGGCAGCAGGGACTGGCATTGCTTTCAATGTGAAAGGAGGCCAGTGCTACTATTAAAGTTTTAAGCAGCCACAAGTCTACGGCTTACCATGTCTGCCTGCTACACAAATTCCAGTGTCCTGCCCCGCTTCTCAGATCTGCAGTGCAAGACCCCAGGCACTGAATTCGAAGGCCGAAAATTCGACCTTGTCCTGAGTGCGCATGTGATAGGTGCTGTGCATGGTCTTGTTCACAGAGAAAGACTATGTTCTTTATTCACAACTACATTTATCTTTCTGAGGAATTCACTCCCTTTTTCCCATTCCCACAGCCACAGCTGCGACTGTCTCACAACCTAGCCTGGCATCACACTCCCAGAGGCTAGCGCAGATTAGGCGTAGGAAGAAGAGGACGTGGGAGGACATGTTCTCGGAACTTATGGGCTGCTCCCGAGCCCAGGCAGCCCAGCAGACCCAGTGGAGGGAGAACTTGTCCCAAATGCACCGTTCACACATGAAACGGGAGGAGAGGTGGCGGCAGGAAGACCAGCAGGTGACTCAAACGCTGCTTGGACTAATGAGGGAGCAAACGGACACGCTCCGGCGCCTTGTGGATGTTCTGCAGGACCGGAGGCAGGAGGACAGAGCCCCGCTGCAGTCTATCTGTAACCGCCCTCCCCCGCCACCAAGTCCCATACCCCCCTCACCCAAAGTCCCAAGAAGGAGGGGCGGCAGAGTCTGTGAAAACTCTCACTCCACCCCTGCAGACTGCTCAAGTACCAGAAGGCTCTCATTCCCCAAAATTTGACAAGTCCTTTCCTTCCCGCCTCACACAAGCCCCCGTCCAAGTTTCACCCCCCAGTTTCATGTGTAGTTGCTAATAAAAAATACGTTTCTGTTAATTACTGTTTCCATCATGTTCTCTTAGAGGAGAGTCTGTCTGAAGGAGGGCAAGGGGGTTGGTAATTGGACAGGACAGTCACCTTTACCAGGGTACAGAGGCGGGGGCAGGTTCAGCAGCAGGGCACACACACATTGCAGTCACTAGTTACCCTGGTCAGTCTGGGAGGTGGTTTTAGTGTTCTGTGGGGGGTGCTCTGTGACTTTGTGGCGGGGGAGGGCAGTTACAGATCTTATGCAGCGGTCCTTATCCTGGATCACAGAGCCACGCAGCAGGGGATCTGTAACCATCCTCCCCCTGCCACAAAGTCACATAGCCCCCCCACACACAGAGTCCCGAACAGGAGGGGTGGCAGGGTCCGTTGAAACCACCAGTCCACCACTGCGGAGCCTGTCATTCCTGGAGTTTGGAAGCGTCATTTGCATCACTACACTACACCCGCTCCCCACCACAGTCTGCATCCCAGTTTCAACACTTTCCCACGAAAACAGTAATAAAGAAAACGGTGTTCATTAACAAAATTCAAGTGATTTTATTTTTAAACGTGTGTCGGAAGGGGGGGAACGGGGTATGTAACTGGAGAGGATACTGAACATTTAGTGGGTAAAGAAACGGGGGCAGGTTCAGCTTCTCTGTACACAAACTGAAAAGTCACTGGTTACCCTGCTCACTCAGGAACCTAGCTTTCAAAGCCTCCCGGATGTACAGCGCGTCCCGCTGGGCTCTTCTAATTGCCCGGCTGTCTGGCTGGGCGTAATCAGAAGGCAGGCTATTTACCTCAACCTCCCACCCCGCCATAAAGGTCTCCCCCTTGCTCTCACAGAGATTGTGGAGCACACAGCAAGCTGCAATAACAATGGGGATATCGGTTTCGCTGAGATCACAGCGAGTCAGTAAGCTTCTCCATCTCCCCTTGAGACGGCCAAAAGCACACTCCACCACCATTCTGCACTTGATCAGCCGGTAGTTGAAGAGTTCTTTTTCAGTGTCCAGGGCGCCAGTATAGGGCTTCATGAGCCAGGGCATTAGCGGGTAGGCTGGGTCCCCGAGGATGACTATAGGCATCTCCACATCCCCAAGAGTTATTTTGTGGTCCGGGAAGTAAATACCTTCCTGCAGCCGTCCTAACAGACCTGAGTTCTTGAAAACACGAGCGTCATGAACCTTGCCCGGCCATCCGACGTAGATGTTTGTAAAACGTCCCCTATGGTCCACCAGTGCTTGCAGTACCATTGAAAAGTAGCCCTTTTGGTTGATGTACTGGCTGGCCTGGTGGTCCGGTCCCAGGATAGGGATGTGAGTTCCATCTATAGCCCCACCGCAGTTTGGGAATCCCATCGCGGCAAAGCCATCTATGATGACCTGCGCGTTTCCCAGGGTCACTACCTTTGAGAGCAGTACCTCAACGATTGCGTTGGCTACTTGCATGACAACAACCCCCACGGTAGATTTGCCCACGCCAAAGTGGTTCGCGACTGACCGGTAGCTGTCTGGCGTTGCAAGCTTCCAGAGGGCTATGGCCACTCGCTTCTGGACAGTCAGGGCTGCTCGCATCCGGGTGTCATTGCGCTTCAGGGCAGGGGACAGCAACTCACAAAGTTCAAGGGAAGTCCCCTTCCGCATGCGAAAGTTTCGCAGCCACTGGGATTCATCCCAGACCTGCAGCACTATGTGGTCCCACCAGTCCGTGCTTGTTTCCCGGGCCCAGAATTGCCGTTCCACAACATCCACATGACCCATTGCCACCGTGATGTCCTCGGCGCTGGGTCCCGTGCTTTCTGACAGGTCTGTGCTACTCTCAGACTTCAGGCCCTCACCGCGGTGCCGTAGCCTCCTCGCCTGATTTATCTGCATCTGCCTCTGGGAAAGGTAGATGATAAGCTGCGAGGCGTTGACAACGGCCACAACTGCAGCGATGGTCGCAGCGGGCTCCATGCTAGCAGTGCTGTGGCGTCCGCGCTGTCACTGACCAGAAAAGTGCGCGAACTGATTTCCTGCCGGCACTTTCAGGGAGGGAGGGCGGGAGTGACGGACGGATGACGACAGTTACCCAAAAGCACCCTTGACACATTTTTTTACCCAGAAGGCATTGGCGGCTCAACCCAGAATTCCAATGGGCAGCGGGGACAGCGGGGACTGCGGGAACTGTGGGATAGCTGCCCACAGTGCACCGCTTCCAATGTCGACGCTTTCCCTGTTAGTGTGGACTCACAAAGTCCAATTACTGTCCTTAGTGTGGACACACACGTTCGACTTTGCAATATCGATTCCACATATTCGATTTAAGTAAAATCGAACTACTCTCGTAGTGTAGACATACCCTAAGAAGCTGCTCCTCCTTCAAGCCACTCATCGTGTACGCTGGGCATGCTGACATTACAAAATTAGAACAGGCAGTGACAAACAAACAAACAAAAAAGTAGCTAGTCTTAATCCAGTTAACAGTGCACACACTCGGAGGCTAGAACTTCATATCTGTTTAATGGGGACAGGATCTAGAAATTCAAGACTCAAACTCCTGAGCGATTATTTGTAGTGGTAGTTCTGGAGCACTACCTGTCAATTAATAAAATCCATTCACTTAGCACACATGCCATAATAAGAGACACTGCCAAGTACTTGGTTATGGTTTTTAATACCTTGTTTGCAATAGCCTCCAAGAGGCTTAGAGAGAATATTTTTCTCCCTTGGCAAACACATTCTTCTCCCAGATCCTGCATTTCAAATACAGTGTAAACCAAAATGGCTCCTCTGATTTCTTCCCTGATGGAGTTTTCCCCAACATTAGTGATGTAGGCACAGCTCTGAGAGACTTTGTAGCTCTTCCAACACAGTAACATTTCAAAGAGAGTCTGGTACAGATTTGTGCCAGTGTCCCCAATAACCAGGCTAAGGGAGGAATTCAAAATAGAATGGCGATTTAGCTAGCTTTTAAAAACTGGATTATCTTGGTATTCCTACCTTTCAAGAAGAGTCAAAAAGACATCTAGGATATCAAATCCCAGAAGCCTTATTGCAATTATTTGTATTTAAGGCATCACAGGATGGATGGTGCACTCCACGTATCATCAGGAAACCAGGAATGATGTACGTAATTTAATGAAGGTTTTAGTCTGTGCTAAACTTTGAACTTTGCAGAAGAAGTATCTGGAATGCGAGAGAAGAATAGCAGAAAATAAAGCTAACAAGTTTCTCCAGTCTCTCTTCTTTATGATGTCCCAAACATAAAATCATAGAACTGGAAGGACTCATCTAGTCCAGTCCCCTACACTCATGGCAGGACTAATTATCTAGACCATTCCTGACAGGTGTTTGTCTAACCTGCTCTTAAAAATCTCCAATGATGGAGATTCCACAACTTCCCTAGGCAATTTATTCCAGTGCTTAACCACTTGTGACAGTTAGGAAATTATTCCTAATGTCCAACCTAAACCTAACTTGCTCCAATTTAAGCCCATGGCTTCTTGTCCTATCCTCAGAGCTTAAGAAGAACAATTTTTCTTCCTCTGCCTTGTATCAACCTTTTTACATACTTGAAAACTATGTCCCCTCTCAGTTTTCTCTTTTCCAGACTAAACAAACCCAATTTCTTCAAATCTTCCCTCATAGGTCATATTTTCCAGACCTTTAAACATTTTTGTTGCTCTTCTGTGGACTCTCTCCAATTTGTCCACATCCTTCCTGAAATGTGGTGCCCAGAACTGGATACAATACTCCAGTTGAGGCCTAATCAGTGTGGAGTAGAGCGGAAGAATTACTTCTTGCGTCTTGCTTACAAAACTCCTGCTAATACATCCCAGAATGATGTTCGCTTTTTTTGCAACAGTGTTACACTGTTGACTTATATTTAGCTTGTGGTCCACTATGACCCCCAGGTCCACAGTACTCCATCCTAGGCAGTCATTTCCCATTTTGTATGTGTGCAACTGATTGTTCCTTCCTAAATGGAGTACTTTGCATTTGTTCTTATTGAATTTCATCCTATTTACTTCAAACCATTTCTCCAGTTTGTCCAGATCATTTTGAATTTTAATCCTATCCTCCAAAGCACTTGCAACTCCTCCCAGCTTGGTATCGTCCGTAACTTTATAAGTGTACTCTGTGTGCCATTATCTAAATCATTGATGAAGATATTAAACAGAACCAGACCCAGAACTGATCCCCGCTCGTTATGCCCTTCCAGCATGACTGTGAACTACTGATAACTACTCTATGGGAACGGTTTTCCAACCAGTTTTGTACCCACCTTATAGTAGCTCCATCTAGGTTGCATTTCCCTAGTTTATTTATGAGAAGTTTATGCAGGACAGTATCAAAAGCTTTACTAAAATCAAGATATGATTTTATCATAAGAATGAAGTACTAATGGTAACCCTATGGGTGTTAGAGGTCAGTAGAGGCACTAAAGCTCACCTACCAATGCTGCTTTCACTGAAGCCCGCACCTCTAGTCTGTACCATATGGTGAAGATAGGCACACTGAGGCCTACGTGGGCTGCTTTGCAGATTGCCAACAGGTCGTCTCTGTGCTGTGTGCACAGAATACCACCACAGACTGGGTCAAAATATATTTATTTGTGCAGCACCAGTGTTCTCAGTACTGAAGAACACCCAAAAGTAAAGACAATCCCCACTCCAAAGAGCTAACAGTAGGCCTAAAAGAAATGTCGGACTGTTCCCTGATACAAAAACAAGCATGGGTGATTCAGTCTTTCATAAAATGCATAATGTTAAGTTGAAGGCACCTTGTCCTTCCACAGGCAGAGACAGATACTTTGAATTCCATTGTCACAGCTCCTCTGACTTGGCAACATCTGAGCAGCGTAATCTAGACTCAGACTTCCATAAAGAAGGTGATAATACTTCTCAGTTTAGATAATGATAGGAGGGTGAAGAACTCCAAATCTTTAAAGTGGTATTAATGGAAGACGACCTTGCAAGCCAAATGCTTTTTCAGTTTCTCTGCAAGATCTTACAATAAAATAAGGTGCCACAAGTACTCCTGTTCTTTTTGCGGATTCAGACTAACACGGCTGCTACTCTGATTCTTATCGCACACTAAAAAACCCTTAATTTTTAGTATCAAGTAGCCAGCTAAAGGTACAGAACAGAAGAGCTACTCCAACAATGGTATACCAGAGTAACGTTTAATATATCACTGTATGATTCTTCATTAATTACCAGTCAGACAAAGACTTGTTAAAGAAGGAGTAATCTATTTTTTGTAGAAGTGCAAATTTCTTGGTCAAGGTATTTAGTCAAGGTGCAGACTCCAGAGAAAATAATACAAAACATAACAATAATGATAAATAGTAAATAAAAAGATTTCACAGTCCATTCAAAAGCATTTGGCTGTCTGGATTTGGCCTGCAGTCTACCTATTGACTATCCCTGGGTTAAAGCATTGATTTGCAAGGCAAGATACAGATTATCTGACCAACTGTAACTAAAATCTACTTAAAATATTATTTTGGAACCCAACCTGAAGACTAAGGAATCATCAGGGCTCTACTAAAGAAGAGGTTATGAGATCTGATTAGTCCACAAGTAAATTCACTGGGAGAAGCTATTCCATACCAGAGGGCTCTTTAATCTAGCAGACAAGGCCAAATGAGATCCTATAGTTAAAAATTAAGTCAGTAACATGCAAACTAGAAATAAGATGCACATTTTTAACAATGAAGGTAATTAATCATGGGAATAGCTTACCCAGGAATGTGGCAAATTCTCTATCACTTGGAGTCTATGGATAAAGACAGGATTTTTTCTGAAAGATATGCTCCAGTTCAACAACTGGTTGAACTGGATACAGGGATCACTGGGTCAAAACTATGGCCTGTGTGATGCAGGAGGTCAGACTAGATCATAATGGTCCCTTTTGGCCTTAAAATATGAGACATGAAGCTACTCAACCCTGCACAGGAAAGCAAAGACATGAATTTGAAACCCTGGAAATGGGCTAAGTATTTGGAGATGAAACTGGATGCTCATGCAGAATGTATAACAGTGTACTTGCAGAATCCTTTTTGAATAAAGGCACTCTGCTGATGCCAATGCACTGGACATTTTCTGTGCTGTTCAACAAGCAAAAGGGAAAAAAAATCAAACCACTGCACAATCCACTGCTAAAAGAAAAGCTGACATAACCTATCATTCTAATGCAATAAGAAATGGGAAAGCCTATTCAATATCAAGTTATATTGTAAACTCTTCAGAACAGGGAACGTTTTTGTTTTTTTTAAAATGCTGTACAGAAACTGCGTATGTTTACACTGCTAGAAAACAGATTGCTCTAAACTTCAAGAAGAGAAAGGTGCCGGTTATTCTGTAGATGGTACTCTTCTTTCCAAGTCAAAATTGAGCAAGTCCCCCCATCCTGGCGCTGGTAAGCACTATGCTGAAGTGCTATCTTTCAGATAGGTCAAACTCAGTTTTGTGTCTCATTTTGATTAAAGATCTCATGACACTTAATGAAAGAACGTGGTGTTCACCTAACATCCTGCTCAAATTCCAAGTTGTGTGACTACATTCTCCCAACTGAAACTTCCACCTGCAATTTCAATTGGACATGATATTCTCCTTCAATCCTTGTCCTAACTAGGGATCTAAATAGCATTTTAAAAAGTAACCATTTAAACTATTGAAACTATATCAGCTAAACGTTTAATCCTTAACAAGTTCATAATCTACCCCATGTATATATTATCTTTGTCAAGTGTCTTTACTAACAACAAAAATAGACAGTTATGTGTAAAACCCACTTTTTTGTTTAACTTTTTACATACTATCCCGAGCCGTCCAAAAACACAAAAAGTTAGATTAGAATTTCAACTCTACTACTGATTTTTGTTAAGAAAAATTAACATGTTTACATGCTCTGGTGTCAGTCTTCTGCGCAGATAATTAACAGTAAGGCCAGCACTGGAAACATGTTCTATAGCAGAGGTGGGCAAACTTTTTGGGCTGAGGGACACATCTGGGTGGGGAAATTGTATGCAGGGCCGGGGTTGGGGTGCGGGAGGGAGTGCAGGGTGTGGGAGGGGATGCGGTGTGCAGGAAGGGGCTCAGGACAAGGGATTGGGGCAGAGAAGAGATGCGGGGTGTATGAGGGGGCTCAGGGAAGGGGGTTGGGGTGCAGGAGGGGTGCGAGGTGCAGGCAGGGGGCTTAAGGCAGGGAGTTCGAGGGTGGTGTACAGGAGGGGTTTGGGCTCTGGCCCGGCGCCGCTTATCTAAAGCGGCTCCGGGGTGGCAGCAGCGTGCATCGGGGCCAGGGCTGCCCTTGCTGCGCCTCCAGGTACCTCCCCCAAAGCTCCCATTGGCTGGGAACGGCGAACCACGGCCAAAGGGAGCTGCGGGGGGTGGGGCCCGGAGGCAAGGACAACGCACGGAGCTCTCTGCCCCCCTGCCCGGGGACCGCAGGGACCTGGTGCTGGCTGCTTCCGAGAGCGGCGCGGGGCCCACAACGGGCAATCCCGCGGGCTGGATCTGGCCCACAGGCTGTAGTTTGCCCACCCCAGTTCTATAGGCAGACGATCCTGGAATGCACAGGTATGTGCATTCTAAGCCTTGGAAAACGCAGTGCATTAACCTTCCATCACGCCAGTGGACTGCATTCCAATGAAGGACAAGGCTCCCAGAAGTAATTTTCCAGTTCATTTTCTACTGCATTCTCCTCATTGGTATAATCTTCACCTAAAAGCTTCACTACAGCACTCCTCAGTTTCACGCATTTTTTTCAGCACTGGCTCTATTGGCTCATCCAGTTCAGCCATGGCACTTGGAGGTTCTTCTATTTCTAACATCAATGCAAGTTGCAGAAGCTTTGATTTAGCAGCTATCTGGACAACCAGCGATAGAAACTGCATGTGTTTATGCCGTGGATCTAACAAGGAGGCAATAAGTGCAGGTTTGGCAGTTATGGCAGGATCATTGGGTTTCATGCGATGCTCCAGAAAGTGACGAACAGCAGCTTTGAAATCAGTGACTTTTCCATTTTCGACGGGCACTTCGCTTCTGAGGTGAGTTTGGATAAGATTAACTGTTCAGCAGACATGGCAGTGGTAGCGCATTTTAAAGTGGAAAGTAGCGATAAGATATCCTCTACTAATTACCAGTGCTCATCTTGCAGCTGAAGTGTTTGGGTATCAGATTGTTTTGTTACAGGGCTATCTGAAAGCACAGCTGTTATGCCCACCTTTGCTCATGGAGTCATATATTGAGCATGCCATATAATGAATTCTAGTGAGTTTTACATGACTGGATCAGACAGTGTCACTTACCCTGAAGCTGTGTTTGTTTTCTTTGAGTGCTTTTGCAGCCACCGTGCTGTGGTGGCAGTGTGCAACTAGTCTACTTGCAGCTGCAACAGCACAATCCACACTACTTGAAGAAAACTCATGATTTATGGTTAGCTGCAATGTAACATACCTCGGTGTGTTGGCGAGCACAATGTTGCTTGCATTATTGTGTATACATGCCAAGACACAGCCTGCCAGACCCTATCTTTCCACTGTAGTGTTTAATTTTTCAGCACGGTTTTCCGCTATACGTCATTCTGCCATACTTTTGGTTTGTAGAACCGCGGATTGAATCTCCCAATTTTCAATATAATAGCAAATGACAGTCATGCAGCTTTCTGTAGTGAATGCTGTCCAGCAGTCTGTGGTGAAAGCTACTTTAATGGCATTTTCCAATTTTTCCTGGACAGACTTCACACAGTCCTCATAGCACTTCTCTAGTCGCGAGGTTATAGTCTGTCTCACAGGCACACAGTATTCAGATTCTACCAAACTTATCAATGCACAAAAACCTGTATCCTCAACGACACTTACAGGCAGCATATCTGTAGTGATCATGGTGCACAACAACTCAGTTTTTCGTCACGTTGGGTGTTGCATTTTCTTGAACTGACAGAAACAAACACTGTCAGTGTTGTTTGATTTTTGCCTTCTTTTTCACACGAAACAGAGGGATGTTTCAGCTTCAAATGCTTCAGCATTGCTCCAGTGCTGTTTGCATACTTCAGCTCTGTCTTACACAGTTTACATTTAACTGCATCTTCTGTTATTTTTGTGAAATGATTCCAGGCATTACTCCTTTTCGATTGCTCCATCTTCACTATGGAAAAGTAGTTACCAAAAATCACAATAACCTACATGATGCTGTTTGAAGGTTTAACGCTACCAAAGTGTTACATCAGTTCCATAGCAATGGTCCTAACAATGCAGAACCTAGTTCCACATACACTTTGAAATGGTATTGCTGCAGCGTTTCTAATGTGCGCATTAGGTATTACAACGTCATGAAATTATTTTACCAATCTGTTTTAAAGGTTTACTGAATACATTAACAGTAAGACTGATACTTATTGGTTAACCGTTTAATATTTTACATCCCTAATCCTAACCTGTTGTAGCATTGCTGTGAACCATTAAAAAAATGCAGCAATGTACCCCAGATGGCTGCATTTCAGTAGAGGGTGAAAGCAATTCTTGCATATATGTATAGATGTATACAAAAAGCACCTGTGTATTTGCCATATTAAAATACAATCATACTAAAAAACAGAACAAATGCAGTGGAGGGATCTACTCCAGCCACAAATCCCAGGCTCAGCAACGTCTGAAAAATTGTAAAATGCTATGAGATCCTTCAGACTGAAAGACAATAGACAAATAAAACTGCTTCACCTCAATATGGCGGGAGGAGGGGGGGGGTGAGCCCTTCAGAATGAGAATATACCTTAAAACTTGTAGGTGCTGCCTAATCTAAATTTTAAAAGCAAGCTCTCCTTCACAATATTATAGGTAAAATAAAGTTGCACCTTATAGCAGCTACCAAAGTATAGCCTGGTAGTCTAGAGCAGCAAACAGCACTTCCAACCAGGAATCAATGTTTAAGAGTGACTATGCAGGAAACAGTAGGAAATGCTTAATTTAAAATCAGTTCCATCCTCTTTGCCTGAATAGTTAGCCATGAGACAAGGTGTAATTCCCTTTAAACTTGATTTATAGATCTTTTCTATTTCTCACACTAAAGTTTATATTAGACAATAAGGATTTAAGTTCTCACACTCATACCAGATAGGTTTCAGTGGTAGCTGTGTTAGTCTGTGTCAGAAAAAAAAAAAAAAAAAAACTAGGAGTCCTTGGGGCACCTTAAGAGACTAACACGTTTATTTGGGCATAAGCTTTCATGTCATACCAGATAGCTAATCAATTATGAAACTGAACCATGGTAAGTAAAAAAACCACATCCACTATCACAAACATTAAGTAAACAAACCCCTCTAGGGCAGGGAAGTAGTATTACTACCAAGTTTACAAATGAGGCAAGGCACTCAGAAATTAGCTTGATTTTCTAAGGAACTGGACCACTGCAGTCAATGGGAGCTGCACGTGTTCAGCACCTCTGAAAATTGGGCCACAGGTGATTTGCACAGGGCTACATAGTGACTCAGTGACCGAGTTGGGATTACAACTCAGGCATTTCTGTCTCAAACCACTAAAGACCTGACCCACATTCATCAGCCCAAGTCTTTCCATTAACTCTAGATTCCAAGATACTTGTATCACAGCAACAAGTGTCCCAGTTAGACTAGGCTAGTTAATGCTGCCAGAAAAAGCTTACAAATTACAGCAATAATGTCCATGAAATGGTGACATCAAAGGAGGAATGGATTCCAGGAAGTGTGTGATCCTTGAATTCTCCGCATCAGACCACTGATTTGATCAAATCTAGAAGAACAGAGCTGCCTGACAGGGGACTCTGCAGGGAATCAAGAAATCCCAGTGCTGGCACTGAAGACATGGGACTGTTTCACCACAGATGATTCAGAAGTCACTTCCTTTACCTCTTCCCACAGCACAAGAGAAACATTTGGAACCAAAACTAAGGGCGTGTGTCCACACGGCGTCACTCTCCCCGAACAGGAGCAAGGCACTAGAAGACGCGAGGTCGGTCAGGGAGAGCTCCGTGTGCAGACAAACCACTAAGTGCTTGGAAGCGGCGCCACGAAACCCCGGCGCTCCGGGCCGCTCCTTGCCCCGCAGGGCGGAGGGTGTGAGCGGCGAGGGATGCGCGGCTGCGGCGGGCTCACGCGCTCTCCGGGCACGGCGCAGCGCTTCCGCGGGAGCACGGACTCGGGGCCGGGCAGCGAGAGGGGCTGGCAGTGACCCCCCGGGCGGACCTCAGGCTCGCTGAGGCAGGGCCGAGCCTGGCGGTCCCAGCGGCCGGGGCTCCAGCTCCGCCTCACTCACCTCGGGCGGGGCGGCGGCTGCCTCGGCCTGCGGCGGGAACGCGGCGGCGTCACTCAGCACATTCCGGGCCGGCGGAGGCTGCGGGGCCGCCCCGAGGAACCAGCAGGAGCCGCGGCCACAGGCCCAGACACCTCCTCCCGGCGACCCCGCAGCAAGCCGCCGCCCCATAGGCTCCCCGGCCCCACGTGACATCTGGACCGCCGTCTTAGCCGGAACTCTGTTTGCGCATGCGTACCAGCTGAGTCTCAGGCCCGCCGGCTCGGGTTGGCTGGGGATCCGGCCAGAGGCGGCTGTAGGCCTGTGTCCGTCCCGCTACAGCACTAGCCTCGAGGCTCTGCCCCTATCCCTGGGGCGGGGCCGGCCTGAGCAGCGTCTGGTCCCATCCCCCCCGAGCTGCCACGTGCTTAGCTCGGGAGTTGGCCCTGGGCAGGAGCGCCGCGTGCCCGGCCCTTGGAGTCGCTCCCTGCAATGCGCCCGGCACCAAGCGGCTGCAGCTCACGCCTGGGCGAGGGCTCCGCCGGAGTGTGTTTAGAAGGATAGTGGTAGATTCTCCTTCCCGCCCCATTTAGTGCAACTAGCTGTAATTCAGTCTATTTAGAAAAAAAAAATCATTTGTCCTCAGCACAACTTCTTCTCGAATGAGGAATCAGTCCCTGCTGCACAGCATGAACTCATGACTTTTTACCAGTCAACAAGCTGTTTCCATATTTACTTACCTAAAAATCATGTTGCGCATGTCTTCACTAGCAACGTTAAAGCGCTGCTGTGGGTGGCTTGTGTAGTTGCAGCTCCCAGCGCTATAAAAAACCCACCTCTAGGGCGAGAATAGCTACCAGCACTGGTGCACTGTCTACACTGGCACTTCACAGTGCTGAAACTTGCAGTGCTCAAGGCCTTGGCTACGCTTGGGGATTCACAGCGCTGCTGTGTAGTCACGCCGCCAGCGCTGCGCTGCAAGTACTCCACCTCTCCGAGAGGAATAGCTTGCAGCGCTGTTACACTGGTGCTTTACAGCACTGCACTCGCTGCGCTCGGGGGGGGCGTTTTCACACCCCTGAGCGCAGCAAGTTGCAGTGCTGTACAGTGCCAGTGTAGCTAGGGCCCAAGGGGGTGTTTTTTCAAGTGGGTTTTTACCCACAAAGGCTTATGCCCAAATACATCTTTAATGTAGCTCTTGCATAATTTAAATTTCTCTCTAGGTCCAGAGACAAAATCATGCATTCATCTAGAATTTTAAGATGAACGTCTCCTCTTCATGCCCAGGCACTGGGAAAATACAGCCTACAGAATTTCTCTGGTGAAAGAGCTGTGGTATTGGAACTTTGTAAATGTACCTTGGAAGAATTTATTACAATCACAAAGCTGACATACATAAACTTTTGCAGTGAGATAAGCCAGTGAATTTTAACTTCAACAGAGACTCTTTTACTAGCCACTTGCACCCCATAAGCCTCTGCTCCAGTAGCCATAGTGCTTCAAAGGTGGCTCTATGGCAATCAGTGCAGAGGTGTATGGGACAAATGACAGGATCCTGTTACGAGTGAGCAAATGGGCAGATGACTATGGACGACTGCTAATAACAAAAGGGTCACCATGCACAAACTGAGCACTGCTGCTGTAAGCTATCTTGCTGGCTTTTCTAAGAACTGTGCAGATCACTACATGACAAACAGAAGATGATGTAAGTCCTTCCTGTGCCAGATGCAGTTTGATGTGACAGCAGCTGCTCTCACCATTCTACTTAGTCTACAGTAAACTTTGCCTTTTAAAGTTCAGCCACTGGCCAGAATGGTCCCCAATACACAGCAAGATTCCATCATGCACATTTTGGTTTTGAATGGAGAGAGCATCACTGGATATTCTACACTTGTTGAAGACCATCATCAAAATTACTACAAACTTCACTGACATAAGAGATGTGTAAATATGACATGCTAACTGGCTTAACATAGGAACTAGAGCAGGGATTCTCAATCTTTTTCTTTTTGAGTCCCCCGCCCCCCCCCCACAGTGTTATAAGAATTCCACGGCCAACCTGTGCCACAACTGTTTTCCGGCAAATCTAGCAGATTAATAGCCAGGGCCGGCAATAGGTGGTAGCAAGCAGGGCAATTGCTCAGAGCCCCACACCATGGTGGGCACCCGTGAAGCTAACTTGCTCAGTCTTCAGCTTCAGTCCCAGACTCGGACTTTAGCTTTCTGCCCTGGGCCCCACTGTGTCTAACGCCGGCCCTGCTCTCTGGTTTATTTTGATGGCCCCCTGAAACCTGTTCATGCCCCCCCCCCCAGGGTGCCCCAGAACCATCATTAAAAACTGCTGAACTAGAGTATTTAAATTCCTTCCTGAACCATTTGACAGCAGCATGGAATCCAGGCATGCATCATCATGCTATGCATATCCAGGACACCCATTCTCAAACCCAAATCACCAAGAGGCAGAGGTTAATGGTCCCTCCACCATAACAAAAGTCCCTCCACCATAACATTCATCTGGTAGGTTAACTGTCTGCTGACACCATCTAATTTGAAACTATACTCCTTCAAAGCCATGATGATAGGAAAGTTTTAAAGTGAGGTTTTTAATCTGAGTGTCTGAAATAGGTCAGATACACAAAACAAGAAAGAAATCCAAGAGTTTTAATTAAACAAAAAAAAATGGAGGCCCATCCTTGAGCACAAATTTTGGAAAACAGGGTGCAGACAATTTAAAATCAAGTAACTACAGGTAAAAACAAAATAAACATGGGTGTTACACATCAGGATTATCACCACCTCCACTTCCCCCTTTCAAGTAACCTTTCAAAGGAGATATGGTACAATGAGTATTGATAAATAACTTTTCATACTCCTTTATGCTCAGTAGTTCTTAGATTCAGGACCTTTTCATCTTGTTGGAGCTTCTACCAAGTGATTAATTTTATCTTTCCAGGGAAAGAGAAGTAGACAAACATCAGGATTACTCTCCAGTTGTAATTTATTGAGTGAATTACAAGTGCCAAGCCCCAGCTTCCATCTCTTTGTCCTTTGATTTTAATGTGTAATTGGATAACTATTATTGCCACACGTCTCTCTGTCTATTAGCATGACATCTGAAATATGTATAAAGAAATAAAGTGATTGACTCCTAGAAAAAGGATGCCCTTGCTTTCTCCTAAAGCCAATGAAAGGGGCTTAGAGAATTGCATTATTGTCACTGTGCTAGAAAACGACCCAATTCTGAGTGGGGATACATTATATATTTCACTGCAGTAATATAGAAGACAAACGTATTATCTTGACTAGAACACTTTTCCACAGAGTACACCATTTCTAATTAAAAGCCTGTGGTACCGGGAACCTACCTTCTCTGGAACAATATTGGTATGTATTTTTTGTGTGGCTGCAAATTAATTGCAGTAAAAGGTTAAACTGCTAAACATCAGTAACTAATTTGTTGCAGTAAGCCGTTGATCCATTTTTGCCAACGGGCATTAGTGATTCCAGATTTGATCTCTAAATTTCACAAATTTGTTGATTTGAACATGTGAAAAGGATATTCCAGAGGCCTACCAAAAAACCAAGGATGTTGCAATTGCAAAGGAAGTTCCTTCCTAGCACAGGCCTAATAAAAATTGGATTTGCTGAACACCATTTGAGAGATAAAAGTGAGGCAAGCGATCACTTCTCACTCTTTTTTTTAGTGGTTTCCTCTCAGAGGAAGTGCTACCCTCCCCTACCTTGTGCTTCAGAAGCAAGCATTCGCAGTACCAAAAATATACAGTGTACACACACTCTATTGGCATGGGTACAAACGTTTACAAAGAGAAAGAACAGGGGCAGGGGACTAACTTGCAAGTCTGGATATGGTTTTCCTTCTGTCCTTCACAAATGAGAAGGAGCAAGAAAGTAGCTGGTCTCACTAGAGTCAGACAGATGTGTACCCGTGAGAAACACCAGACCAAGAAATACAGTGGTACTGCTCATTAGATGAGTTATTTGATATTAAAAAACCCCGTACATTCCAGAGGGCTTGTTTTTTTCTTTCATCCATAAATATGGATTAATAAGAAATTGTCCATGTTTAGGGCTAGAGCAGCCTAGCATCTGCCTCTCCCCTACTCCTGAAGAAAGTCCATCTTTTAGACACCACACAACACAATATTAAAGAGGAAAATATGGTTCCATAAATGTTTGGTTTCCTCTGTAAGGCTTCCCCAGTCAGGGGGAAATGGGTGCACATTATACAGTTTAAGTTAGGTTCTTTAGCGAATAGGCCTGTATGGGAAAGTCATGCCTGGTATAAATGTCTGCACAGGATGGGCTGGGAGTGCTGGATGAGCCGGATGCGCGGGCAATGCAGGGTGTGCTGCATGTGCAGGATAGCCCAGCGGAGGGGTGTGGATATGAGGATAAAATCCTGGTGGCAAAGCAGCATGGGTTGCTTGTTGCACTGGACCTGAAATCACCAGCTGGAGTAGGCTGTGAAAAGAAGATCCAGATAGATGTAAGTATTACTCCAATAATAAATTGTCCAAACAAGGAGCAGTTTGGCAGAAGGCCTGCTCCATGACAAGAAGAGTCACTCAAAAGCCCTTGCCAATGCGTAGCAACATTCATAAGCTCAAACACTGGAAAGCGCTTTAGGGAGAGAAGGTGGCAATTATGCTTATTACATCCTGCAGACTGATGTGTATGGTGCAAGGTACATGCACAGTGGTATTTTTCAAAGGAGCACTGTCCATGACAATCAACAGAGTTAAGTATTTTCAGTAATCCTGGTTGAACAGCTGGCTTGTCAAGAAAGAGGGGGCTCTGGTTACCATCTCTCCAAAGGGCAATGCTCTGTGAGGCTCTACAGCCAGGCTGCAGGAGAGAGGATGAGGGCTCAGGTTTCAGAGGGATGATAAAAAGGAGTGAGACTGTCAACGGTTT
Organism: Terrapene triunguis; assembly: GCF_002925995.2. Lineage (NCBI taxonomy): Eukaryota > Metazoa > Chordata > Testudines > Emydidae > Terrapene > Terrapene triunguis. Next base: position 32,508,845 of record NW_020664444.1, on the reverse strand, counting down.
ATATAAGCTAAGGTTAAATACCAAAAATCGGCAAGGGTTCATTTTTTAAAAATAAGCAAATGTTAAGGCCAACATTTTCAACCCCAGGTGCCTAAAGTTAGGCTAAATCCGCACTTAGAAACCTAAATAGAAATGGCCTGATTTTCAGATATAGAAGCCTACCTTTAGACACCCAGGTTTTAATATTTTGGCTAATATTAAAAAGATAGAAAATAAGTAACGGTTATAACAAGAAACAAAAACAGCACCGTTAAGCATAGAGTTTAAGTATAATAGGTGGGAATTAGGGATGGGGCAGAGGTAATTTTTAAAATTGCATTTCACTTTCACTGTTTTGTTAGTCTAATTGTCTTAATCCAGGATCTCATCCTGCAAACTGATATGTGTGGGTGGACCAAAGAGGAGCCTCACTGACTTTAACGGGGTCTGCCTGGCTTGAGGATTTGTACATATTTTAAGGCCAGAAGGAACAATTCGATCATTTAATATGACCTCCTGTATACCAGAAGTCAAAGTATCTTGAATTATAGTTGGGAATCATTTAAGAACAACATAATAGATTCCCAAAAAGCCATAATTCCACAACTGAGGAAGAAGGCTATGCTGGTTTAGAGGGGACGTGAAGGCAGTTATAATATATATATAATATATAAAATAAAGGGAAAAAAGGGGAGCTTGATAGTAATGAATACAAATCAGAAGTTAGGAATTGTAGAAAAATGACAAGGGAAGCAATGGGAAACAAGGAGAAATCTGTGGCCTGCAGAGTTAAGGACAATAAAGAGTTTTTAAAAAATGTATTAGGAACAAAAAGAATCCTGAAAATGGTATTGGTCCATTACTAGATGGAAATGGTAGAATTATCAGTAATAATGCAGAAAAGGTGGAAGCCATCAATAAATATTTCTGTTCTGTATTTGGGGAAAAATAGATGATATAATCTCATCATATGGTGGTAACACTCCATTCCAGTAGTCTCTGGAGGATATTAAACAGAAGCTAGTAAAGTTAGAGATTTTTAAACAAACAGGTCCAGTTAACTTGCATCCAAGAGTTTTAAAAGAGCATCCTGACAAGCTCGCTGGACCATTAATGTTGATTTAAATAAGTCCAGGAAGTTCCAGAGGACTGGAAGAAAGCTAATGTTGTGCCAATTTTTAAAAAGGGTAAATGGGATGACCCAGGTAATTATAAGTCTGACAGCTGGACTTGTATCCTGGGCAAGATAATGGAGCAGCTGATACAGTAATCGATTAACAAAGAATGAAAGGACAGTAATGTAATTAATACAACAAATCAACACGTGTTCATGGAAAATAGATCCTGTCAAACTAATTTTTTTTTTTTTTTTTGAGAGAGAGAGAGAGATTATAAATTTGGTTGAGAACGGTAACAGTGTTGATCTAATATACTTAAGACTTCTCTAAGGCATTTGACTTGATACCACACAACATTCTGATTAAAAAAAAATCGACTATAAAATTAATATGGCACATATTAAATGGATGAAAAACTGGCTCACCGATAGGTCTCAAAATGTAGTTGTAAACGGGGAATCATCATCAAGCAGGTGTGTTTCCAGTGGGCCCCCGCAGGAATGGGCTCTTTGCCCTACGCTACTTAACATTTCTGTCAATGACCTGGAACCATTTGCAGATGACCCAAAAATTTGGGGAGTGGTAAGTAACGAAGAGGATAGGTCAGTGATTCAGCACGATCTACATTGCTTGGTAAACTGGGCACAAGCAAGCTATATGCGTTTTAATATATCTAAATGTAAATACATACATTTCCGAACAAAAGAATGTAGGCCATACTTACAGGATGGGGGACTCTATCCTGCCAAGTAGTGATTCACAGATATTTGGGGCCGTGATAGATAATCAGCTGAATATGAGCTACCATTGTGACACTGTGGCCAAAAGAGCTAATGCCATCCTGGGATGCATAAAGAGGGGACTCTCCAGTAGTAGAAAGGTTAATTTACCACTGGTGTGACTGCTGCTGGAATACGGTGTCCAGTTCTGGTGCTCGCAAATGCAAAAAGGATGTTAAATTGGAGAGGGTTCAGAGGAGAGCCATGAGAATGATTAAAGGATTAGGAAAAACATGCCTTACTTATAGTGTTTGAGCTCCTGGAGAGTGTCTATTTAGCTTAACAAAGAGAAGGTCAAGGGATGACTTGTCACAATCTATAAGTACCTACATGGGAAACATATTTAACAAAGGGCTCTTCAATGTAGCAGAGAAAGGTATAACACAATCCAATGGCTGGAAGCTGAAGCTAGACGAGTTTAGTCTGGAAACAAGATGTTAAATTTTTCACAGTGCGGATAATTCAACATTGGAACAATTTACCAAGGGTCATGGCAGATTCTCAATCCCTGACCATTTTTAGATCGAGATTGGATGTTTTTCTACAATATATGCTCTAAGAATTATTTTGGGGGTAGCTCTCTGGCCTGTGTTAAACATGATCACAAAGTTCCTTCTGGCCTTGGAATCTATAAATCTGTGAAATTTCACCCAGTTGCCCCTGTTTTGATCCCCAAAACTTGTGTTTGACTAAAGCACACCTTCCAAAAAAGCACACTCACATTATAAGCTCTTCAGGGTAGAGGTCTGCTTCAACAAACATGTAGGAAATGCCTTGAAATATGCATTAAAATAAATACAAGTTTAGAAAGGTCCCTTACTTGTTGTGTGGTAGCCGAGCGCACACTGTTCTCAAGTCATCTGAAATTCAAGAGGATAGAAAAACAAACAGTGTGGATAAAGCAAAATAAAAGATTTTTCCCCTCTACTCTTCATTCTGGGAAGTTTTAGTCAGATTTCATAAAATGACTAATAGAGACCCAAAATTTCATCCTTTCATGCATAAGATATGTATAGCGAACATTTCCCTATAACTTTTACATCACAAACCATTTCGCATATCATCCATCTGCAGTTGAGCATTCTCTCACTTGCCTAATATTTAAGTTAAATGGACAGAAATTCACATCTGTTGCAAGGCAGACAAACCCTAGCACAAAATTCTCAGTGGATTAAACAGATAGAACTTTGCCCAACTGGGGCAGCCACATTGGCAACTCAACTAGAGCCAGGGGAGCAGCACCCAATTCATATAAGGGAAGACTGCTATGGTCATCTCATCTTTAACAAGAAGTAGAGTTAAAAATAGGAAGCCTGAACACTACATGTCCCATCATGCAATACTCCATCTTGAGCAAGACAAGACAAGGAATGGAGACTCAAAGTATCTCCTTATCAAGTATTAGAATGCTTCAGGTCATGCTGAGATAGAAGAAACATGTTTGGGAATGGTTCAGGCAAGAAGGAAGAGAAGATCTTCAAAATCCCCGTTATCAAAGGCTAGAAATTGGCTAGTTGTACTCTCAAGTGATTCCAATAACAGTCATGGGAAACAGGCAGCCAAGATGTAGGCAATACCAGAAATATCATTGCCCAATGCAAAGTGGCGCTTACATTTCGTAAGGCACCAGCCTCTGCTTTTTCCCACTGTTGTACCAGAACTCCGCTTGCAGCCCTTTCTAACTGGTTTTCTAATTATAACTCGGGGTGGGCAAACTGTGGCCCAGGGGCTACATCCAGCCCTCCAGATGTTTTAATCCGGGCCTCGAGCTCCCGCCAGGAAGGGAGGTCCTGGGCTTGTCCCGCTCCGGCGCTCCAGCTAGGGAGCAGGGTCAGGATCTTGCCCCATTCCGCACAGCTCCCAGAAGCAGCGGCATGTCCTCCCTCTGGCTCCTACACATAGGGGCAGCCAGGGGGCTCCACACACTGCCCCTGCCCCAAGTGCTGCCCCCACAGCTCCCGTTGGCTGGGAACTGCAGCCAATGGGAGCTGCAGGGGCAGCGCCTGTGGACAAGGCAGTGCACAGAGCCGCCCGGCTGCACCTCTGCATAGGAGCCGGAGGGGGGACATGCCACTATTTCTGGGAGCTTCTTGAGGTAAGCACTGTCCAGAGCCTGCCCCCCGACCCTCTCCCATGCCCCAGTCCTGATCCCCCTCCCACCCTCTGAACTCCTCAGTCCCAGCCCAGAGCACCCTCCTGCACTCCCAACCCCTCATCCCCAGCCCCATCCAGAGCCCGCACCCTGAGCCGGAGCCATCCCGCACCCCAACCCCCAATTTCATGAGCATTCATGGCCCACCATACAATTTCCATACCCAGATGTGGCCCTTGGGCCAAAAAGTTTGCCCACCCCTGTTATAACTGAACTTTATGTTGTCGTATCAAAGTTTGTTATTGACAAACAAGTGTGCTGCTCCTTCCTTCCTCTTCCCCAATTGTTACCTGGGGAGTAGGACACCAGTCCTGGCACTGTTTGTACCTTTATATGCCCCATTCCTCTGTGCACGGCTTCATTTACCCACCAAGGAAAGCTGCACCCTGCCGAGTAGGCTAGGAGGTGAAACGCTCCTCAGAGGTATTTTAAGATTTGTATTAAAAAACTCCAGTAACGGAATCTGGGACACTGGCTCTACTGGGGAAAACAGTTTCCAACCAATTTAACAAGAATCCTACTCTAAAGAACGTACAGTCGTGAGGTCCTTTTAATGCTGGTTTAAACAAATTCCTCCCAATTCTATAGAAAACGGAATGCCAAAAATGTGATTAGCAGCTATTTATACTGAATTCCCTTCCTCTTCTAGTATAGCAATCCCCCCATAAGATAGGCCAAGTAAGTACTTAGGAAATAAGGAAGTTTAAAGGGACAGCTTTTTTTTTTTTTTTTAAAAACCCTCATGTTTTGGCTTGCTACTATTACAAAACAGACCTAAGATTACTAGAACTAAAATCTTAGAGAAAAACCTGATTTATAGTTGGCTTTGTGCACTTGATAATACTGTGTACAGTCAGTGTAACAGGTGCTGAGAGGAGTTGATCCAAGTTCACACAGGCGCCTCAGGGAACAAAGGCTGTTCCCTGAACCTTTGGGTCTGGGTGAGATGCCCTGAGCTGGGGAAGGTTTCTGTTAGATTTCTGGTGTTATGTTAACGGATGTTCTGTTATAAAGTTTGCTCTGAGAAAATGGTATGATTGGCTGACCCTACATTTGGGTTGAATCACTTGACCAGCCATTTTTACTTTTTGTTTGTGTGGGTCTTTCAGACATTTTTGGGCCACACAAATTGGTAGGGGGACTTTAGTTCCAGTTATTACACCTGCCCCACTTTTAATACAGCTTTTAGAAGTTGACTGGATTTTCAAGTTGGTGTCCCTTTAATAAATTCACCAAGATTCCTTAACAGGTCTCAGATTTATAATGATCCAAATGCTTAGCTAATGAAATAAGTTTACCATCTTGTGCAAAAAGTACTAAAAATTATAGGCCAGGGGACATAAAAAAAAACCACCCAAACAAATCTTGCTTCTCCCATGATGAAAGACTAGAAATGTAGGCTTCAAAAATGTTTCAGCTAAAACCACCACCTGGATTATTCTCCATTTCATGTTTATACACTATGCTCTAGTTCATGCGCCCTCATCCAGTGCAGAGAAACCACTGAGTTGAACAAACAGGATGCCATTTCCTTTTAAACTGAAAATGTGTCCTTACCCTGAGCTCCTTTAGAGAACAGTGGTCCTGCCAGAGATTGTGTTGGGAGCAAACTGGTAATTCTTTTCAGTCATATGGGCCCACCTACACAGAGCCACAAACTGTGTTTTTTCCTACTCTGAAATGTCATGAAAAACTGTCTCCCTGTACCCAGAGTCAGATATGGCAAAGTAAGATTTGACTTCTTTTAAAACTGCAGAACCAATATACCGGCCAAACAGCAAACTGGATTCTACTCTGGCTCATGAATCAGAATTGTTTACTAACTTCTAATTGCAGTGCAGAACTCTGCCTCAGTTAATACGTCAAAGGCATGGGCTGTACAATATAACTCAGGGCAGCATCTTTATTATATGTGATTCACGTGCTCACAAGAACCTGGATCGACTTTCACATTTCAAGGTGTTGGAAGGGCTAGCACACATTTTTAATGTATGTAAAAGGGCAAGTTTACCCTGGAGTTATTGGGGCAAAATTTACACACACACAGCCATCCCCTCCCCATAAAATGACATACTGTTGTAATGAGCCATAAATTCAATCTGTAACCCACTTAACCCTCCCATTCCAGCCACTCCCCCTCATGACTGTAGGGGTGCTAATGGGCCACTTCACCTTGAACGATTCCTCGAAATACATGAGAGACTAGGTGGGTGAGGTAATATCTTTTATTGGACCAACTTCTGTTGATATGAGAGACAATCTTTCGAACTTACACAGAGCTCTTCTTCTGATCTGAAGAAGAGCTCTGTGTAAGCCCTCTAATATCCTGAGATCAATACGGCTACAACACCACTGCACACCTTGAAATATGTTAACTACTTACACTAAACAATCTGTTCCACCTTGTATTTAGCTGTGACACTCAGACTCCTTTTCACAGACCCAACGAAAAGCCCTGTATAGCTTGAAAGCTTGTCTCTCTCACCAATAAAAGAGATTACCTCACTCGCCTTGTCGCTCTGATTTTCACTGTATCATTTTTCAAAGGAGAATCATAGCCTGAATCCTTCTCTAACCTATGCTGCAAGGATGTACAATGGATGGCTACACTGTAATTCTTTAATTTGACAGTTTTAAACCAGTTTAGGAAACAGGGTTTAAAGACATGTATCTGGAACCATAATTATCTAACTGTGTAGGACCTAAATCAGGCCACAGACCCATCATCTCTGGAGTGTTTTGATGTCAGCTGTACCATTCAGGCTCTGTTTATGGGCCGAGAAGAGGACAAACATACTCCCATATCAAAAAACAAACTACAAACCATCAACACAGCCTGGCAGCAATGGTGCAAGTATGAACAGAATATTCCCTCCCAAATCCCCAAAGCAATAAGCTTTCTTGATATTCCATAGCCCTTATTTTCATCAATGGTCTTTCCTTTCTTACTCTCTGTCCTGAGCTGTTTGCTACACCCAGCTTGTAGCTCTAACAATCTCTTATTTCCTAAGACTTGTGGAATATTTCTTCTGTTAATGCATTTACCCATGTATTATCCCTCCCTCACCCAGGGACAGCCTACCCACATACTGGAGAAAAGTGATCTCAGGCCAGGCTCTTCACAAGCTGCTTTCAGCAACATACCTCTAGTGCACAGCAATGCTCCTGATGCCATGGCCACCTGCAGAGCCTGAGCCAATCTGTCTAGAGCCAGTTCAATCTCTTTGGAAGCATTGAGTGGATTGAGTTCGTCAGACAGTCTGTTAATTTCCTCAACAAGTGGAACCACGTGGTCAAAGGGCACTAGACCCAGTCGGCCATATAGGTTCTTCTCTGTTAAGTGCCCCTGAAGCATCATGAGAACCTGTAGGACGCTTAGATGCAGTTTGGAATACAGCAGGTGGCAGTCTTTGTCAGCTCCAGTGGCTGAGTCCTTGGCAATTTTATTGGTGAGGTGGCCATTTGAGAGAGAGGCCTTCTTTTTTCTTTTGTAAGCCAAGGGGGCCTTCACACACCAGCGGATCAGTCCAGTGAGGGGGGTGAGCTCTAAAAATCCTATTGGCAGGTTGGCTGCAATAGGAGTGTTTAAAAAGGTGATGAGTATCAAACGGGGGTCCTCAAAGATCCAAGAGACAACTATCTCGAGCAAGTCCGAAGGGGGGATGAGATCATCTGGAAAAAAATATGAGACACTGCTCAGCAAGTCCCCTTCTCTGGCATAGGGACAGCCATTTCATTCTCCTCCCCCTCTCCTTCATCTGTAAGTCTGGGCCCAGCCTCTGCTAAAATCTTTATTCATGCATCACTCTCTTCCTATCACAACTACTGCAATTCTTCTTTTATTGTCTTCCTAAATCCCAGCTCTCTAACCTTCAGAATGCTAGTCAGATACCCTCACTACAGGAAGTCTGGGTCAAATTACCACCAGCTCTAGTCCCTTCACTGGCTTTCTAGCCACATCTGAACCTAGTTCGAGAAGACCCCTTCATTCCTTGCCCTTCGTCAAAATCGTCAACAACAGAGCCAATCGTTACATGGACTGTTGTCTATTACAAACTGGACTGAGGTCACTCACCACTGTGTTGTAAGTCTCAGCTTCCCACACACACCAAAGGATAAGTGCTGCACCCAGCACCGTGTCTAGCAAAACTATGGTGCTGAGTGCCATTAAAATGCCAATAGGTAGCTGAGAACACAAACATGCCCATAACAGCCAGCAGGCACTGCAGCATTTGTTTCGAGAAGAGAATGCTGCCTATTTGCAGTTTACCTGAAGAAAGGTCGTAGAGTGCGGTAACCGACGTTATGAACTGGCAGCAGAAGCGAGGACTAGCGCTGAATATTTGTTTCAATGTCTGAATGGAACCTGGCACCAAACAGCAGTAGTCATCCACTAAGGCACGGGCTAACCTCACAGAGTAGATTGCAGGTGTTCGCTGAAAGAGATTTGCAGTACCAAGTGGTGACAAGTACGTCAAACCAGGACATAAGAAATTTTGCAGAGCCCAGCCCATGGGGAGATGCAGAATTTTTCACTAAGGCTCTGTTACATGAAAGGGAGGGTAACGTCATTAAAATGGATACAAACACCATTTTGGAACAAGACAATCATTTTTTACCATGACCATCAACTATTACAAACCCATCTATAAGCCACTTTTTAGCTTTACTGCAGTAGACTATAATAATAATTCTGTGCCAAAAAAACAATATTAAAGAAACACTATCAACTTGAAATCTACTATCTATTCTAGTCAAACACGATTTAAAAGGTGTTTCAGACACTACACCTGCCCATGTCGCCCTGCCAGGTTTTTTTTATTTCAACTATTATGCTGCCCTATTTTCTAAAAATGTTTTCTCGTTCGTTACTGTATGAAAGACCGATCTGTAAACTGACCATTCCCAGACAAAAAATATTTAAGGTCTAGGGTACAAGTCAGTAACTGAATGGTAAAAACCTTTGCAAGAATTTCTACAGCTGGCCAAAGTTACACATACCTGATACAGAGCATGATGTTTAATCACCACACTAACCTTTGCTCTTCGCATGAAAGTGTTCTACTTTTATGAACTGAGTACAGCAATGTCCTCTGTCCACTGCTGTCCTCTTAACCACAGTCCCTCACTTGACACTCATCCTGATTCTGAAGACCACCCTGGCCCAGAGGAAGAAAGCCACGCTCCCAGGGATTTCTGAAGGGGATCAGGATCAGGACTCCCCTGCCTAAGGTTCTCAGGAAATGAGTGAGTGGGAGGCGTGTGAGAAATATGAGGGCAGTTCACCAGGACAGCACCATCCCTGCAATGTCTTTTAAGCACCAAGTTTTTAACATGGAAACCTTTATATACTTAAGTGATCTGAAGGAGGCAGTGCACCACAATAAGCCACCCCTTCAAAGTCTCCTGCCACCCACATTACACCCCTTCCTGTTCCTGCAGCCTTTAGGAGACCTATATGGAGAAACAGTTACACTGCAGATCTTAGGGAAGTGGGGGGATTCCCCTCTGCTGCCCTTCTCCACCCCTCCCATCCCCCTGTCTGCAGAATAGCCTGCTTCTGGCACATCTCCTGAAGGGTGCGGGAATGAAAGCTCACTCCTGTGGACCTTAGGAGGCACATCAGGGTGGGGCTCCCCTAAGGCAGACATTAAGAAATCCACAGGAGCAGGGGCATGAGAGCTCGAGAGGCTTGGAGAGCCAAGAAGTTTTGCCTGGCATAGACCTCAGTAGGGAGAATAGTATCAGAGGGGTGGCTGTGTTAGTCTGGATCTGTAAAAAGAAACAGAGAGTCCTGTGGCACCTTTAAGACTAACAGATGTATTGGAGCATAAGCTTTCGTGGGTGAATACCCACTTCGTCAGACGCATGTAATGGAAATTTCCAGAGGCAGGTATAAATGGACAGATATCAGGAATGGCAATATACAAAAACCTGTAGGAGAACACTTCAACCTCCCTGGCCACACAATAGCAGATGTAAAGGTAGCCATCTTACAGCAAAAAAACTTCAGGACCAGACTCCAAAGAGAAACTGCTGAGCTTCAGTTCATTTGCAAATTTGACACCATCAGATCAGGATTAAACAAAGACTGTGAATGGTTAGCCAACTACAAAAACAGTTTTTCCTCCCTTGGTGTTCACACCTCAACTGCTAGCAGAGGACCTCACCCTCCCTGATTGAACTAACCTCGTTATCTCCAGACTGATTCCTGCCTGCATATTTATACCTGCCTCGGGAAATTTCCATTACATGCGTCTGACGAAGTGGGTATTCACCCACGAAAGCTTATGCTCCAAAACATCTGTTAGTCTTAAAGGTGCCACAGGACTCTCTGCTGCTTTTTAGTAGGGAGAATGTCCCTCGCTGCACTGCCCTGTCGACTTTCCTAAGCTGCATGGGAGTCTGCAATTGGAGGGTCCACGACGGTTGCACTGCAGGTATGAGTTCTGTGAACTGAATTCTAGAGCCCACCTCTCAGTACTAAACCTACATTGTTTTGGCCACTAGACAGCCCCTTTTCTTCAGTTCACCCACTTGCACACCATGTTCACCTAGTCAGCTCTTAGGGACTGTCCTATCCATGCACCAGCTTTACCTGCAGCCACGATGCAGCACATTCCAGAACGGGAACTCTGCACACAGCTACCGCCATGGAAATCAATTTTCCTAGCAAGACCATCCTGCCGTCATCTGCTTTGTTTCCTTGAGGGCTGAAAAGGGCTGAGAAAATGATCTGCCGGACTGAATCCTTGGTTTGCTCTTGGAAATAACTGCACATGATCTCAAGGAGTTGAAGCTCCTGAAGAGAATTCAGCCTCTAAAAAACAAAGCCAGAAAATAACAGAGTAAATCCCAATGTAGCATGTCCAGAAACAAAAGGAAGCATTATAAGAATATGCCTCTTTCTCCCTTCCCCATCACACTTCAATCTCCTGCTCGTGAGCAAGCCTGGCCATACTTCTCCATGAACTGCCTGTAGAACAGGGTACGCACACTGGCCAGCAATTTCAGGGACCATATAAATTCCTTGGCTGAAAGATCAAACAGCAGCAGTGGAGTCTGAGGGCTTCTGAGCAGTAGCAGAAATTCTGGCCCAGTATCACGTGTAGCCTGCCTTATCACCTTCCAGTTCTTGCATCCTCTCTGGTACAGTATGCACATGCTTGGTTCCGAGACAAACATTACATTTACTTATCAAGCTAGAAAGTTTATTAATCATATTATTTGCAGGGTAATTGCATGGAGCTTGTTGTCAAGGCAAAGGATAAAGTCTAGAGAGGGACCCAAGAGAACTCCCAAAAGAAACTAAACCAAAAATTAAAAAAAGTCTAAAAGTGACTCCTTTCCCTGGTTCTTCCAGTGCCTATTATCTTTCTAGGCCCTGATCCTGCACCCAGATCTACATGGTGGACCCTTGCACCTACACGTAGCCCCAATTTAATCAGTGGGGCTCTACAGAGATACAAGATTCCAGCTGTGTAGATTTGATTGCAGGAACAGGGCCTAGACTGTAAGTACAAGACAACATCAAGACATTACCGGACAATTCAAATGCAGTTGTATTTTTGCTCACAGGATCTGTTACCTACTTTAGGCTGGGAGTTGCGCTCTTTGGGAACCTGAAATATGAACTCTTCCAGCAACTCAATTGGGCCTTTGTCCACAATGGGAAGAGGTGCATTTTGGAGCTGACTGCTGAAGTAGATGTCTAAGTGATACAGCACTTCTTTGGCAGCACTCAGGGCATCCCGGCGGAGCAGGGAATGGCGAATGTCACTCATTGTGCTCCTGCAAGAAGAGAGACAAAAAAGTGATGAGTAAACCTCAATATCAACAATTGCATCTGTCTCAGTTCTTCTGCCTCAACGAAATGAGAGGCTTCTGCTTTTTATGTGCTAGTTCTCTTGTATTTGCATGTAGGGACTCTTGAGCAGAACAGCCTGGACTTAGACGACAGGGGTCTGTCACCCTTTCACCAAAAGCCTTTGATTTTAGTTTTCTCTGGCCCACACCTCACTCTACTTTTATTTAAGTAAACAAGCAAAGCCAAGAAACACAAAAGTGTTTCTCATACTGAAAGCATTAATGGCACTGGCTCCTGAATATGCTTAGGACTCTTGGGAAAACAATGAGCAATCCCTGAAGGATGTAGAATGAACTGCTGTCACAAAGTCAGGATCAGAGCACAGAGGCAGCACATAGATATATATGTGCTTCGAATACTGCCAATTTGTGGAAATGGGATGAGAAAAAAACCTTCATTCTAAAACTAACCTAGGACAGCACAAAAATGTCACCCTATGTATATCTGCAGCAGTGGTTCCACTTGAAAAATTTATCAGACACCTAGCAGCCTGAAGCCTCTGCGTGTGGGGGAGAAGACCAGGACCAGTGGCTCCAGATCTCCTTCTGCAGCTCAGCACTTTTTCAAACTGCTTTGGAGTGAAATATACCTGGTTCTTGAGTTTCACTGCTACAAAGTTCTAGATAGCCACCGTGAAACTGACCAGCCATGTTAGCTTCAGTCTGGGCAGCTCTGCAAACCTCCCAGGAGCAGGCCAGGAGCCCTGTCTGCAGACTCAAGATGACATCAAAGTGCCAATTACACACAGGCCCCATTTGAAAAGTTTTCTGGGCAACCGCAAGGGCTAGAGACCTTGCTGGTAAATGAAAACTCAGATACTGCAGAAAGTGCTGGCATAGCCCCCCTCCCCGCCACTGCCACTGCCAGGGCCAATCGTGTCAAAAACCCTGTAATGTTTCTGCGCCACCCCTGCCCTGCTTCAGATTCCCTACTGGGATGCCAAGCACAGCAGTGTCTCTCCAGCTAGGGGTAGGAGGCTAAGGCAAGGTAGAGCAGCGTTGCGCTCGCTGGGCACAGTTACATGCCCAGGTCATGGGTGTGTGATGCCCCCACATGTTAGGAGAACAGGCACGAAACCTGCTGTCCCCCCCTCCCGTAGGTGCCCCCTCCCTATACCCAGGCCTCCCAAATCCCCTCCCCCCAAATCTACTCCTGACCCCGGCCCCCAGGTGCCTCTCCCCCATCCTCTCTCAGTCCCCTGCCCCCAAATCCCCTCCTCACCCCGGCCCCCAGGTGCCCCTCCCCCATCCTCTGCCCCCAAATCCCCTTCCCCCCAGGTGCCCCTCCCCCGTCGAGGCGACTAGTAGCTCCCGGGAAACCACGAGGCCGACCCAGGCCCGGCCCCAGAGGCCCCGCGCGGCTGTGGGGCTCGGTCCGGGGCCTAGCTGAGCGCGCACCCGCTCCCGGCCGCACCTCCTGCCGGGCCCGCTCAGGCGGGCATATCCGGGCGGCCTCCGCGGCGGGGCCGGGCTGAGGCGAGGGGAAGCGGCGGGGCCTTCCGCGGCCCGGAGCGGCGCAACGCGGGCGGGCGACACGGCGGCCCGGCCCGGCCAAAAAAGGGGATGGTGCGCGGCCATCCGCCCACAGCGCCACCTGCTGGCCGCGCCGCGCGGGGCGCCCGAGAGGGGCGGGGCCAGGGAAGGAGTTTGTGGGGTTGTGCCCGGAGGGAGGAGGTGTGTAGGGCTGGTGGGCAGGGGGAGAGGGTGTGTGGGGCCATTGCCTGGGGAGGGGAGAAGGAGGAGGGGCTGTGGGGCTGGTGCCCAGGGGAGAGGGAGTCGTGGGCCAGGTACCCCTGGGGGAGAGGAGTGTGTGGGTTGATGCCTGGGAGGGAGGGGGGTAGTGCTCCAGGGGCCAGAACCATGCTATAATGTGAGTGGAGGACGCACAGAGTAAGAGACTGCTCTTTATTTCCCCTGTGCTGGGTTGGTGTTAGGAAGGGCTGGTGCCCCTTGTGTATGTGGGGTTGAGAGCAGCGGGGTGTGTCAAGTTACCTCCAGCCCTGGGCACTGCAGTGCCATGCTCCCTGCTGACTCTCACAGGGACCGGAGCCAGCTGCAGACCCTGAGGCACCATAGGGTCTGTTCTTTTACGTTGCACATGAAAGTCAGCTAAGCTAACCCCCAGTGAATACTGCTAGTGTAGGGCCCTCCTCCAGTAGCATAGGGCTGAGCCATCCCTATGTCAGCACAGGGGCGCATCAGAGGTGTGGCTGGAGCAATGCTGCAAACTGGCTAATCTCAGTTGCTGGAATGGCCCCTAGGAGCCATCGCAGCCCAGCCTAAATTATAGAAGCCCTGGGAGCACCCCTTTTTTATGCTGTGGGCTGGGCTGGCACCCACCCAACCCCAGAATCCAGTGGCAGCAAAAAGGGCATACAGCCTGCAGCTCAGAGCTGGTGCTTGAGGATTTAGTCAAGGTAGGATACAGCATCATTAGTGCTTGGATTGCAGGCTCTTCGGGATGGGAACTGGCTCTTTGTTATATTTTTACACAGTACCTAGCACAGTGGGTTTGGGGCCTGTAGGTGTGACAACAATACAAATAAAGAATAATGCGAGCACGGTGTTTACTGTATCACATATTTCTTGTTGTTAGTTAATAAGCAAATAATACTCAAACCTGCCTCAGTCATCACAGAGATACAGCCCAGGTGTTACATGCCAAAGCCCATAGACACTTTCTAGTAGCTGCTCATACAGCTTTCCTCTTTTTGAAAATGTAAAGGAAATATTGTAGCACCTAAAAGAACAACATCAGACCAATACAGCCAGTTAATTAAACACAGCCCTCCAAGTGAGACCTCCAGGAAGGGTGGAAAGGGAGTTAGCCTGAACCCATTGCCAGAAGTAAAGATTAGCCTCTCTTCTGGGACATAGACCTCCCATATCCAAACCCTGATGGCTTTCTGATCACATGGCCACTTCTTGTTCTCAGAGTGGCTCCTTCTGCACTGGCCTGTCCGGCCACCAGCCGGAGCTGGCTTTTGCTGCTCCTGGTGGAGTTCTGCTTTCTGAATTTGAGGCCAAGTATCAGAGCAGCCCCTGCTTATTTACAACAGCTCCCCCACCCACACCCCACAGCCATAGGCGCTGCACTGCTGCCAGAATAACTACAGTGCAGAATGCTCTGGCCTCCCTGAAATGGCCCTTCCCAATCCTGGCCTGCGCCTATGCTGTCTGGATAACCCCTGTGCATCAGTGGAATTCCTAGCTGGGGGCCCTCAGCCTCTTTCCAGGCCCATACGCCTCAGGAGTGGAGTAAAGGGGTCAGATTGCAGTTCATACCTGGGCACCCAGTGTCCTCCTTGGTTTTGTTCAGATATCTAACATTCTCTCACTTGCAAGTTGCTGGATACTCTTGTCATAATATTTCTTCTAGTTTTCTTCTAGAAGCTTGTTAGATGTTAGAACCACTGGGGTGGTGCTGTGTCCCTAGAGACAGTGATCCTGCCTCCCACCCATACCAAGATCTTCAACCCCATCCCCATTTGTCTTAATAAAGACAAATGCAAAGTGCTCCACTTAGGAAGGAACAATCAGTTTCACACATACAGAATGGGAAGAGACTGTCTAGGAAGGAGTACGGCAGAAAGGGATCTAGGGGTTATAGTGGACCACAAGCTAAATATGAGTCAACAGTGTGATGCTGTTGCAAAAAAAGCAAACGTGATTCTGGGATGCATTAACAGGTGTGTTGTGAGCAAGACACGAGAAGTCATTCTTCCGCTCTACTCTGCGCTGGTTAGGCCTCAGATGGAGTATTGTGTCCAGTTCTGGGCACCGCATTTCAAGAAAGATGTGGAGAAATTGGAGAGGGTCCAGAGAAGAGCAACAAGAATGATTAAAGGTCTAGAGAACATGACCTATGAAGGAAGGATGAAAGAACTGGGTTTGTTTAGTTTGGAAAAGAGAAGACTGAGAGGGGACATAATAGCAGTTTTCAGCTATCTAAAAGGGTGTCATAAGGAGGTGGGAGAAAACTTGTTCAACTTAGCCTCTAAGGATAAAACAAGAAGCAATGGGCTTAAACTGCAACAAGGGAGGTTTAGGTTGGACATTAGGAAAAAGTTCCTAACTGTCAGGGTGGTTAAACATTGAAATAAATTGCCTAGGGAGGTTGTGGAATCTCCATCTCTGGAGATATGTAAGAGTAGTTTAGATAAATGTCTATCCGGGATGGTCTAGACAGTATTTGGTCCTGCCATGAGGGCAGGGGACTGGACTCGATGACCTCTTGAGGTCCCTTCCAGTCCTAGAGTCTATGAATCCCACAGCCACAACTTTTAGGTTACATCTACACTACAAGCTAGGGGTGCGATTCCCCAGCTCATGGACACATACTTTCGCTAACTTTAATCGAGTTAGCATGAGTATAAATTGAAGTTTAGCAGCGATAGCACAGGAAACGGAGGCGCCGCTGAGCTGTGCTGAGTACATGCCCACTGGATTCATCCCACTTGCCCTTTTTGAATATTGGCACATCCAGACTTCTGGAATTTTCTCAGTATTCTAAGATTTATTAAACATTAACATCAGCAGGCCAGAGATCTCCTCAGCCAACTCTTTTAGGACTCTTAGGTGCAAGATACTTGGGCCTGCTGATTTAAAAATGTTTATCACTAATAGATAGTGTTTAACATTCTCCTTGGTTACTAATAGCCTGGAAGGTACTTCATCATCTTTGTGTGATACAAGCACATCATCCTGTTTCTTTTCAAATACAGAACAGAAATATTTATTGAACACATCTGCCTTTTTTGCAACAATTATCATCAATTTTACCATCTCCATGTAATTATGGGCCTGTCACAGGGTAGCTGGTCCTTAAAGGGAAGTTGGGCCAAGCCTCACCTGTGATGGATCAGTTACCTCCCATCTGAGACTGATCATCTAGGGATCAACTGGTTATGAAAACCTGCAAGTGGCTTAGCTGGGGGTGGAGAGTTGCAGGGACTTGGCTAGCTTATATGACAGGCCCTGGAGCAGTGGGTTGCTCTGTAATCAAACTGGTAGAGAGCTGTAGGGAGTAGAAAGGCTCCTACAAGAGAACTGGTTTTCCGAGCTAAAGGATTATTGATGTGCTGAATTGTGTTAATTAGAAGAAATAAAGTCAAAACTCTGAGAAAAGGGGCCAGAAACAGACTTTCAGTGTGGGGGGTCAAGCCTTCCTGGGTAGTAGGGACAGAACAGCAGTCTGCAGGGTTTATATAATTGTTAAAAGTATATCAGCAACAGAAGAAATTCTAAAAACTCCTTATTGTTCTTAGCCCTGTTAGCGATGAATTTTTCCCGATGACTTTAGCTTCCTGTATCAATCTTCTACACTTCATAACTTCTAATTTATATTGACCGCTATTTCCCCTTTTTTCCTTTTGTTATATATTGTTTTTTTAATTTCTATTTGCAGTCTTTACATTGTCACTGAACCGGGATGGGTTTTTAGCCAAAGCTGTCCTCTACTGCTTTTTGGCCATGTAATAAACTCTTCCTAAAGCACTCTCAGAACTCTCAAATTTCATTTATATTTTTCTGTCTAAATTTTTCTACCCAGTTAACTTTGCTCATCATTTTCCTCTGCTTTGGGAAATTAGCCCTCTTGAAGCACAAAGTATATAATGACCATTTGGGAGTGGCCTTCATTTGCCCATATTGAATGTAGTCCAGGCATGGTCCCTGGACAGTGGCAACCACCAACTTCCAGTCCAATGATTAATTCATCATCTTTATCTGTCATAATGAGGTTCAAAATGGTTAACGTTTTGTTGGAAAGTCATCCTCTGTTGACCCAGGCTGGATATGAATCAATAACATAGCTATGAAAGGCTCCGGTTCAAATTATAATCATGCCCCTGTGTACTTTGCAACAAGCTGGGCCTCAATCAGCAACAAAGTCCCCAGATTCCTCTTCCAATAGAACAGGCAGGATGGAAGTTCTGTGGCAGAGTCAAGTCATTTTAAGAATGGAGGTTTATGGAATAAAACCTGACAGTGAATACTGCAATCAGCACAGCAGACACTTTGTTACTTATCCAATGCAATTCATTCCATGCTACACCCACATTTTCAAAGGGCTGCAGATTTTTGTGTTGTCCTGGATCATGATCATTGTTCAGAACTAACATTCCATGGCAATTAATGGAGCTGCTCATACCGCTTACAGCTAGTGTTTCCAGCTGCCTGGAAGCTCCAGCACCAGCAGCCAGCTCTGTGTCCTCTGGACACTGCATGGTTGGAAGATTTTCTTCCCACTTGGCTGTTTCAGGAGGCATGCAATGCCCTCTAGTGGCACCAGTTTGCACAGGCACTATCACAGCCCAGCATCCTATTTTACATTCTCCTTTCAAAGTAGGATAACAATGGTGAACAGCGAGCAAGGGAAGTAAGAGCCAGATGGTGTTCTCAAGCCCTGGCCTGAGTTGTGAAGAGGATGTAGGGGAGCCTTGCTGCAGCAGAAGCCTGTGACTCAGCCAAAATTCTACCTGTGGAACTGGGAAAGAGCGTCCTGATGTTGCAAAGAGCAGTTATGCCACCTCTTGCTGCATGTGCTCCCTGCTGCACTGGCTCTACTCTGCTGCCAAACCCCTCCCTGGGAGGATCCAACCCCACCCTGGTGAGAAACTCACCAGCTGCATTTCAAGGATGAAAAGCTCTTGGCAGATAAAGGGATGTAAATAAAAGCAGCTGCTCTAGTCAGAGCGGCACTCACAGTGACCAAAGGAGAGGCAAAATGGGGACAGCTGTAATGTGGCAGGGCTGGGAGCAGTGCAGAGAAGCGACATGCAGAGCCCAGGGGAGATGAGTTCCATCATGTTGCATAACTGACCTACCCAGCCCAGACAAGCCTCCACAGCTGCTGCCCTCTGAGATTCCACAAGCTTGGGGGTGGTCCAGCTATGGAGGCATCTCCCACGCCCGAGGTGGTGGGGCTGTGGGGAGCTGCACCACATGGGGAGGCTCTGGGCCTTGCTCTGCTCCCACTCACATTGGTGTGCATGAGAGCACAGAGAAAGGAGAATCAGGTCCTGCCACTACCCAGAGCCTAGGGAATGAGGCCGGGGGGGGGGGGGACGGGATGGACACATCCTCCTGGAGATGGGTTCTTTCCTGACCACCATCTCAGGGGGGAAGATTTATAAATGGGCCATAGAGGTTGAGGTCTCCCTAGCTGACAGTGCCACTCAAAGAGGCATTTGGGGCTAAAGATTCACCCCTCCTCTAAAAAGTAGCAAGTGGGGAGGTTGGAGGGTCCTGGCTAGGGACCGGGGAGTAAGCAGCCTAGAGTTGCCAATTTGGGTTGGCTGTATTCCTGAAGATTTCATCACATGAGGTAGCCTTTAATTAAAGATTAATCTTGAATTCCTGGAGACTCCAGAACAATCCTGGAGGGTTGGCAACTCTAAACCAGCCGGGCTCTAGGTCTGCAGGCGTAGGAGTTGCAGGTGTGGGTGGAGACTGGGGAAATTGAGCCCCTTGAAAAGGGTGCGGTAGATCAGATGGGCACCTGCCCCCTGAGTTCTGTGTAGGAGCTGAAAGGGATGAACAACCCCTCCCCAGCTGCCTCTTCCTGTCCCTGGAACAGCTGGCAAGCCCAAGTCCGCTCAATAGCTGCCAGAACTCCCAATGACTTCTTCAATGGGGCCAGGATTTCCCTGCTGGAGTGGGGTAAAACCTGGGAGGAGATGGGAATGCTCCGAGTTGGGATAGATTCTCCTAGTTTATTTTAGTGACAGTATGAACATAGTTCCTATTAATGCTTCTCACAAGGAAAGAAATGAGTATGTGTCTTATCCTGCCTTCACCTTCCACAGAGCAATAGTGAAGTCCCTATTGGATTTTATGGAGTCTCTGGCTCTTCTCCCTTTCCAGAGTTAAAACTCTGCGTGGAGTAAGATGTGTTATATATACACATTTAATTTCCTTTGTTGTTGATTGGGGTTTAGGGGCATAAAGAGGTATCAGTGGCAGCATCAGGCTTTCCCAAATGGAGCTCTAGTTCAGGGCTTCAGCTCTGTGTTGAAAACCCCCAGGGCAACTGCTTCTCCCCCCAGATGCTACTCGGAAGAAGTGTGCACATCTGTGTGTCTTACCACCACTCAGACATTCAAATTCTTTTACATGAACATGGGCTTGGTTTGCTCCCAGCCACGAGGTACCATGGAGCTGGTTTCACTCTATATCTCTGGTTTAAACCAAGCAACCCACTTTTTATCCTGTTACATTTGGGAAGTGACAACAACATTTTCGAATGATTGAAATACTCCACTCATCTGCCTTTAACAGGGCATTGGGAAGGAAGCGTGGCTCATTCAGACTGTGGGGATGTTGCCAATCCTACACATTCAAAAATCATATGTCAGGCCCCAAAATCTCATGAGATTATTCTTTAAAAATCATGAGATTTTTAAAGAATAATCAATGCTGGGATCTTTCTATTGATGTGATTTTTGAGCCTTCTGGGTTTGTGTTTTCAAGTTTTTCTCTGTCACCACAAGGGCTGTTGCTATTGATTAGCATTGTTTCCTAGAGTTATGTTGGACCCCATGGCTGGAGATATCATTATCAACTCCGATAGGAAGAGCTATTTTTTCACTGAGCAAACCTTTGCTTTCCTGAAAATGACCATATGGAGCCTATACCAGGCCTTGAGCAAACAGTGGAGTCCCCCCTTGGCAAAGTCAGGACTTCACAAACTTTCATAAATAGGGGCCAGGGAACTTCTGCTTTCCGTGGGGGCGTACGGAGCAACATCAAAGGTAAGTTGCACTTTCATTTCCTTCTTACAGATGTAGACTTCG
Organism: Terrapene triunguis; assembly: GCF_002925995.2. NCBI lineage: Eukaryota > Metazoa > Chordata > Testudines > Emydidae > Terrapene > Terrapene triunguis. Next base: position 32,488,156 of record NW_020664444.1, on the reverse strand, counting down.
GCTGTTCCAACTAATTTTCTGGAGATCAGATTTTTCTCCACCAGACAGTATCTAAGGCCAAATCTTCAGCTGGGGTAAACCAGCCAATTAACAGTCGTTGAGGAGATGTATGTTTTCTGGATTATAGTACTTCCTTATAGGCCCTGATCCTGACCTCCTTACTTCAGTGGAAGTTTTGTACTGAAAAGTTAGGTCGGTATATTTACAGCACTCAGGGTGTGTGTGTGAGAAATTCACACCCCTGAGTGCTACAGCTATGATGACCCAATCCCCTGTGTAGATGTGGTTAGGTCAACAGAAGAATTCTTCTGTCACCCTAGCTACTGCTGTGCAGAGAGGTGGATTTCCTACAGTGATGGAAAAACCCCTTCCGTCGCTGTAGGAAGCTGCTCCACTACAGTAGCACAGCTGCAGCACCATAGCTGTGCCATTGTAGCACCCATAGCCTAGGCATGGCTTGAATAAAGAGAGTAGAAAAGGGCGCGTAGCATTTCTCTTATATTTACAAACACCTTGGGTGAAATCCTAGCCCCATCGAAGTCAATAGCAAAATTCCCATTGATTCAATAGAGCCAAGACTTCACCCTTTATGTGTAAGAACCACGTGTACCATCTAGTGTCTTGGGACACCAATCAAAGGGCCAACACAAGGTGGTGGCAAAACAGTGGTGATCTTCTACTGAAGGTACCACACAATTGTCTGGATGGAAGCGTGCACGGGGAGGGAGCTCTCTTATAGAGGTGTTGAAAGCAATGACCTTTGAATGAGCGTGTGAGATATTTTAACGGGAGCATGGGGAATCATTCCCCTGACAGCTGTGTAGGTGGAAGTGACAGTGCTGGCATAGGGTGCTGGGGGGTATGGCTGGGTTTACTGGAGTCGGTGCATCAGGATTGGCTCCATGAATTTCAATGGGCATTTCACCTGTGTAGGATGTTCAGGGAATGGCCCTGTGTTAATAAAGTGGCACAGGTGAACTGAGAACTGCACGGAAATATGAGCAGCCCCAGGGAAGGATCCTGTAGCATCAGCCAGCACTCCCCCTCCCACACCCGTCCCTCTGCCGAACAACTGAGCCTTTCTCTTGGGCTGAGTGACATTGGGAAGATGAATCCAGGGCAGGGCCGGCTCTGGCTTTTTTGCCGCCCTAGGCAAAAAAGC